>NC_070587.1:2233230-2566980 GCF_027409825.1 Scomber japonicus | reverse complement strand
CTGTAAATGTGCTCTTCTCAAACACATTAGCATACGTTTGAGTGGAAATTCGATCTGAAATATGTAAGTGGACAACATTAAAAGTCTGTCGAACATCCTTGGCAACAAGCTTAGCAACAACGCCTGCCAAGTAACAGCTATTTGTGGGTGAGCATAAACATTCAGGTGTCAGTTTGAACGGGAAGTTGAGGTAAATTTGCAGATGTGTTGTTGAAGTGCGAACGTTGTGAAGCCCTGGCTTTTGACTTGCAGGGAGCTTCTTTTTTTGTGTGTTTTAAACACATATTCACCTCAAGTTTGGGAGTTTGGAGCATATTTAACATGGACAACTAAGATCTTAACAGTATATAAATGATAGAAAACCTGATATCCCCCCTTTAAAGTTTGTCTAAGTACAACAATGTGCCAGTTTATTTGTCCTTGACACAAAAACTGATTCAGGCAACATGAAAAACACTTGAATATCATTCTTGGAAGAACACAAAAAGAAAACAAATAAACTAGGGCTGTCAGTGTTAACGCGTTAATCGCGATCAGATTAATGCAATCCATAACGCTTTTTTTTTTTTTTTTTTTTTTTAAATTGCATTTTAATGTTGCAAGCCTTTTTGTCCCTTCTACTCCCCCGTAGACGGCTCCTCTAGCTGTAGCGCTATGCTTTGAAGTGGCCTCCTGCAGTAAACCTACCGCGCTGATGGAAAGTAAGAGAGCTACTGGACTTTTGAACGGCTTGTTTAACTTTAAAACACTTCCAGACGGTTCAGTTGACAAGTCAAAAGTAAAATGCAACCTGGGTCAAACGGAGTTTAACTACCACCGGAGTACGTGGAGTTTGAGTTAGCACCTCCACGCTAAACACCCAGGTGCAGCCAAGCGAGCCTCAGCTCCACCAAAGGACCATTTTGGAGTGTGGGAGTCGCAGCAGAGCCGTGATTGATTCCCAGTTAAGACACTCTGGTAAGAAATGCTTTACATTATGGGCTTAAAACTGCCTTGAAATGTAAAATAACAGGATTTTAAACATGCAATTCAAAACGTGATTAATTGTGATTAACTATGGAAATTCTGCGATTAATCGCGATGAAAAAAATTAATCGTTTGACAGCCCTAAAATAAAAATAAGCTACTTTAACACCCATAACTACTCCATCGGTGCTTATCTGTACATATAAACCAGTGATTTACCTGAGAGACAGTGATTCCACAATTTTTGGCGAGTTCCTCTTTGGCTTCTTCGCTGGGGTAAGGGTTGGACAGGTGGGAGTAGAAATACTCATTCAGGACCTCAGTGGCCTGCTTGCTGAAGTTACGTCTCTTGCGCCTGACGAGACACAAACAGGTGATGAGTCTATACTCTATATGTGGACAGGGGTCCCATGTCCTTTCTATACACACACATATAGAGTTTTTAATGGCTACTGTTTTAGGAGAATATGCCCCCTTACTTTCACTGCTGACTTATGGTTGAAACATAAACAGATTCTGTTAAATAAGGAAAGGTATCATGGCTCCATTTTTTTTAGCTGTGACCTTTAAAAACCCATTATAACTTTGGAGAATCAAAGCTAACCACACCTTTAAAACACCCCAAAATATTTTTAAAAAATCCAACATCACGCGCCCACCTGGCATCAAGGAAGCGGGACCTCAGGATCATGACTGCTTCACAAGTGCTCTGCTTCAGCTGAGTCTGGATCGAGCTGAACTTGCGGTGGATGATGGTCACCATGCGCTCGATCTCCCGCGGGGTCACGGGCCGTGTGCGAGACTGCTCCCTCAGTAGATTCATCACATGGGTGGTGAACTCAGTGCACGCCTGGTTAGGAGGGCGGGGAGGGGGGGAGGGGGATAAGAGGATGGACATTAAAGGTTATTTCATTCATTATTTCGTGTTGGACTGGTGGGATTTATTAAGACCTGTTGTGAATTTCATTAAACATATATATTTTTTTATTCATATTGAGAAGAAATAGTTCTAGTTAATAGTTACATAGAATCACATTAAGACATATGGTGAAAACTGGCTGTTAAAATCACTGCAGTTGTAAGTAATAATCTACTGATAAACTCTTCATTTAAATGATCTATAAAGCAACTGACCTCTTTACAACTTTACCGGAGCAGGGCTGCTTAATGTCATTTATGTGTAAACTCAAAAAAAGATAT
Source organism: Scomber japonicus (assembly GCF_027409825.1). Classification (NCBI taxonomy): domain Eukaryota; kingdom Metazoa; phylum Chordata; class Actinopteri; order Scombriformes; family Scombridae; genus Scomber; species Scomber japonicus. The sequence goes on along the minus strand of NC_070587.1, from coordinate 2,564,814 downwards.
GTTGGATTTACTTAAAAATGTTGTTTCAAGTGGTTCCACATAACTTTGTTAAGTAGATGTTAACATTTCAGATACTATCGTTGAAATAGAGGTAAGTAAACATATTTTACTGCTATTACTTCATAAAGCAATTAGTGTACTAGTATCAGAAATGTTCTATTTAACATCATTTTAATTGGACAAACTAAACTTAATTAAGACTAACTTAACCACATCAAGTTACTCTTACTCAATAACCCTGTATTGCTTTCATTTATATCTAGTTTATTGGCTGAACTTAACTATATCACATAAGTTGAAGTCACTTAAGTCAATCTATTGAGTCAATTGTAAAAAAAAACTGGTTTATTAATACTTAACAAAGTTATGTGGAACCACTTGAAACAACATTTTTAAGTAAATCCAACATATCTTTTTTTGAGTTGACAGGCTACACTACCAATTTGGAAATGGTTTTAGTTTGTGTTGCAGAAAAAAAAATACATTGTACTTGTTAATAAGATGAGTATCACAACAACACTGCGTTTTAAAGCAGCTCTGAATGGCGTTTTAAATAACAGCACACATTAGAGCAGGGGTGTCAAACATGCGGCCCGTGGGCCAGAACCGGCCCGCCAAGGCTTCCAATCCGGCCCACTTTCCTTTCTGTCTTCTTTTCCTTCCTACCATCCTGTCATCTGTCCTTCTTTCCTTCCTCCCTTCTTTGTTTCCTTCCCTCCGTCCTTCCATCTTTCCTTCATCTTCCTTTCCTTCCATCTTTCCTTCATCTTCCTTTCCTTCCTTCCTTGGCTTCTTTTCCTTTCTTCCTTTCCTTCCTAATCCCTTTTCTTTCCTTCCTTGCCTTCCTTCCTTTTGTCTTTCCTTCCCTCCTTCCTTTCCTTCTTAATCCATTTTCCTTCCTTCCTTTTGTCTTTCCTTCCTATCACTTTTCCCTTCTTTCCATCCTTGTTTCCTTCCTCCCTTCCATCTTTTTAATGATCCGGCCCACATGAGATCAAATTTGGCTGTATGTGGCCCTTGAATGAAAATGAGTTTGACAACCCTACATTAGAGCATTAGTTAAGCTGGAATATGTTAGAACAACAATTAGCTGACTTTTAAGGCCATACATTGTGAGGATTTGCTGTTTTTCTTTGTCATATGTGTGTATTATGTATTGTGTTTTTTTTTGTGTTATTGTCTTTTTTTATTTAACAAGGCGGTGGTGTGGTCATTCATTCAAGTTGGAGTTGTGCAATGTGCCTTATAATGTTTTTATTTATTCATTTATGCTACGAATGTCAGTTTTACTTGCCTGACCCTAATGTGACTCAGTATGTACACCGTCCTTATGTGTTTCTCTGGCACTACCCAATATGTTTTTATTGTATGTTGTTTTTTGCTTTGTATAAACGGTCTGGTAGGTAGTGGAACTTAATTGCCCTCTGGGATAAATAAGGTAAATAGACAAAAGAAAGAAACTGAACTTATTACAGTGGCCTTTGAGGAATTATTATTCACTTTTTTTTTAAACAAAATCTTCAATCACAGGCGGATTAATCGATAATAAAAATAATATTAACTTGAATCCCTACATTATGTGTTGCTTTGATAATCTCCTCTCATACAGAAATGTGAAGCCTAAGCCAGGTGTGTGTTTGGATCAGCAGCATAAGAAGAGAAGTGTTAAGTTATGTGACTGAACTCTAGACCTAACATGCCAATGGATTACGCTTCTGGCGAGCAGCATTAGTACAGACAAGCGTGTACAGGCAATGTCAGCGCTCGTCTCCTGTTGCGACACGGTACCTGCTCATACTTCTCCAGCTCAGTGTGGTAGATACTGCGAATCTGGCTCAACTTGCTTTTGTAGTCGGAGTGCTCGAGCGAGCTGTCAGGTGACATCCCTCCTGAACTGGTGGCTGCAGAAACGGCAGCAGCAGCTCCGCCGCCTTTCTCAGGCCCTGCCACACCCTCCGCCAGCAACATGTTGTCCAGTCGCACCAGCTGAGGATCCTGAGGCTCTTCTTCTTGGGCGTTCCTCATTGACAGGCCTGTCAACAAGATTAATGTCAGTGTCGATTAGTTTTGTGGGTGAAATATCAACCAAAAAAATGTAAATGTGTCACGGCACATCCTGTGACTATTACATCTATTTATTCACTTATATTAAAGCCTGTTTAACTGATGAATTAAAGCGTGTTTCCTGTTTTGATGTGACTCATGGAGTTCTTTTGTTCACGTTGTTCAAACACTTATTAGTCAGTCAATAGAAGCAGCGATGAACTGTTTTTGGACGAGGAGAAGTCAACTGAATGGCATGTCGTCCCGTTCATGACTGCTCTGCTCGATACTTATTATCCATATTAAAAAATTGGAGTGAAAACTAATGTAAATGTTCCTTTTAACAATACAAGAACCACTTATTTGATTTATGCAGGTAGAAATGGGCTGCACCAAGCAGTTATATATATATATATATGCACACATAAGTTAGAGCCCAACCGCCTCTCACAAATATATCAGTATCTACATTTATGCCGTCTGATATGTGCTGATATTATAGGCAGGTATGTATCCTTGTATGCTTTTTCCTAATTCAAGTTTAACACATACACATTAAATTCCTAATGAAGTTAAGTATTTCAGTTCACAAGTTTATTCATAATCTGTAAATATATCAGAGCTTCCATTACATATTTTTGTCACAGAGGTTTGGTAACCACATTTGAAAAATATTCTGTATATATATGGGCATTGGTCCCAAAAATCTAGTATCATAAATATATATATGAATAAAAATGGACACGTTCAACAGTATAAACAGTTCATGTGGTGTATAATTATTAGATTAACAATCTAATAACTCTGTAATAAATTACGAGCTCACTGCGCATCAGACATCTGCAGCAGGAGTTTCAAACTAAATGCATGATGATATAAATTAAATAACGTTACCAGTCTTTTCCTTGATTTCGCACAAAACGCTGAACAATGCAGGTTTCATCCGGTGACAGTTCAGTGCATGTTTCCTGTGAATGAAAAAGAGATTTGTTATTTGTAGCTAGAATAACAAAAAGCTGTAAGACTGTGAGCAGAGAGACAGCTAACAACAGCTACATGCAAATGAACCAAAACAACAACAACAACACAAATGAAGTGACTTTAGCATGAAGCTAGCTCTGAGCTAAGGAGGTAGCCAAGTTAAGTGTTGACTGATGAACTGTCTTTACTGCCATAAACATAAAAGTGTGGTTGTATTTTAGTTTGTTTAGCATTTGTATAAACATGTCCAGCCTTAAATAAAGTGTTTAATCTAAACATTAGCTGTTAGCTGCCTATTGTAGCATGAGCTAGTTAGCCTTAGCCAGCTAACAATGGCTTTAGGCGACCGCTGCATAAGATACACATGTTTGTAAGATGGGAAGCAAGGAAAGAAAAAAAAGCATTAACCAAACAAAAATGTAAACTTGGGAATATGTGTGCAAGTTTGTGCAAATGCAACTTTGTTTCCTGTAGCTATCATAAGCTAATTAGTTATCTCATAGCTAAACAATCTAAACAATAGGATGAAGTTGAAGGAAACTTTGCCACCGAGGGTCAGGAGTCGACAAAAAGCTGCAAAACAACCACACATAACAAAAGCGTCAAACACTTTAAAAATGAAAAAGAGAAAAAAAATCTCACTAACTTTGCTTGTGCCTCGTCCAAACTTTGGTCGGTGATGGTCATGATTTGCTGCAGTATGTCACCGATGTCTCTGCGCGTTTCGTGTCCGTTTTCCGGGCCCGAGTCTCCTCCGTCGGACCGGTGCTGGGAGGGTTGGTGAGCCGAGGTGAGTGCATGCATCCCGGGGTGGCCACTCATGCCGAGTCCCCGGCCATTGGAGGGCCCATTGCCCGTCAGAGGCTGCTGCTGCTGCTGCAACATCTTCAGCGACGCACAGTGGCGACGACTGCTGCCCGACTGTGCTCACAGACACACACAACACAACACAGCTAGGGTAAGAGCTGAGGCATTGCACAAAGCATGAGTCCCCTAGCGATTGACAGGAAAAGGTACAGGCCATGTTGATGTGTTAACACATTGCATTGCGTGTGATGGATAGCCCCAAGTCTGCTTATTTTCTTCTTTTTCTATGGCAACAAGAGGAGTGGCACCGCTAGGTTAAATGTTACCATAACAAGCAAAACATCTGCACTGCCAGCATTTCAGAAAGCAGAAGTAGTGTGTGTGTGTGTGTGTGTGTGTGTGTGTGTGTGTGTGTGTGTGTGTGTGTGTGAGAGAGAGAGAGAGAGAGAGAGAGAGAGAGAGAGAGAGAGAGGCTGACTGTGATCTAACCAAGTAATAAAATGGAGCTCTGTTGCCATCCTCAAGATTTAAGACCTTTTATTGCTTGTGAAATGTTGGCTTAACTCTGTCTTCCTGAAGAGACACCACACAGTATATGAGTAAAATAAAATATTTACAATTATATAAAAGAAAAACAGAGGGAAGAGATAAGAGAGAAGGAGAGAGAGACTTTTGATATTCTTTAATAAAACAGAGACACGTAGAATTAGGCTACTACATATTCAGAAAAACTATAAAATTACCCAACCCCTCCTCCACACACGCACACCTACGCACCTTTTGTGGTTGTGAAATATTGGCTTCCCGCACATCCTGAAATGACACCATACAGGAGTATATAATATAATATTTACAATTAAAAGAAAAACAGAGAGAAGAGATAGGCTAGATGGAAGCGAGAGAAAGAAAAGAGAGAGAGAGAGAAAGAGAGATTAAGACTGAATGTGATCTAACTAATTGATAAAATGGAGCTATGGTGGCATCCTCAAGTTTCAAGACCTTTTATTGTCACATACGCAGCAGATAGAGTATATATAATAGAATATTTACCATTATTTAAACGAAAAACATAAAGAAGAGAAAGATGAGAGAGAGAGAGAGAGAGAGAGAGAGAGAGAGAGAGACTTTGGCATCCTTTAATAAACAGAGACACTCTATAGCTATAAAATTACCCAACCCCCACACCACCCCTCACCCCCCACCCCCCACAAACCCACTCACACACGCACTTTTTATTGCTTGTGAACATTTTCCCTTCTTTGACCTTCTGAAGTACCATTACACAAGAGTATATAGTAGAATATTTACAAAAGAGAGAGAAGAGATAGCTATGAAAGAAAGACAGAGAGAGAGAGAGAGAGAGAGAGAGGAAGAGAGAAAGAGACAATAAGACTGAATGTGATCTAACTAAGTAATAAAATGGAGCTCTGTTGTCATCCTCCAGATTCAAGACCTTTTTATTGCTTGTGAAATTGTTCTTCTTCTCTACCTCTAGTTACAATTAGAGCATTATAATAGAATATTTACAATTATTTAAAAGGAAAACAGACAGAAGAACTAGATAAGAGGGAGATTAATTAATTATATATACAATTTAATAGTGTATTATACATAAATGATGTGTGATAAATACCAGTTAGGGTTGTGTGGGATGACATTGTGTAGGAGAGGAAGAGAGTGCTTGAGTTTGTTTAGGGGTGAGTAAAGTATGTTTGTGTTAAGTATGTTCCCAAAGCACATACACAGATATCCACATGGACTATCTCACTCTGTCACAGTCGTAGTCTCTCGATTTAAAGCACAGACATTGAAATTTTATGAAAAAGGTATTTTTTAATTTCTCATATGCAAATATTGATCATCTTGCACAGACAGCTTCTCTCTGACTCGTCTGAGTCTACTTCTCTTTTTAGCAGCAAGTCAACAGGATGTGTGCCAAAACCACAGCAGTGTCAGAAGAACTGCGCGCCTGTTTCAACATGTTGCAGTTGAGTCTGACATAATCAAATGTGCAGCAGTTAAAGCAGCAGCTGCATACCGCTGCTGTGACAGATTTAAAGTTTATCTCCAAATCATAATACTTTTGTTTGGGACCATACTGAGGCTAACCAAATACATGCTGGGTGTCCTGCTTTAGACACTAATATTTCATCATGGTATGACTTGTCAGATGTGGGCCAAGTAAATAGGGGTGGGCTGTGTGGTAAGAGGAACAGGAAGAGGGAAGACGAGAGAGAAAAGGTATCAAGGCAGAGCAGAGAGGGCGAGAGCTTGTCACGTCAGCATGTGAAACTCTTCTTAACAGCTTTTTTTTTTGTTTCTTCATAAAGATATTGACAAGACAAGTGTTAAGCTGAAAATGCTGAGCTCAGTCCGGTTACTTCGACTTGAAGAGATGATGGTTTAAAGAGGGAAAGTTCCAAACATCAAGGTAAGATTGAAATGACTACATTTACATTAACTGTATGGTACACAAGGAAACTTTCGGGGGAAAAATAACAAGCTTATATGCCTGTCAGCAAAGATTACAGTGAAACTTCTGGCAAAATATGAGAAATAAATCCTCTGTCAGCAACAAAAAGGTGACGGTTTCTCCAATCATGTTTACTCACCACTTTGTTGTCATGAAGTTGACAGGAATATATGACTTACAGTCTGATTTTCATCTTTAACATCTGTAGCCCGCATGCTAGAACCTGCCAAACTGGTTTCGCATACATTTGTCTGTAAGAGCAAGAAAACACAGCTGCTCTGTAATCATCTATATGTTTATTTTAAGTTACCACAGCATTGATTGGTCATTTTCAGAAGGAGAAGGAACAATGGGGACCTTGAAGTCTTGACCTAAGATCTTTGACCTAACTTTGACCATTTCTGTATATCTTGTTGTTAGGAGTTGAAAGGAAGATTAGTGGACCGCACAGAGATCAAAGTTGAAATGGCTGAAGGAGGGCTGCTGGAACCTCTCGTCATCACTGAAGACGGAGACATTTCTGAGGCTGTCACTGTACAGAGCAGCAGCGGGGAGTCGGCTCTCAAAGAGAGAGAGGAACACTCTGGAGGGGAAAAGAATGAAACAAAAGTAGAGAGTGAAATGTGTTCAGAAGAGCAACAGACCAACACAACGGAGGAAGACGTTTTTTTGAATGTAGAGAGCAAACCAGAGGAAAGTGAGAATGTGAAAGATGGACACAACAGAGATGGGAGCAAGCGTGAAGATCAGACACACAAGGTGATGAAGACTGATGAAATACCTGCGACATGCAGTGGCACAAAGGATAAAACGGTCGCACATGTGGATGTAAAAACATTAAATTCCTCTGAGCTCAAACCAGAAGATACAAAAAAGGTTTGTGGAATGTTATTTCACTTGTTCCCTAGATCAGCTCTAGTAACTCAGTTAGCAGCTCATGCATTGAACAAAGTGTTTATTTGAAGTGTTTTTGACTTTATGAAGCAGCCGCCATGTCACTATACATGAAAAAACAATTTCGTGGTGGAAAAATTCACAGGTTAACATTTTGTCACGGAGCATGTGGGAGTATGGAGGAGTTGAATGAATTCTTTTGCTATGCCAACAAAGAGTTTGTGCCACTTACAGAGAAACCTCTTGTCTCTCCCTCATTCTTTTTCTGCCACCTACTCACGTTTTCTCAGGCTCATCGGTTAACCCCTGACTTCCCAGATGCATTGTTCGAGCTGCTTTGCACCCTCCAGGAGGGGAGACGGCTCAATGACCAGCGCTGCTCCTTCAGGCTGGAGAATGGGATGGGTAGAAGAAGGTGCCACTCTGAGCCCAACGCCACCAAGCCAGCCAACAGAGGTGAGAGCACTTTGAGAGGCTATACTTCACGTCACAAGTGTTATAAAAAGTGATGCAAATGTTGCATTTGTTTCCACGTTGTGATGCTGACTCATGGTGAAACTCAAGCTGGAACAACACAAAATTAAAGTATTGTTCTTTGTGACTAAAGTAAGTTTTCACCGCTTTCCTCGACCACAGACCACTTGAAGTTCTGGCCATATGACCATCAAAGCTCTTCTTTTATTTCTCCACAGTCATCTTTTCCTCCATGACTTCACTTCAGAAAGAGGAGTTTTTTGAGTTTGTGGCCACTGCTCAAGCCCGTCGGCTGGATGACCAGAGGGCGCAGCTCGAAAGGTCTCCACCACCAAAGCCAAAAGCCAAGAGTTTCAGAGGAAGCATAAAGCAACTCTCTTTCGTCAAAAAGCCTGAAAAATCTGCACCAGTTCCCGCACCCAAAGAAGATCTTTACAATATGATTCTCACGACACAAGTAAGCCACCTGAACTTAAAATGTTTTATTAAGACATAAGGCAATGATGTGGTGGGTTCACACCATAGTGACAGTTTGTTTCCTAGAAAAATGTTTCTTACAAGCGCACAGTCATGCCAGAAAACATGTTGTGAAACCTCAATGCTGTGTACTTCATTATGCACATCATTTCAGGCTTTCACTTTCCCATCTTCTTCTCACCCGCAGGCCCAAGGCAGATTGGAGGACCAGCGTAGCAGGGCTCCTGGGCCCATGGACGATGAGGACTTCTTCTCCTTGCTGCTGAGGGTCCAGGGGGGGCGCATGGACGAGCAGAGAACTGAACTACCGTGCTTGCTGCAAACCTGAGATGGATAGAAAAACATTGGAACTGCTGTGGGAGCCATTCTAGTATTGTAGCTTTCATCTGATTTCCTTTTAAAAGAGAGTTGATTGTTTTGTCAACCCTTATGATGCTTGGTTTTTTTAAAATACAGGGAGCTGATATCCCTCTTGATAGTGTTTTGAATTGATAAAGCTGTTGATATCGTAGCAAAAAACGCTAATGTTTGGGCAACAGAGCTTAAATGTGACTTAATGGGTCTTCTTTATAAGATTGTGAAGTTTACTGCTAGTTAGCCACTTTTCTGTCCTAATAGGATCGGTAGATACGCTTTCTTATCTTACCAAGTTTTGCATTTCTCTGAATGTCTGCGATGAGTGGTTGAATGGTTTTTGTATGTGTTCCTGTTCTTGATGTGAAGGAGGCAGTGTTCTTATCTCTGTTGTTTTCCCTTATTTGTACAGTAGACATTAAACAGACTGGGGGTGGTGGTGAGGAAGTAATAGCTCCAAAGCCACACAGTGCTTTACTGTATATGGATAACTCTCCTCCAGAAAATAAACACAGTGTGCATCTGAGCCTTTTTTTTAATTCATCTATTTATTTAACTTTTCACGCTTCACTTTGTCAGGTGAAAAAGGGGGATTTAACACACACTCTAATGAGGGTATCATCAGAGTGTCTATTTTTTCCTTTTTATTCTATATTTACATATCAAACACACAGCAGTGCGTAAGCATTTTGGCGGTGACGTTAACAAGGGTATGTGAAACCTGCTCTGTTATTTTTTATCATTAATCATCACTCCTATGCTACTGAAAGTCACATTCCCACGAAGCTCTGATAGAAGTCGATCTTTTAAAAGCGTTTGGTTGCAAATAAATCAAAACATTCACACGGAAAGAGACAAGCTTATGATGTCCCATTTAGGGAACAAAAGAGGCAAAGATAAAGGTGTTAATGTTTGATAGAATTACTGCACTGTGTGAGCGTTATCTTACAGTTCCTGAATTTGAGTTTACATAACTTAGTCATTTATTTATTGAAGGTCACAAAGCAAACAGGAAATAAGTATTCAGCAACATACTTAAAATTGATAGTATTGGTAACATATAACCTGTTAGGATAAGAGTTTAAGTTATATAACTACTCACTTCTCCATATGAAAACGGTCTTTAACGGTCTATTGTAAAAGTATTTAATGTCTGTAGTTATATGAAAATAAACATGAATAAGAGGACTTACATGGCAGCAGCTGTTTAATGTCAATAACACATTTTACAGTAAAAAAAAAAAAGAGCCTGGACATTGGTCATTAAAACCCATAATCCAACTACTCTCTCATACTGTACACATGTAAAATGCGGGGCCACGTAGTGTCTCGAGCCACAGGGGGCCCTTCAGGAAACATGTGACCTTCTTTGGTATGTGTTTAGTCCACTCAGCTCAGAGGACAGCTGTGTGAGGAAGTGCTGGTCTGTCTATGAAAGAAAAGGTTAGAGGTGACGTGAGGACACAGTGTCACTTCCTCAAACAAGGCAGAATTTTGTGATATATGATAGCAACACTTTGACCAACACTGCTTGTTGAGCCACACTTTAAAAGGAGAACTCGTATTGTCAAGTCAAGTAGCAGAACAACTAATCCTCAACCCCCCCAGAAAACACTGCGGGTAAAGGTTATCAACTTTAGCTGAATGATTAATTTTGTTTAAAGGAGCCTATCAAAAAGTTAACATGGTCTACAAATATTTTGCCACATGACATGACGACCAATGTCTTTCTTTCTGCTTAAATCGTCAGAAGAGGAACTGACAAGAACATAACAAAAAAAGACACCTCACCCAGAAAAAGACAAGAAGTGAGAACTACTCTCAAACAGGAAGAAACAGCAGCGAGCCTGCTATCTAGCTAAGATGCCACTTTTAAGATGCACACATTAGTATTCAGGGTTGGGGGTGTATAAGCTACACTGAACCAGTTTGCTGGTATATCAGTCAGATTACAGGTTGATTCTGTCAAAAACCAAATATTGGGAAGATCAACTTCACTTTTTTATGTTTTTTTTAAATTTATTTCACATGGTGTCTTGTGAAATTATTCTGGTGTGGTGTCACAAAAGTCCGCACACTGCAGCTAGTGAATTAAATAGGATACCACAAGTGACATTTTGAGCTCGACACTTTTCTTTAGACTAAACGTCAACTAAGTAGTCGTCATCTTAAATCCACAAAGGCCCAAGTCACCTGACAGTCACATGGTGTTCCACTCCCACTTAATATTTTACAGGTGTACATATAGATCTAAATAAATAAATAAGTAAATAATACAAAATTATGATTATATGATTTGCCTGGTTAAATAAAGGTTTAATAAATACTATGAAATCAAATAACCTATACGTAACAAACAAAAATATTTCGTTTAGGCCTACTCATTTGTTGGAAAAAATAGACAAATATTTATAAATAATGTATATACATAGGCTATATGTAAAAAAAGATATGGATGGGACCCCCAGAGCACAATAACAAAGCATCGGGCCATATAACCATCATAATATCAATATGGACTTCTAAAAAAGATATCTCTCATTTAGATGTTTTAGAACCAGATATATATAAATCCATATAATCAACAGATCAATATCATGCAAGAGAGCGCCATACTGACAGCACGCGACTGTGACATCATTCACCCCTACAGTAGGAGACCTGCAGACACGGCATCCCACCGCAGAGATTTCAACCACACTGATATATCTATATATATATATATATATATATATATATATATATATATATCTATATATATATATCTATATATATATATCTATATATATATATCTATATATAGGACTTTGGATTTGCCAACGTTAATTCTGTAAAGCCTGAATCTTTAAGTACGTGCCAGAAAACGGAGAGTTTATTGGACCATCTGACAAGTAATCAAAGAATGAACCTTCCTGTCGTCCTCCCAGGTCAAATTGACCCCGTCTGTTTTGACTGTTCCTTCTTTCTTCCTTTCCTTCCCCCCTTCCTTCCTTCCTTCCTTCTGTCCTTCTTTCCTTCCTTCCTTCCTTCCTTCCTCCCTCCCTCCTTCTTTCCTTCCCCCTTCCTTCTTTCCTTCCTTCCTCTTTTCCTTTCTCCCCCCTCCTTCCTTCTTTCCTCCCTCCCTCTCTCCCTTTTTCCTTCCTTCTTTCCTTCCTTCCTTTCTCCCTCCCTCACTCCCTCCCTTCCTCCCTCCCTCCTTCCTTCTTTCCTCCCTCCCTCTCTCCCTTTTTCCTTCCTCCTTTCCTTCCTCCCTTCCTCCCTTCCATCCTCCCTCCCTTCCATCCTTGACTCGAGGACAACAGGAGGGTTAATTAAATAACACTTTGCATATATGAGTTTTATTTGGTATCATATTTTATACATCTGGTTTTTTTTGCAGTTTATTTTTCATAACATGTTTTTTTTTAAATTATAAACAAGGTTTCTCAGTAAAGAAAATGACCACGCTGATGGTGTGGAGCTCTCTAAAACTCATGTATCAGTGTGCTGGGGAGGGGGCATCAAGAGCTGTGGTGCAAATAAACTGAATAAGCTGGTGATGAAAGCCGGCTCTGTAGTGGATGGATGGAGGTGGACAGTGTGGAGGCAGAGACTGAGAGGAGGATGAGAGGAAAGCTGGAAGCTATCATGGACAATCCCTCTTATCCTCTCTATGTAGGGCTGAGGAAGTTCAGGAGCACGTTCAGCCACAGACTCATCCAGTCATGTGCTTCAAAGCGCTTGGGGGGGGGGGGCTCTTTCATACCATCAGCCATCAGACTGTACATCACCACAGCTCCCAGTACCTCCAACCCACACTAATGTTTAGTTTATTTATTGTATATAGCATTTTGAGATGGTTTTATTGTTTATTTAATTCAATTTTTGTTTAATTTTTATTTAATTTTGACTTGGAAATACTGTTGTTATGTCAGTTTTTAATTTCTAAAGTCAATAAAGTTACCCTTTACCCTCTAAAGTTACCCTATACCCTATGTCATAATTTAAAAAGATGACATCTCTTTCACAACTCCAATTACTCCAGGAATGTCAGGCTGTAAAGACATGTTTCCACCCTGCCAACACTATACTGACAGGGGGTCAAATGTTATCAGTGTGGAGACTGTGGCATTAATAATATATGGGTCAATGATGTTCCTGTTTTTCTACTTTTAATCCATCATGAGAGAATATACTAGAAGAGTATGGCAAACATGTCTAAGTGGTGTAAACCTAACAACTTTGAACCAAATAATTAAACTTGCTCAAAAACAATAAATTCTCAAAAATCACCATATCAACTAGTTTGACATGATCTTAGATTATAACTTTTTTATATTAAATAAAAGTTATGGAATGCAATTGTTCTAAATATTAAACTTAATCTGGGGAATCATGTCAATCAGGGACCATATCAATTATTTTCAGGAGCATTCAATCTTACTTTTGGTTTAAAACAAGGTGCAAATGTCATTTCAATTGACATAAAACCAACAAAAACACAACATTTAATTTAAACAAACCTGATGCTACTCTTAAAACATTTTTTTAAAGATATTTATGAATTACTCATCATGCCAACCCTTATTTGTCACTGACCTATAGCTGTTCAAAGATCCTTAAAATGAAAAATGCATTTATATGAAGGCATCTAAATGTTTAATAAAAAAACATAATAGGCCTATACATCAATCAATCCGCAGCCAGTGTTTATAGTTTTATTTATTTATTATTCATATATTTATTATTTCACTCAATTATTATATCTCTATTTAGGATATTCTCAACCAGAGGTGTCAAACTCATTTTCATTTAAGGGCCACATACAGACCAAATATGATCTCATGTGGGCCGGATCATTGAAAAGATGGAGGGAAAGAAGGAAGGAAGGAAATAAGAAGGGAAGGAAATAAGAAGGGAAGGAAGGAAAGACAGATGGAAGCAATGAAGAAGGAAGAAGAAAGAAAGAAGCAAGGAAGGGAGGAAGGGAGGAAGGGCAGAAGGAAGAAAAGTAGGAAGGACAGATGGAAGGAAAGAAGGAAGGGAGGAAGGACAGATGGAAGGAAGGACAGAAGGAATAAAGGGAGGAAGGAACAAAGAAAGGATAAAAGGAAGGTAGGAAGGACAGATGGAAGGAAAGAAGGAAGGGAGGAAGGGAGGAAGGGAGGAAGGACAGATGGAAGGAAGGACAGATAGAAGGAAGGACAGAAGGAACAAAGGGAGGAAGGAACAAAGAAAGGATAAAAGGAAGGTAGGAAGGACAGATGGAAGGAATGAAGGAAGGAAGGAAGGGACAAAGAAAAGATAAAAGGAAGGTAGGAAGGACAGACGGAAGGAAGGAAAAGAACACAGGAAGGAAAGTAGGCCGGATCGCACCCCTCGGTGGGCCGGTTCTGGCCCACGGGCCACATGTTTGACACCCCTGGTCTAAACTTTATTCAGTCATGACTTTTTTTTAATAATGCAGCCACGCCCATTGGGTGACGTCAACAGACACGTGACTTAAAGCAAGGACTGTAAACACAAGGAGAGGACGACAAGAAGTTACACTGCTTTTATAAACAGTGATTAACCATATTTCTCTTAGGTATTTGTTTCCTACTTTTTATACAACAACTCAACATATATGTATCTTGCCTTTTCTTCTTTTTATTTTATTTTTTATTATTACAATCATCCTATTTTCCCCCCTTGTAAAGCGTGGTGACGTCACTGTCTCATCCCACAGCTGTGTGTGAGCTCAAAACTGAAAACAAGGATGCAGGAGGATGTGAAACTTATATGATTGTGATCTTTCTCATGTTTAAGAACCAGATGAAAGTATTCTGAGCGCTTCAATGAGGAGAAACACGCCCAGACTAAGGTGGGTATGAAAGCTTAAAGGAAACTTAAGTCGTTCTTTGAGTGTTTTTTTTTACTTTCCTATTGATGTGAAGCAGAAAGCTAAGTCTTAGTTACGATTTACCATAATTGCTTACTATTGACACTTGGAGTAGGCTACAGATTAGTGTTAATTTAATCAGATGGGATTTGCTGTTTTGAACCTACAAAAGTTAAGCCTTTAAGTTTTGACCGGAGCTTTTATCTACTGTATGTATGTTTACGTTCATTCATTTTTCAAGATTCAAGATTCAAGAACTTTATTTGTCTTTTGTGCCTTACACACACACACACACACACACACACACACACACACACACACACACACACACACACACACATAGGAACTCTTGTGCGGTTGTTTGTCCAGAGAGTCAAGTCAGGTTAAAAAGACGCATGTCACGTGCCATGTTTGCTCCTCAGTCTCAGATTTAAAGTAAAAAATAACCTTTGCAACTATAATGTCGTTTCTTATCAGTCTTTTTACACATTTTATATAACATTAGAGACAACTGACTGAATTATTTTGTGTAGAGAAATATCATTTGTAAAATTCCTTTATCTGCAATGTTAAAATACTCAAGTGTTAAAGTGCTGTAGCCTAGAGGTGAGTATTATCAACCAGTGGTCGAAGTTTTATTTAAAAGTCTTTTTTTATTCACAAAAGGTATTGTTCTTATTTTTGTTGTGTATTTATATTGGTTAGAAAATGATTGTTTTAAATATGAGTTTATTCCCAGTTCTGTTATTCCAGAGATTTGACCTTAAAATGAAAATCTAATGACAAAAATGTGAAATGAATTTAAAATAAATTGATATTTTCATTTCACATTGCACTCCGTAAGCAGCTGACGTGTTTTGTCTAGCCTATCTTTCATAGGTCTACTTTGGCAGTGAAATAGATAAATAAATTGCATTCTCTGTGGAATTAAAAATGTCCTAAATTGAACTTAGTTAGTGTGTTACTTTTATATTTGTATTTACCTCAGTTTCCACATGCAGGTTTTACAATAAATTACCAACGTCCTGAAAAGCCTCGTCAATGTTTTCCACATATATTTACAGTATATATTACCTGTGAGAATAATATAAATGTGTGTTTTTTGTGTTTTTAGATGCTTCTGTTTCTTTCCCTGCTGATCTTCTGTGCGCCACTAGGGGGCGACACCTCACCAATCAGTTGCTACAACGACAGAGGAGATGCTGTTGATTGGTAATTCACTAAAGACAGTCCTGGGGGAAAAACAAGCATATGAAAATACACTTTATGAATCATTATTAATCTGTTTATAAGTCCTAGAAAGCTGTAGGAAATAAAAATGTGAACTATATTGGAATAATAGTCACCACCATTCAATGAGGTCTTTAGAAGTCAGCGGCTCTTTCATTCAGCAGTACACAAATCTTACAGCAGGGGTGTCAAACATGCGGCCCGTGGGCCAGAACCGGCCCGCTGAGGTATCCAATCTGGCCCACTTTCCTTCCTGTCTGTTTTCCTTCCTTCCTTCCTCCCTTCCTTCCTTCCTTCCTTCTGTCCTTCCTCCCGTTCTTTCTTTCTTTTTTCCTTCCTTCGTTCCTTCCATCTTTCCTTCCTGTCTTGTTTTCCTTCCTTCCTTCCTTCCTCCCTCCCTTCCTTCCTTCCACCTGTCCTTCTTCCCGTTCTTTCTTTCTTTTTTCCTTCCTTCGTTCCTTCCATCTTTCTTTCCTGTCTTGTTTTCCTTCCTTCCTGCCTTCCTTCCTTCCATCTGTCCTTCCTTCCATCTTTCCTTTCTGTCTTGTTTTCCTTCCTTCCTGCCTTCCCTCCTCCCTTCCGTCTGTCCTTCTTTCCTTCCTTCCTTCCTTCTGTCCTTTCTCCCGTTCTTTCTTTCTTTTTTCCTTCCTTCGTTCCTTCCATCTTTCCTTCCTGTCTTGTTTTCCTTCCTTCCTCACTTTCTTCCTTCCTTCCATCTGTCCTTCCTCCCATTCTTTCTTTCTTTTTTCCTTCTTTCCTTCCTGCCATCTTTTTAATAATCCGGCCCACATGAGATCAAATTGGGCTGTATGTGTCCCTTGAATGAAAATGAGTTTGACACCCCTGTCTTACACAGACAGCACATCAACAGTCAGTGTAAGGGAAGCTTCCTAGACTGGAGGAGAAACAATACTTTTATTCTCCAGGCTGGTTAAACATACGTCACTAGCAGTTATCTCTTCAAGGTTAACAGCTCCCATCCAAGCATCTTTTGTAACAAATATTGGTCCAAATGGGAAATTTTAAGAGGGAGCTTTGAGAGAAAATTACAGATAAGCACACAGAATCTCTTTTAGCAACTAGGTCATAGGTCATTATACTTCATTGGTCAAAAGCTGAAACTCTCTCTGTCTGGTGTCATCTTCTGTTGAAGCTGACAGTGAAGCATCGCCTACCGTCAGCTATAATATCTTCTCCTCTAATATCTCTGCTTCTTGAGTTGTTTTATCAAGTTGTCTCCCTGCCGGTTGAACTCACAGTTTCACTCTTATCTTTCTCTGAGTCAGGTTTTATATCTACAAGCTGCCCAAAGAACATCACAGTAAATCTCCTCAGAAGGGTGAGCTGTATTTACTGCTGGAGAAAGGGAGTGAAGGATGGACTGATGGGAAGGTGACGGTGAATGACACCACGGGAGCCCTGGGCAGGACGGTCGGACAACTGTACTCACAACGAAAGGTCAGCTGCTTCAGTCAGGTGTCTTTTTGCATGTAGCGAAAGAGGAACAAATACTGAGAAAAAAAAAATCTGATGTTCGATTTAGTTTTTCTGAGAATTGGAGATCAGATGGACTCTCCCAGGGAGTGTTTTTCTAAATATAATTGAGAGTCACTTTCTAAAAATATCACATAGTATTCAGTTCCCTTTTTATTCATGTATTAAATATGTGCAAGATAATGTAAAATGGTTATACCAAAGTAACATGTTAGGTTATAGATTACTAGTTATCCTATTTAAAATGTAATAAGTAATGTAACTGTTTCAATGACTTAATCAAAGTAATGTAACTTATTACTTTATGATTACTTTTCTAATTTTCTAATGAATGTTTCCAGCTGTTAGGGGAAGTGTTCAGGTGGTTGTCATGGATACTGACATGATTTATAAGGGAAATCATTTCTTATAAAGCAAGAATTATCTCTCATTTGAAAATATATTCATTAGTTTGAGTACATTTTATGGAAAAAGTCAAAAGTTTAATTAGTACTGTGACACAATTAAAGCCCATGTGTGCTCCAAATAAGCCCATATTATGATTTATTCACAAAATATAAAAAAAAATATTGATTTCAAAGAATTAAAAACATCAACATATGTATTCAGTAACATGTTAAATATTTAAAAATTAGGAAAAAACCCTCCCTGAGCTAAATCTTAAACCTCCTTTGCAATCATCATCAACCCCGTTACATGTAACTAGTTCCTCTACAACACTGCCAGAGTGTCACTAAAATGTAAATATCCCTTTACTGATTTAATGAAAGGATGTATTTTTGGTAATAATATACATTTCTCTTCACTCATTTTAATAATTATTTGGATCCTTATTAGCTTTAGTGGTTGCACATCTTCCAGGAAGGTATTGTGTTGTATTAATATCAGATTTCTTTCCATACATTTTTCCTCCAATATCCAATATAAGCATGAAAATGCAACTTTATTACATATTTCCTCAAAGTAGAAATAAATAAATAATATCTCTAAAGCAGACATTTTTTTAAATGTCCTTTCATCTTTTTGTTGCACTCATAACATTTCTCATTTTATAGATCCACTTATTAATATGTGCTAAAAAAAAAAACAAAAAAAAAAGGAAGAAGAAGCATTTCTGTTATAACAACTTGACATTAATAGATCAGAATAGGAAAGTGAGAATGAGAACTGAAATGTTTAAATCCAGTTAGTTACTCTCCCAGCAGCTGCGTGTAGTTTCAACATGTATGATTATATAACTCTATGTTTTTCTTTTGAGTAGTAGTGTCTAAGTCAGGGGTGTCAAACATGCGGCCCGTGGGCCAGATACGGCCCGCCGAGGGGTGCGATCCGGCCCACTTGCCATCCTGTATTCTTTTCCTTCCTTTCATCTGTCCTTCCTACCTTCCTTTTTTCCTTTCTTCATTCATTCATTCCTTCCTTTCTTCCTTCTGTCCTTCCTTCCATCTGTCCTTCCTCCCTACCTTCCTTTTTTCCTTTCTTTGTTCCTTCCTTCCTTCTGTCCTTCCTTCCTTCCTTTTTTCCTTTCTTCGTTCCTTCCTTCCTTGCTTCAGTCCTTCCTTACATCTGTCCTTCCTCCCTTTCTTCCTTCCTCCCTCCCTCCCTTCCTTCTGTCTGTCCTTCCTTCTTTTCTTCCTTCCTTCCGACTGTCTGTCTGTCTGTCCTTCCTACCTTTCTTCCTCCTTCCTTTTGCCTGTCTTTCCTTCCTTCCCTTCTTATTTCCTAACTTCCCTTCCTTCCTCCCTTCTTTCCCTCCATCTTTTTAATGATCTGGCCCACGTGAGATCAAATTGGGCTGTATGTGGCCCTTGAATGAAAATTTGTTTGACACCCCTGGTCTAAAAGGTGTTTTTTTCCTACATCTACATGATCTCCAACCCTTTTTTTTTTTTTTTTTTACAGAACACAGAGATAGCCTATATCCTTTACAATGACCAGCCGCCACCCAAGGACGTTGGTGACAGATGGGAGGACAACAGTGGGAGCAGAGGGGGGCACACAAAAGGTGAACGTCAGGGCAGTGGAGCTCTGATGCTCCCAAAGCTCCTGCAAGGCTGCCAGAGATTTGATTTATTATTCAAATTAAGTGCAAATGCTTCATACGTCTAAAAATAGTATATGAACAGACTGAAGAGTGCTTATACATCACCTCATCAACCTCATGTTATATGTCAAAATAAAAAAGTTTCATTTCGTATTTCCACTTCTTCTCCTCAGGTGTCGTGATAGTGGATAAAAATCAAGGCTTCTGGTTGGTCCACAGCACTCCTAACTTCCCCCCTGTGCAGCAAGCAGGAGGGTATTATTACCCCAGCACCGGTTTGACCAACGGGCAAAACTTCATCTGCGTCACGTACCCGCTCGACCGCTTCAGGACTATTGGTGAGACTGGAGTCATATGCCATATGGCCGTATAGCTCAAGCAGAGTTGTTATCAAACTGCAGTTCATGCTTTATGAGCATGTTTAAATGGATTATGGTATTAGATTACACTTAATACAAGACTATTGATGATTGTCTTACCCTCCTGTCTGTCTGCTGTTATATCATTATGACTAAATTAGCAAACTCTATGTTATCTATATTAGTAGTAGGAAAAGGTAATTCATTATAGTTATCTTAAATGCTGCTATTATAATATTACAAATAACATATATGGGTTTGATGATATATTAGGCGTCTTTATTAAGGTTTAATATGCCATATCAGACAAATTGTGTAATCTGCAGCCGGTATAATGAAGGTTGTAATTTAAGAGTTTCCCTGTCATTTGATTGGTGGCTCACCCTTACTGAAAGAGCTGCAGAGTTTAAAAAGGGAAGCTGAGTGAGTGAATTTTAGTCTCTTGAGGTTGTAGATGCTCTTTCTGAGGCTTTTCCATCCTGATATGAATACTACAATTCTTCTGATATGCTACATATTCATCATTTTACTTTGAAGAGGTTGTGTGGTTTGTGTAGTGGTTAAATGATCTGATATAAGGGCAGTCTCATTTTTTTAAAAAGGGAACTCTTCAGTCATTATCATCTTGTCATCACTCAGTACTTAATAATCCGGTCAGGTATTGACTCCGCAACAACAACAATCCTGATTTAAGATAATCAGAGTAAACAGGTGTCATCACCATGTCTTCGAGCTGCGTCTGCGGTTCCCTGGCAGACCCAGCAGTTGGCACTGTTGCTATGGTAGTGCCTGGGGTAATGTAATTAGACTGAGGTGTGTAACCATAGAGATATTGGCCCTCACACTGCGGCAAGCATTTTGCTCCGTCAGTTTCTGTGGGATGTTGAGAGTGTGACAGTGTTCGGGGTGACGTGAATACACCGTGCATAAACAGCCGAAGGTGATCTTATTACTTCTGATCACGTTTCATTGTGGAGCTCCCCGCAGCATAAATCTGCATATTAATGAGGAGAAACTGAGATTCACTAATAATTTTATTTCATTATTTCATAAATACTTTCTATCCATTATGTTCAGACTAATATAATGTTGTAAGTAGCCTGATTACTGATTGGTATGAAACACAAGTGTAATTTAGTGCTGAAAGAGAAAGTGGATTCATCTACATAAACTTACACATCACTATTTTGATAATTGATTAAAAGTTTTGGTTGTGTTTACTCATGAACCCAAGTATTGGACAAATAAAAATGTTAACTTAATGATGCTGCTAGATAAAAAGTCACCAGAGTGATTCCAATGAATCCTGCAGGGAACATGAATTTAAACCCAAAACATGTCAACCTGCTGGTAGATCACTAAAATCACCCTCTAGGACAGGGGTGTCAAACATGCGGCCCGTGGGCCAGAACCGGCCCGCCGAGGGGTGCAATCTGGCCCACTTTCCTTCCTGTGTTCTTTTCCTTCCTTCCATCTGTCCTTCCTACCTTCCTTTTATCCTTTCTTCATTCATTCCTTCCTTCCTTCCATCTGTCCTTCCTACCTTCCTTTTATCCTTTCTTTGTTCCTTCCTCCCTTTATTCCTTCTGTCCTTACTTCCATCTGTCCTTCCTCTTTTTCTTCCATCTATCCTTCCTTCCATCTGTCCTTCCTCCCTTTCTTCCTCCATCTGTCCTTCCTCCTTCCCTCTTTTCTTCCCTCCCTCCTTGCTTCGTCCCTTCCTTCCTTCCTTCCTTCCATCTTTCCTTCCTCCCTTTCTTCCTTCATTCTGTCCTTCCTTCCTTCCATCTTTCCTTCCTGTCTTCTTTTTGTTCCTTCCTTCCATCTTTTTAATGATCTGGCCCACATGAGATCATATTGGGTCGTATGTGGCCCTTGATTGAAAATGAGTTTGACGCCCCTGCTCTAGGAACTATTAGTGTCTGCACATAAAGTCGTGGAGGCTCATTGAATAATTGCTTTCTGGCTAAATGACAATTATTAACTAGTTTCAGCTTCATGAATGTTAAAAATGCTTCTTTCTGTTTTATATCATTTAAAATGGAAATGTTTAAGTTTTAAATGTTGGTTAAATTTTCCACTATTTAGTGGCATTTTATAGATTCAACAATTGACTAATTGACATATTAATATATAATAAAAATAATCTAGTTTTTTTTAACCAGCAACAAATTTTCCATTGGTTTCTTTTTTGAATGATACTGGCCATTAAAGGAATGATTTATACTATTTATCAATATTTCTAATAACATTTTGCAGCTTGTCTTTTTTTCCTTTTTAATTGACTGAATGTAGAAAACATTAATATCCACCACAGGTTTTAGTTTGCAGGAGATCATCTAAAACACAAACACAAACATTGGCTTTGGTGTCAGCCTCAGAATCAAAGAGCCAGGACTTTTTTTCTGCAGCTGCAATTTTGTACCAAGAGGGCAGAGAGCAGGTTTCCCCCTCACTTATCTACTCAAGAGGAGAGACTTTTGAGAAATGCAGGAAAATGACTGACTGAAGTAGAAATATGTAAGGAGAGGTTGAAAGAAAAAAAAAAGGAAAACTACCCATAACAAAATCCCTCAAATCACACTGAACATTATTTAACCGACATCCAGACGTACATTTAGTTGATTCTTGTCCATTTTCTCAAACTGACCCCGTCTCTTTTGACTGTTCCTTCCTTCCTTCCTTCCTTCCTTCCTTTCCTTCCTTCCTCCCTCTTTCTTTAATTGTTCCTTCCTTATTCCCTTCCTCCCCTCTTTCTTTGCTCCCTCCTCCTTCCATCCTTCCTTCCTTCCTCCTTTTCCATCTTTCCTTCCTTCCTTCCTTCCTTCCTCCTTTTCCATCCTTCCTCCTTCTCTCCCTCCTTCCTTCCTTCCTTCCTTCCTTCCTTCCTCCTTTCCTTGCTCCCTTCCTTCCTTCCTTCCTTCCTTCCTCCTTTCCTTGCTCCCTTCCTTCCTTCCTTCCTCCTTTCCTTCCTTCCTTCCTTCCTTCTTTCCTTCCTTTCTTCCATCCTCCTCTACTTCCTCCCTTCCTTCTCTCCTAAATTCCTTCCTCTTTTCATCCTTACTCCTTTCCTTCCATCCTTCCATCCTTCCTTCCTTCCTCCTTAAGTTCTTCCTTGACCTGAGGACAACAGGAGGGTTAATGAATGAAGTGATACTGATTCTGGATTGCCGTTAGCAGCGTTTGCCTTAAATCTAATCTGTTTTGCTCCACAGGAGAACAGCTGCAGATCAATCAGCCTGATGTGTACGATTGCGACGTTCCTGAGTCCTTGGCCTCCGTTGTGCCGGAGCTGGCTGCCGTTTGTAAGAAGAAATACCTGTCCGCTAACGTTTTTCCACATATCAAACCTGTGTCCAATCGGAGCGTGACCCTGACCTCAAAGGATGGCACCAACTTCATCAGCTTTGCCAAAGGAGCCTCGTTTGATAATGGTACAGCTTTGGAGCAATTTCATGTATTTTTTTTTTTTAAGGCAGCAGTTCACCGTGTGTTTCTCTTTTACTGCTTGTTATGTTTTATATAAAGCAGTTTAAATTGCCTTTGAGTTGTTGAAAGGTGCCATACAAATATCACTTTTAGTATCTTTTTTATGTGAAGTTATTTAACCCTCCTGTTGTCCTCGAGTCAAGGAAGGAAGGGAGAAGGAAGGAAAGAAGGAAGGGAGGACAGAGAGGGGAAGGAAAGAAAGAGAGAAGGAGGGAGGAAGGACAGATGGAAGGGAGGGAGGAAGGAAGGGTGGAACAAAGGAAGAAGGAAGGAAAGAAGGAAGGGAGGAAAGAGAGAGGAAAGAAAGAAAGAAAGAGAGAAGGAGGGAGGAAGGACAGATGGAAGGAAGGAAGGAAGGAAGGAAGGGAGGGAGGAAAGAGAGAGGAAGGAAAGAAAGAAAGAGAGAAGGAGGGAGGAAGGACAGATGGAAGGGAGGGAGGAAGGAGGGAAGGAAGGAAGGAAGGAAGTCAAAACAGACTGGGTCAATTTGACCCGGGAGGACGACAGGAAGGTTAAAAGCACATTGAGAGTTTTACAGACAAGAAAAGAACATAAACATGATCTCATCCCTCCTCGCTCTCTTGCTTCATCAGACCTGTACCACTCTTGGGTAGCACCCACCCTCCAGTCAAACCTCCTGGTCCAGTTCTGGGTTCGCTCATCCGGCATCCTCCCCTCTGACTGCTCGCTGGGCTGGAAGGTCCTGGATATCAAGACTGTTTCCCCGGGGCAGACGTTCACCTTCAAGACCTCCCAGGACCACTCCAAGTGGGCGGTCAGCACCAAGGCGGCTGGGTCGGGGGTAGGAGGGGGCTGGGTGTGTGTGGGAGACATTAACCGGAACAAGGCGGAGGAGAAGCGAGGCGGTGGCACGGTGTGTCTGCGGGATCCAGTGGTGTGGAAGGCTTACCGGACGGCGGCCCTGGAGTGTGAGGCGTGCGGAGGAGAAACCGGCACATGTGACGACGTGCTATAAGGTCAGCTGGGATTGAGGAAAAGCCATAATGTGTTGATGATGATGTCATACTTATGGTTAATGTTTTAACATATTTGGTACACTGTATATATTTCTGTGAATGTCTGCTGAAACCTAACCCATTTTATTTTTTATTTTTTTATAGTATATTTTTTGGGGCTTTTTGCCTTTAGAGAGAGACAGGGAATGGGAGGCAGAGAGGGGGGCAATGACTCGCAGGATAGGCCCGCTCGGTGCGGGATTCGAACCGGGCTAAATACCCCCACCCTCATACCATTTTAGAGTGAGAAACAGAATGATTATAAGCTGTTATCAAGAGGTGTTACATCCTCCTCTAAATTTATTGCATGCTGAACAAAGTTAAATGAAGACAAGTAGTCAAATCTGACAGGAAGTAGTAGAGTTTACTGGAAATATGGTGATAATTTTAGAGACACAAGAGCCTACTTTATGAAAAAAAGCCTATTTCAAGTGTCTTCAAAGGGACTGGGTACTGTTTTAATGGAAACTGAAGAGATACTGGTGCAAACTGGCGAGTGCTGCTTTAGTAACTTTTATGTTTAAGCTGGTCTGAGGGAGCGCATGAGGGGAAAAATGTATGAAAATGGGTTTTGTGTGATTTAAAATGTACAAACAAAATGGGAATAATTGCACTATGTAACGATCAGCACACACACACACACACACACACACAAACACACTTCACTGAAAATATTAAATTACAGACGCTGACAACATTCAGGTATGAGGAATGCTTTTAATACTTGGTGTTTGCGTCTCAAATGTGCTTTTCTGATAAGTCCAGAATGATTTGTTATGTGCTTCAGATGTTAGGGTATCACATTTCCACAAACATACATACATTCATTCGTATTCTTAAATTTCATACCATGATTTTGCTTGAAAAGATAAAGATGCTGGCTGTCTTGAATCTTAATAAACTGTATTGACGTATGTTCCTCTTGTTTTGTGTGTTGGTTTGTCGTCAGTATTTGACATGTACTGTAGAGGCAGAATTATTTTCAGAGGATACTCAGCAGCATGGACAATATCTGTCTGTATTGAACGTGGAATGTGTTACAGCACATCAGTCAAAAGCATTGGAATTCATATAAAAGTAAATTTATTACCACAAAAATAGGACATCCTGTATGTAGTGCATAAATAGCTTTGATGTGAGACTACACAGCACTGTGGGCGACTGCATTTCCTCCAAGCAGACACCCATCTGTGCTTGTATAATGTATACATTCTAATGCAAACATGGAAAAAAGGTGAGCACCCTGTAGAGAAAGGCACTAAAACAATCAGTAGCATAGCATAACGCTAGCACACGTCATCCATTATTACCCAGAATCCTCTCCCTGGTGCTGTCCTGCTCATGCCTCAGCCAATAAAAGAGGCCTCACCAGCGACGAGCAGCTACAGTACAACCAGAGGTCACGAGACTTTGTCAAAGTTGTGACTTATTTCAAAGAGGTTGTGTGTTTTAAAGTTACATGTTAATTCAAAACATGAAGTTGGAACTGAGGCATTGCACTGTATGTGAACAGCAGTGAAGATGTATCCTGCTGAGCTGCTGGAAAATCTGCATACATTAAGTTTAGCTTATGCTCTGTTGGAAAATTAAGACTTGGAAAACCTTAAAAACCAATATGGTGGTATCTTTCAGGGGATTTTCCTTCCTGTTTTAGTACTAATGATAAAACCATGCAAAGCCACAAGCCTTAAGAGTGCTCTTAGTTGCTTTTAAAGCTGCAACAATCCGTTTTCAGCCACTAGGGGGCAGAAGAAATCCCCAAAGAGTTAGATCACATTTTAACGCCTTTGTTTTGGCTTGTAGGTGGACAGGAAGGGGAAGTATTTATCTAGAGTTCAAATTCTGTCCATCTGATAAAATAAGTACATATCACTCTCCTTTAAGTTCAAGTTTGGTCTCTAGCAACTTGTAAGGGAAACATCTGGCTTTCTCACCAGCTGCTCAATACCTGTGTCTGCTGGTTACTGTTGGGGAAAGTATACAGCAGGTTTATCAGAGCTTTTTTGCAGAAAAGAAATAACTGCTGTTGGGGGGTTAACAACTGTGAGAAGAAACAAAAGTAGTTTTTTGGACGGTAAAATCATAACAATGAGCTCAGTAGAGCTGCAGAGTTGATCATTCTCAAAGGTTTCGCCAAGTTACCCCTTTCACATTATGAAGAGTCACTAAATCAAATGCAATATAAAAACTTGGGTTTATGCAACTTTAAGTTTATGCTGAAATGAGAATCTGCTTGAGTCATAGCTGAAATAATCATTCCCACTGTAGACAGGTGCTAGCCTGTTGTGAAAATCTTTCAGGTGTTTGATGCATTTTTCCTTAATGAATTAGTTACTTGACAATTCGGACACATGGACCTAGAACTCCTTGCCAGTGTAAACACAATCTTGACATCATACAGATGTACAAAATATATAAATATATACAAAAAGGTTCCAGTGTTTTGCTACAATTATGCACTTGTATCTTTGTGTCCTCTAGATGTGTGCCTTTTAAAAGACCCAGATCTTACAGGCTTTATATATTTAGATGTAATTTAGCTTCTCCCCCAAAAACACAGCCCTAAATCCGTATATGAGATCTCTGCTGATCACAGAAGCACATTCTGTCCAATTATCATCTTTTTACGTTTGGAAACATTACTCACGACTGAGACATAGAACAACATTGGATTTCCTTGTGGCTGTTAGTGATTATAACAGATCTTATTCATTGAGTTGGAATGAAAAAAAAATGCATCAAGTGCTACCTGACTGGGACCCAAGAGCCAGCACCAAAAGCACTCACTTAAAGGCTTCCTCTGCTCTTCCTCCAGGTGGAAGTAGTAATGCATATTGTTTGGAAAAACAGGAAAACTTATACTGTTGTTAAGCAGCAGGCGGCTCTGGTGCACACTGCAGGGCAGCAGGAGGTCTGGATTGTTTCACAAACTCTGTTGTGTGCAGTTGTGCATTAAAGAGAGACTTGGTCTTGGTGTTTTGGTAAAACAGGCTTGGTAGGAGAATGGGAGAAAGGCATATGTAGATTTTTGTTGTGCACAGAGAAGGCCACATTTACTGTTTGTGAGAGCTCGCCCTGCCATAATGTCAAGACTACGAGAGAAATCCATCACTCTGGACAAAGCTGCGCTGAGGAAAATCTCATTGTCAAAATAGAGTCCTGACCAGTCTCCTCCCCTTGGCCTTGATGCGAGGGAAAGTGGCACTTGTCTCTGTGTTGATTGGCTGTGAGCCAAGAGGAGTGTTCCCACCTTTCCTTCTCAACAGGAAGTCAACACTGGATGATGTCATGGCGTAGAAGACATTTCCTGTAGCAGGGATGACCAGTTCTGTGTTAAGAGGAGAAGACAGACAAATAAACACACGAGAATTGAATAGTGCTTCACAAAAGCTGCTGCATTGATACCATCAGTACTCTAAAGCTGACAATACATGGAGCACTCTGGTGGCCTAGAAGTTAAAGCACCAACAATGAATTCCTTCAAACAATTCCTGATTTGTGTTCAGACCTTTTTGTGTGTCGTTCCTGCTCTTTCTCCCTCTGTTTCCTGTCATTTCTCTACTGTCTCTAGTGACAGAAAAGCCTCACCTAACATTATTAAGACATAATAAAAATCCCTGCATCTGCAACACAAAATAAGCACATACTCCTTTAATGCTGACTTTACTTTGGACCACATTTCAATGAAATCTGTAAAGAAGCATTCCAGATATTCTGCTAACAAGGTTCATTTTAATTGCCATAATACAATGAAGGATTGTACAATTAAATTCAGTTGTAGCCCCCCCTCCATGCTACAGATATCGACAATATAATTACCAATAGAGGTGAATAAAACAAACAAGCTTGACTAAAATTACTCTCTTGGCAAAGGTGATGATTCTTTCACTATATGTCTGCTTTAAGTCAAAAAGTGCAAAAATGATGAGTGTAAAAAACAACAACAGCACAATCTTAGATTTAAATAGCTGCAAATTAAAATCTCGAGATCTCATTTAGTTGAGATAAATACACCACTAAACAATAAACTGGTCCAAAAATACATTTCCAGTACAGTTCTTTTAGTTAGCGGGTTATTCTCTAAAAAATGCTCTTTTTCTCCAATTGTGAGAACATCTTTACCTTTTCCTTCAGGCAGAAGTTGGATCAGCTCATATCTGGACGCCTGTTTGGGGTCCTGATTGTGCTTTTCTAAGGCAGAGCTGATCACAGTGGGGGTCTTATCATTGCTCGTAACCTGAGAGGAGAGAGAAGAATAACAATGACACAAGGACAGCTTGATTTGCACTAATGATATCCTGGGCCCATTGCATCCCGAGGATCTCATCCTGATGACTATCATTATAGGATCCGTGCAGATAAGAAGAAAGACTATAAGTGCAGCATGCCGAGGATCATTTGGAACATAACATTCTCTACAATCTCGCAGCTATAAATTAGAATAATATAGCTGAGGCTAGTACCAGTATGCTTCGGTACAGGTTTCCATCTTGAATGTCCATCCTTATCCTGATGATTCGCATGTCGGGCCCCGAACCCTTGGTATTACCGGCTGGGTTGTTGCCACAGGAGGCCGATCGGCGGTGTGATTTTGTGGGAGTGGATGGAGTCAAAGTGGCAGGGGTAGGAGAGTCATTGGGTGGAGGAGATGTGTCAACATCCAAACAGGACACAGACGGAGATCTCATATGCTGCAATTAAAAATAACAGTAATTATGACAGTGATCCAAGAACCAAGAACAAAGGATGTGGATATTTTCCTAAAATATTTAATGGATTTAGACTACAGCAAAGAAGAGTCACTTCTGCATACAGTACGTGTGGAACAAGCTAATACTACAAAGCTGGTCCAAATGAATTTGTAAAAGTTACCTTTGTGAGTTTTGAGAGCAGGTTATTGACAGGAGAAGGGAAGTCAAAGAGGCTGTCACTGTCACCAGCCAGGCTGGTCCGAGAGGTATTCAGGCTGTTAACACACGAAAATATACAAACATCTTCACTTTAGGGCTGAAAGTTGTGGATTCATCACATTTAAGGGGATGTTGTTGGATTAATTGTTTAGTGTACCAATGTAGTTCAAAATAGTGACAAAATGCCCCAAGTAGTGTCTTCCAATTGCTTGATTTATGCAACCGTCAGTCCAAAATCCAAATATATTCATTAGATTGTCATTAGTCTCACTCCCGTTTCTTTCAATGCAGACTTTCTTAAGTACTTTTCTAGACTTCGGAAAGCTCATACAGTAAGTGCATGTTTGAGAGCTCAGTAATACTTACTCTGGGCACTGTGTAACGATGACTGTCGGGGTTAGGACACGGGGGCTCGGTTCATTAGGTGCTTCTATTTCATTGGACAGTCTGTAACTGAAATAGACATCATAGGAATTTAACATCTTTAATCTTTCAAGAGCAGAAAATCAAGAATGAATCCATTCAACACATTGCTTTTTAAGTCAATAACTGAACCAAAACTTTTAAATATTTACCTTTCCTCCTCTGTTAGCGAAGGTACACTGTGATACCACTGTTCGAAGGCCTCGTCAGAGGTGAAAACACAGTTTTTGCAGGAAGACTGCAGGAGCCGGATTTGAGCTAAAACCTCAAATTCCTGTTAACAAAGAGCTGTATCACCACACTGTTTCATAACAGAGAAGGCACCCGTGTTGGCTGATCAAGTATTACTATGGCAGTTTTTTTCCCCTCATCTCTGTTAGAAGCACCTCACAGTGCCACTCCACTTAATCATTTCCTCCCTCAGATATTATGTTACCTCTGCTCACTCTAATATGCTCTTATCTTAAACCATCCATCCTATCTCCCTTCTTACTTTGTTCAGTTCTGCTTCTCTCTAACAAGATCTTCCCAAGGTCACAGGAATTTTGTCAGGGTGCTATAGTTCTTATTGTACTCATGCACACACCTTAGTACTCGTGTGTTATTTTTGAGCTGCAGAAGTCAAACTCAGTTCACTGAATATCAGAGCATCAGCTAAATGGAGAAGCGTCTTCTTCTGGAGCTTCTTCTATTAAAGGATAAGTTCACGAGTTTTTCGAATCAGTCATAAAACAATAGTCACGTGTCCTATTAAGCATTAAGACAGGTTTTTCTTGCCGTAATCATTAAGAGATTAAGAGATTCCTTCACAATGCATTTACAATGTAAGTGATGTGAATCCACAGTCCTCCTTTTGTGCAAAAAGTCTTTTGTCTTTTGAGTGCCAAATTCTCTCTTTGTGACAATCCCTCCACTGCAGATGAACAGGAAAACACTGCCCGTCGACACAAAAAGTTATATATTTTTTAACGAAAAAGACTGTAGATGTGGAAGATATCCACTTTATTTCACTAGCTCAGACGGCTGAAGCCTCATATCAGCATCAGATAAACCTTTGAACACATTTTTGCACAAAATAAGGAATATGGATTGTTTCCCCCATCACTGCATTGAGAGCACATTTGGAAAGTTTCTCTTAATAGACAGTAAAAACAAGAAGAATGATTACAACTAGGGCACTTGACTATTGTTTTTAAGACAGACTTTGAAAATTGTGAACCCATTCTTTAAGTGTTAAATAGATGAAAACGTGCTCTATTTTCAACCTTTGATCTCTCAAACTGTATGTATGTATTGCAACACTCACCCTTCTCCTTTTGTCAAAGTTGATGTAGCCGTTCTGCAAAAGGGAGTGACAGGAAGTGAAATGTCAGTTTGATAATTGTTAAATACTGAGCAACTTCCAGGGGTTTGTGACTGGATTTTCCCCCTTGATAGAGATGAGACACACTCACATCCAGCTTGTCTTTGACCGCCGTGTCCAGCATAGTGAGGTCTGTGAGGAAGATGCCGAGGTAGGGCACGGTGCCCTGGGCGTTGGACTGTGTAAAAAAAAACAAAAGAAAGCGTGTTTCATCAGTCCCCGAGAGATTTCTATTCACATTGTAAAAGAGCCCACACAGCGAGGGATTTCAGAGAAGCCGCCTGCAGCTACTTTTCAAACGATGGCTCAGGATTCAGCACATCACACACACACAGAGACGACAGCTCTCTGTTCCACTTCGCTGCCGCATGCTGGTCGATCCCGCGTACAACCCTCCATCAAACCACTGAACACCACCCGCTTAGCAGGAGTGACATCAGTATCAATGTTTGGATGTAGTTTCTTGTATGAAAACATGATTTTCAAGTGCTTTTTTTTAGTGAAAGCCATTATTAAGCTCTCAGAAAAGCCATACAACTTTTTATCAACTGTAACTGGCTGCTTTTAACCTAAAACCTTGATTCTACTCACATGTTTGTGACATACTAAACTTATATTGAACAAACAAACACAGTAAAACAAGATTAATGTCATGTCAGCTTCTCTATAAGCCCTAAAAATACACCTGGATGCAATAATTGTCTTCTTTGTCCCCTAACTTTTACAATACTAATGACACTTTTGCAGGATCTTACATCATTCCTAAATTTCCCAAGGTCTCCCATAAAGGCCTGTGGGGGTGTACAACCCCTCAGGCTAAAATAATTGGTATTCACACACCAGACGTGGGCTGTTAAATTGGTGAAAGTTAGTCTTTTTGATCTGCTTGATGACTCTGGTTTTGCCCCAGAGACGAATACCGAGGTCATTTTGAATTACTCTTCTGTGACTGACAAGTAGTCTAACGCCATCCGAGATGTCCCGGTGACATAATCCCAAATGATTTGGTGCTCCAATCGCAATCATTTACAAAGATTAAAGATGTGAACTCAGACTCAGCATGTCAGAGCCTTTCAACAGATATAGTCTCACAATTTCCACATCTTATACCCAAGTGCTGACCTGTACAACAACAGGCTGTTTGTTGTTCACTTTTCAAACCCAAATGTTTACTGAAAGTTCAACCCAGTGACCCAGTGACTTACCCTATTAAGGTGTCTGTGGTTGAGCCTGTTATCAAGGTTGGCAAACTTTGACGTCCCCTCCTGCAAGACAAAAGCAAACGTTCATTCTTGACCTTGGAAACATCATTTGAGAAAACATTCTCCCTACTGCTACTTCTTCAGTCAGATCACATGATCCTCATCAGTAAATGGAGTTTGTGACCGCCAAATTTAGATTTCAAACCTCAGCTTTTAAGATGCAAACTCTCTCTGATGATGAAAATCAGCTAAACAATGGACCTCATTCTAATATTAACTATTTTATGTTTGATGTACTGTTGTTGTTTTATGTGTGTCTCGTAAGGTGTCCTTGAGTGCTTTGAAAGGTGCCTATAAATAAAATGCATAATTATTATTATTAAATGGTAAATAGACTACACTTCTATAGTCGTTGTGACCATTTAAAGCGCTTTTACACTACATGTCTCATTCACCCATTTGCAAACATTCATACGCTGATGACAAGGACTACCACACAGGGTGCCAACCTGCTCATCAGGAGGACACTAACCATTCATACACATTCATACACCGTTGGCACAGCAACCGTCGAGCAATTTGGGATTAAGTACCCAAGGACACACCAACACGTGGACTGGAGGAGGCAGGAATCAAACCATCAAATTTTCCAAGTGGAGGACGAGTGCTCTACCTCTTGAGCCACAATTTATATTCATATTAATAATTATATCTATTATTGTTATACTTTGTATTTTTCATTGTATAGCCCAGTCTAAAATACTTCAGTTTAGACAAATAAACATGTAAATAATTAGATTAATAAATAACCTTAAATGATTAAAAAGTAGGCAATTGAAACAATATTTAATATAATTCATAGTGAGTTAAAAACAGCAACAACAGCAGATAAACACATCTTTGTCATTGTGTCTAGCCCACAGGATATGAAGCTGTCAATCTTGACGTTCCTTTCATTTGATTGGTTGTTACTAACGTTTCAGCCAATAGGAGACGTCGAGGGGCGGGACATAGAACCCACCGGTAAAGTGGAGCCACAGGTGAGCCAGGCTACAAACGGTGGAGCTGAATGAAAGTCGTATCTGGTGATATATGCTCATTACTTTGATTGATACAGAGTTTTACCAACTGGAAATGGACATATTGCAACCTGCAGAAGGTAAATATCTGTGTGTGTGTGTTTATTATATCGCATAATCACGATATAGTGTGTAAAATCTCCAGTAACGCGCTAGTTATATTTGCATACGTCACTAGCAGTAGCAGCTAATGTTATGAGTATGTTTAAATGCAGTGTTTCCCACACATTCATTCTTTCGTGGCGTCCCGCCACGAATAGATTTTTCGGCTTTTGGCTCGCTCGACCTCGCTCATAAAAGCATAATAATGGGACTCTGTCTGTGAATGTAGCTTGTCGTAACAATTCCGGGGCAGTAGGTGGCGGCAATAAAACCAAAGAAGACGCACTTAATTCACCTGGTCGGCCAGAAGAAGAAGAAGAAGATAGACATATGTCTTTGCTGGAGGCTATCTGCTGGTGTGTGGTGTGTATGAGTCTATGGTATGAAACAGGAGGAGTTCACGGACGTAAACAAAACAGTCACGTGTCCCACAGATGCACGTGTAGGTCAGGAAGTGACGTGAAAGGGACCGTATATGGTTTGTTCCGTGTCTGTTTCCTTACGTGTTGGACTAAATACATGGACATATTGAGGAAAATATTTCGGTTTTATGGAAACGGATTTCATATTTCACAAGAATGGATACTTGGCGAGCTGTACAGAAAGTCCTGAGTCATAAGATGATCGTCGTGGA
Source organism: Scomber japonicus (assembly GCF_027409825.1). NCBI lineage: Eukaryota > Metazoa > Chordata > Actinopteri > Scombriformes > Scombridae > Scomber > Scomber japonicus. The sequence continues at coordinate 2,531,106 of NC_070587.1, read as the reverse complement.
TAAAGAGAAGACTTTGAAGGTATGTAGCATTATAGCTGTTAGCTTACTTTAGCCGAGTGGTTAGCCGAGCTAACCGCTAATACTATTACAGCTGTGAGCAACCATATAATTCATGAGTGGTCTTGAATGAATCAGGAGAATCTAAGCTTTCTAACAATGTACGGTATGAATATATATGTTTAAGGGTTGGTGTTTAAAACATTCAGAAGAACTTGTCACTACCTCCCAACTTCCGGTCCGTCCCGTAGGCGGAACAGCGTGTTTTAAGTGTCTGCAGTTCCGATCCTTCATGTTGGCTGAAACAGACAAGTCACCCTCAAATATGCTGAAAACCATGTTGAAGTTTGGCCTGCAGTTAGTCTTCCCTAATGTTTATGTGGCTTTGAGGATGTTCCTTACGTTGCCGGTGACAAACTGTGGGGGGGAGCGATCATTTTCTCATTTGGGGAGAATCAAAAATGAGATGAGGACCACACCACCACAAATAGATGCCTGTCCTGTGGGAAACACTGAAATGGGATCATCCCTATGTTCCCCGGGTCCTATGTTCCCCGCTTTGTATGTGACAGGGGGACCTAGGGATGATCCCGTCTACAGTTAGCCAGTTAGCCCAGTTAGCCGCCGAGTTAGTCGCTGAGTAGCAGCCGAGTTAGCAGATGAGTTAGCCGCCGAGTTAGCCGCGATTGGAGAACATATGACCCGGGGAACATAGGTAGGCCTACGCTCCCGTTTAAATTGCTATCTAGTTTGAAGCTCTAATTGAACTTAGCATGACAAGTAATGGAGGTGTGGGATGATTTGCAGTGACTATGTTTTTGTATAGGCTTTAGTTAGTAGGCTGTAAATCACAAGTTTCTTCACGATAAGGTATTTTATCGATTCGATGTTTGACGATATCACAAAGTCTGTCATGATACTATGTTGATTCAATTCAGGCCATGCCATGTGCTGATAAAAGACAATCACTTCCATTCATATCAAATCACAAAAAGCAACTAAAATATCTTTTGACATTTTTATTTCTGAGCTCAATCAGACATTTAAATGAAAGACAATCTATTATTTAAAAAAACTAAAATTAGACCTCCTGTTCCCTATTAAGATCCACATTTTGATAGATTGAGCTTTAAAATGTTCACGTCCTATGGGGAAAAAAAATAAAGAAAGCACATTAAGTGACTAGTTTTATACATTAAAGCAGGATTTTTGCTTCTCTTTAAAAACTTCTGTGGAAAAAAAACGAGACAACCTGCTTCACTTTGTCCAAAAGACCAGCAGCAGCAGCAGCAGCACCTTTCATACAGTTTACAGTCTGTCCCAAGCATTTGATGATAGACTTGCCTCTACTCAGGCTGCAGACATGTTGCTGCTGAAATGTGAAATCACAGTAGTGGTGCTCATCGCTCTTTTAGAGTTGTGGTTTAATTTTTGTGGAAAAAAGCTGGTCAGGATCTTAATGGACTTTATTTTTTGGCTGCTCACCATGGCATTGCTTGCATTTTGTTTGAAGGTGTGCACGCTGGGGCAGAGACCACCGTGCCAGGGAATTTTAAAATAGAAGTTTTAAAATTCTTTTTGATGATGATCGTTGTCTGATAGATGTTTTTATTTTTGGCTTGAAGATCATTGAATCAGAATTGGTCATTTAAATGGAATAAGGTCATAACTTTTTGAGAGAAGTTTAAAGTCAAAAGAGAAACACATTTACGCATTTGCACAATAAATGTATCATTGAATTAGGCATGGGACGATAACCGTGTTCAAGGTATACCGTGATTTGAAAAAGCCACGATAACCGAAACCACCAAATTTTCTGTCATACCGTTCCTGAGGTATGAGCTGTTTTTAGTCTGGTCAAAGACAGGAAGTGCTGGTCAAAGACAGGAAGTGCTGGTCAGAAATCCCTCAGGTGGTGCAGCTGCAGCGTAGAGTATCACGACCCCTCACACTGTCATTACAGATTCAGGTTAAATTAACATGTCTGTCTTTATTTTTCTTCCTTTTTAGGAACATTTTAGAGCTGTAATCACAATACCACCATACCGTGAAACCGTGATACTTTTTCTTAAGGTTATCATACCGCCAGAATCTCATACCAGCCCATGCCTACATTGAATTATTGATATGAACATTATTTTTTACGCCTGTTGTTAATAATTTGACTTCCAGACAATTAGCCAGTCAGTTGTCTGTCAGTAATGACAGACATATAATTAAGTGTTATGACATTGTCAAATGCTCTAATGACAATAGTGTGAATCATTTATTTTCTCTAACTTTTATTAAGTATTTTATTTGTCTGAATCACTCATCTTACAACCTGTCAGCTAGTCGTAGTCATTTTTAGACAACCTGAGAGATGAAGGGAAGCAAGTAACTGCTGGAAAAAAAAAAAATCAAAGGCCAACAGAAGGCGATGGTGTTTTTCTGGCATCAAAGCTCAGAGTGAAGCTACTCAAAATGAAAGCGAATGTTTGGTTGAATTCCTCTGGGGGGTATCATGGGTAAAATCGCAGCTAATGCAAAGGTATTGATGCCTGCACTGCACCATTATAGTGAATCAAAACACAGCTAATCCTGCCACCCCCCACCCCCCCCCCACCCCCCAACTCTGACAGTGCAAACTAAATATAATGTCTTCAGATGGGTGTCGAACACTGAAGTGAAAGTGTTGACAGAATAAGGGCAGTTCTCCTCAACTAGATTAGACTGGTTTCTGGTCTTTTTTAAAGCGTGCTCAGTCCAGAATGCTGTTTGCAGCTGAAGATAAGGCCCGCGCAGATAGGAATTTAATTTGATAGACACATTAATGAATGTCTCATGCTGCTGTTCAAATTCTGGGCTGTTAAGTCACTAGGATGTGAGATGTCAGTCAACATGCAGAAATATAACATGTTTTTTTTGTTGTTGATGATGTTTTTTCCATAGCTACAGTTTCAGGCTGAAAATACACTTCCTGTGCTTATGTTGAGGCTTCATGTTTGTTGTTTGCCATGCCACCAAGGAATGGTTATGTGGGTTTGTAAATTCTTCAGTCCACCACTTTTATTCAAGATTGATACATTTTGACAACTATTAACCCTCCTGTTATGTTCGAGTCAAGGAAGGAAGGAAGGGAGGAAGGGAGTAAAGGAAAGAAGGCAGGGAGGGAGAAAGGAAGGAAGGACAGAAGGAAGAAAGGGGGATGGAGGACGGACGGAAGGGAGGAAAGGAAATAAGGAAGGAAGGAAGGATGGAGGAAGGAAGGAAGGAAGGTAGGAGGGAGGGAGGGAGAGAGAGAGGGAGGAAGGAAGGAAGGAAGGAACGACGGAGGAAAGAAGTAAGGAAGGAAGGAAAGAAGGAGAGAAGAAGAAAGAGGAAGGTAGGAGGGAGGAAGGACAGAAGGAAGGAAGAAAGGGATAAGGAGAGAGGAAGAACATATGGAAGGAAGGAAGAAAGGAACAGTCAAAACAGACAGGTCAATTTGACCCGGGAGGACGACAGGAAGGTTAAATGGATTCAAGTGAGATTTTGTTCAGACATTCATGATCCCCAGAGGATGAATCCTACTGACTGTAGTGATCCATTCATATTTTCTATGATGCCACCAGCAGGTTGACAGTTGTAGTTTGAAGTTAGGGCTGCGTATTGTTTAAAAAAAATATGATACCACGTACCCTTGAAGTGATACTGATACCAATTGACTACTTCATTTGATATCCAACATGTGAATAGACGCTTTAATTTGCATAAAATGTTCCCTTTAGGATGAACTGTAATCACTTTTTCGGTCTCTTTAAATTGGATATATCTTGCACAGTCTTCTGCAATATCTTTTTTTTTTTTCCTTACTTATCTAATACTGGTCCTTTTAATGCAGCCCCTTAGTTTAACCTCTGTCTCTCTTTAAGGCCCCCCTCCTCATGAGCCTGCTCTGTTGTTGTTGGTTATCTTCTGTAAGCTGCCAGTTCTGGAGGCTACCTAAACAAACACTAGTATTTTTTTTTCCATTATTTACTCAAAATGGAAACTTTTTGATGTCATCACAAAGAGGAAGTAGAGATTCAGAGCAGACTTGAAGCCCTTGGTTTTGAATTTCAGTTACCATTTTTAGACATTTCCACTTCAATTTTAGGAACTTTGACCCCCCAATCACATTCCAGTCAACCTCTGTAGTATCCTACTTTTGTGTTTAGCACTAGGTAGCAAATGTCAGCATGCAAGGTGCTTTGAGCTGAATGCTAACACCAACGTGCTCATAATTACAATGCTAAAATGCTAATGTTTACCATGCTAAACTTGAATGGTGAACATAGTGTACATTATACCCTTTAAGCATCAGCACTTCAGCATTGTAATTATGAGCATGTTGGTGTTCAGCCTCAAAAGCGTGTTAGCATGGCTGTAGTCCTGTTCAGTAATATCCTGCTTCAGCCTCATGACGTGAACACACCATAGGATATTAGAGGCAGGGGGTGTATTTGATGTTACATAGAGTACATACAGTAAACTTTAATTTTCAGAGTCTGGTCCAAAACTGATCTGATACAGAGTCAAGACTGAACAGAATTTGTTGAGCCCAAAGCTAAGACCTGCATAGGATACAGACAATTAACAGTGTCTGTTTCCATCCACTGCATACAGTTGCATACTCTACATTCAGATATGAACTCAAACAGTTAGTAGTGATGGGGAAGAAAAGAGAGTCTCTTCAAAGATTTTTTTTTTTAGCAAGGCAATAAGCTGTGTAAGTATCCAACAGCAACCAAGAGTAACACAGATCTAAAAATAGACCCGAAACAAGTCCTAGACGTTAGATAGGAGTTGTCGAAATCTACTCCAGACCAAATCCACACTCTAACACAACAACCCTGCAAATGAGATCTCACAGTAGCAGCTTTCCAGCCGAAGAAACTGCACCTCCACCCTCTGGCCAAGCACTTTTCATTTTTCTTAATTAAGCAACACACAAGTGGTGAGAGGATGAGGTGTTGGGGGTTGGGGTTAAAAAAAAAAAGTCACTGAGGCTTGAGGCTTTCACTCTTAGCTTTCAAAAACAGAAGTGCAACATGCTGTGTCATGACACAAGCAGAAACCAGCCCCTGCATGCCAACTGTCTCACTGAACCTGCTCTGTTGTCATGGTTTAATGTAAATGATGTAATCTTTTTAACTCAGTCAGTTTTGGAAACGTGCAGTAATCCATGTATTACACTTCCACTCACTTCTGTCCTTCATCTGGACATTAAACTCACCTCTTTCAGTAGTTCTCTGCTCTGTGAGTAGTTGTCCTTCTCTGAGAATATCTCTGACAGCTCCTCGTATCTCTTAATCGCGTCCCTGTCAAGTAACCAAATGAGTTAATTGTCTTAAATGCTTATTCATATTTCAATATCATTTGGACAGTTGAGTAAAGAATAATGAATATGACTAAAAGAGTGAGGTGGTGCACTGAGTTAAGTTAACAGTGTTGGTTATTTTAAGGAAACATTTTGTTACTTCTGCATCTGCTGCAGTTGTAAATAGATAAAATGTCATCAGGCTAACAGCAGTTTCCTGTAAAGTACTTTAAGGCTGTGAAGAAACTGTCCCCCCCCCCCCCCCCCCCCCCTCTTAAACATATCACATTTACAGGTAATAAAACACTTAACATAGGGTTAGCTCTCTTTCAGATAGATTTCTTGAATACACAATTAAACATATAATTAATTGTCCCTGTTAAATAAACAAATAAAAACACATGAATAATGAATAATGAATAATGAACAACTAAGTCATGGTAAAGGTTAATAGAACATGAGCCATTACAGTTTGCACTAGGACCTGACCGATACTGGATTTTTGGGACCGATATTGGGGAATTAAAAAAATCATCATTGTTTGCAATGTGGTTAATGGAGTCATGATATTTTACAGTATAACTATATTTATTGTATTATTACCGTATTATATGGAATTTAATAATTACAAATAACTATAAAAAGAAAATTAATACCCATATGTCTCTCATAGGCCATTATCGACTGGTAATATCAGCAACCGATATATTGGTCTGGCTCTAGTTTGCACTACTGCTGCTCATCTGATACTTATGTTCTACCATTTCTTTTTTTTTTTTTTTTTACTTTTGAAGTTTTTAAGGCATCAGAGAGGACAGCAAACTTATAATTTCACTCAACAGTGCAAATAATTTTCTTTGTTTATGATGCTAAATATTCTTAATTCTCTGTTTAAAAGCTGACTGTTCATCTTGGAAGTAGGCGAACTTGTGCCAAAAAACCTCTACTGTGCCTCTAAAAGCTGAGAGATGTCAGGCCACAGACCTGTCAGTCTCCTGCCAGGTCCTCCTCAGTCGATGGATAGGGTTACTCTGCAGCGCAGACACAACGGCGTACAGCGAGGAGAAGTTCTTCCTGGCTCTGCACTCCTGTTGAAAGCACACACACAGATGAATACGCTCATTCTCATGCACAAAACACACACACACACACACTCCCACTGTAACTGAGAACACCTGTGGGTTTGTGGGTCTGGCTGGTATTAAGTAACAGTGTCAGTTTGAGGTGCTGAATAATGTATAGTGCTAAGAGGTTTGTCCCAGAAGAACCCAGGGGGTGAGCTTGGGACGGCACTTTGGCAGCACACCAGTAATACTGTACCTCACTGTGCCAAAGAGGATGTTAGTGTGTGTGTGAGTGTGTGTGAGCGTGTTACTTCCTACTGGAGAGAAGGGATAGGACTAAAACTACTACAAGATATGTTTATGAGTGTTCGTGTGTGTGTACTTGCTGCAAGTTCTTCAATATTTAAAAAAAAAGCTGATTTTTGTGCACAATAACCACAACACTGTTACAAACCTCAGTTAATCTTTGCTCTTGAATAATACTGCATAATACTTTTAAGCAGATCCAAACCTTCACTGTTTGCCTCGAGCTCTTACATCCCATTTTTTTGTTGACTCAGCACATTACTGGCATGTACTGTTCATACAAAGTCAATCTCCAATTCATTTTTCCTAAAGGTGCACAGGAAATGGAAGTTCTTGTATAAAAATATGCTAATTTCTGAACAATCTCTCCTCTTCTGCCTAACATGGTCGATCACCAAGCGCTCATTTGGTATTTGCTACTGCTGCTCAAGTCAGAAAAGAACCACAAATCAAGACAATGTCTTTTTTTGTTGTTGTTGGTTTCAGCTATTGATTAAAGCCAAAATGACTTGAACGGCCATATCAGACATGGAGCAGGCTGTGATGTTATGTGCACAGTCACAGCAGAGAATAGGATTATGGTTGGAGGATTACTGGGGGTTTTATTGTAGGAAAATGCATAGTTGAGGCTTTTGGGACCTGCAACACCCGACTGGCGTACTTATTTCAGACTGAACTCTATTTCTCATTTCTAGCCTGTAAGTCATGTGTTCATGGTGTCGGATTTTGCAGTTTTTGTAACAGTGATATTAGATTATTTTTTTTTTTTTTGCATACTGACCTCTGCCACACTGATCCATTTCTCCAGCAGTCGAGCTCTCTGCTGGCTGCGCAGCTTTGTAGGCCAAAGGCAAGACGCTAGGACCGCGTTGGCCAACTTGTTGAACTGCCGTACGGTGGCCCGGACCGACCAACAAACGCCCTCCCTCCCTTTCTTATCTCTCTGAGACCACAACGAGCCGAGGCAGTGGTACGGGACCAGACGGACAAACAGCTCCTGAGAGAGGCGGGATATAAAATAATGAAAAAGAGCCAATTTCCTTTTTAAAAGAAATGACTAATCAAACGATGTGACCTTGTTCTGTGAGGTCTTCCTGCTTGAATTTCCTGCTGACAGTGTTTGAGCTTTCTGTGGGTGGTACCTCTCTGTTTGTTTTTGCAGCCATGGTGGCTCATGTTACTGTAAGTACCAATTTACTCCAGTGTACTCTAAACAAAGCAGCTGTTGCTTGTTTGAACAGCATAAAACTGGTTAGATGTAAACATAGGTGGATCATGTGCTCTGTCACACTGTGTCATAATGAAGTAACATAGATGCAGGTTAGTTAAGTTATAACCCTGAAATCAAGTGCTGTATTTCTTTTACCTGCAGCAGTCATTCAGTCATTATCAGTCTGTACAGTAGGTTTTCTTGGGAGAGGTAGACATTTTTGTTAGTGGATCACTTTCACATGTTTGCAAGAGCGTGATGGAACAATGTAGAGCATTTACTAAAGTTAGACCAACAACCTGCAATGAAACTAACATTACTAAACACGGCTGTGTGGAAATCCTCTTGTGCAACACTTTTGGCTTCATTATTATTAAAACAATGCAGATTTGTCTGGCTGCTGCTCTGTAAGCAGATACATCATCTTATGTTACATTTCCAACAAAGTACCTGCTGTGTGTGTTTATAGCATTAAACCACACTCGCTGTTACCAAATCAATCACAACTAAAATCATTAAAACATAAAACTAGACAGAGCAAAAGAGCAGATTAAGTCTAAAGAAAGCAGACTTGTAACATGCAGACACAACATCATTTTGCGTCTTGTCACCTTTAAAAGTCGTGTCATAGCTTTAGAAAGTGAACTCACTGTCTCTATCCTGGTGAGCTGCTCAGCGATGATCGCTGCGGGGAATCCCAGGATGCTGGTGGCTTCAAACTTGGAGGCGTCAGGAGGGCTGCTGATACCCGTCTGATCTCTAACGGTTGAAGCTGTTGAATAAAACTGTGGATCAGTGAATGTAATTTCTATGAAATTTTTGGAATCAGTATCTCTCAGTGCTGTGACTCTGATCCTGTGAGGTAATGAAGTTGTTTTGTTGTGGAGTAAAGAAGTCAAACGCTTCTGTGGCTGCAATTATGTCTTTTAATCTTGTTATTTTATAATCACAAGTTTACTGTCTTCTTATGCCGAGATAACAGTCATTTTCTCACGATAACGGTTTAGTTATCTCAGGAAAACCCAAGCAAACAGGATACATCTCACAAGAAAATAACATATTTCACTTGTAACCTCGAGATTATGGGAAAAACATGTGATCACAGTATCTCAAGTGTCAAGAATAATTCGGTTCCTGAGTTTGGTAACACACCCAAAAAAGGTTGTATTTTTCTCTCTTGCAGTCCCAGTTTGCGATTTACACCGATAAGTCGGGTATATTTCAACATGAAAATCTAATCTAGGGAGGTCTTAACTGTGTCATTTAAATCCCTGTTAAAATACAGACCTTTGTGGTTGTCGGGGAGCAAGGCTTTCTCGCTCAGCTCCTCGGCTATCCTGAGGAGGCGAGCGCGGAGGTCTGCTGCAGAGGAGGAATCCTGGGGGAGGAGGGGAGCCAGTCGCAGCAGGCGTGAGGGCTCCCCTAAACTTTTGAAGTCTTCGGGGTACTCCGAAAGCCATGTGCTGAACACCGTACACACTGCTCTGCAGGGACAGAGGGAAGATAGTTTTTTTTTTCAGCTTTGACCTCCAGATGTAAAGAGTTACATTGTTGTTGGAGTAAATCAGGTCATTGTTTTATGTCTTGAAAGTCAAAAGAAACATTTTCAAATATTACTGGGAGCCAATGAGTGGACGAGTGATGGCACCCACTTGTGTTTCTGGTTTAAACCCTGGTTAGAGCTGCGCTGGTGCCGCATGTCGGAAGCAGATAAACAAGCAGTCACAGATTGGAATTGATTGAATACATTGATTTTTTTTTTTTTTTTACCCAGCACATTTAAAAAGTTGCCAAGAAATCACCTTCTCATGGGGTTTAGACAAGAAGAGCAGCTTAGAGATGGCTCTATAATTTAGTGGAAGCAAAGGATCAAGTTTGTATTACTTAAACAGAGGTTGAATTATCGCCTGTTTACAAAAAGTACTGAAGAAGGTTTTCACACCAGCACGTAAAGCCTGGGCAAATAGCACCAAGGCCCCCCCTTTAAAGATGGCATAGCATGAAATATTGGTATCGGTGGAACCATTTGATTGGCTGTTCCTTCTCCTCACAACACTGCAATTTATCTGTAAGACAAAACTGAGGGCTTAAATGCCTTACTTTCTGTACGGCCTGATTGATTTAAAGATGCTAATCTCCTGAGTGTCTGAGTAAGCAATCTCTACAGTAAGTTCAGTACAATTTCATCTTTTGGCCATCTTGAAGCAGCTTTATCTGAAATGGCCAGTAAACTACATTTACGAATAACCAAATCAAGATGCTGACCTTTACATCTATAAAGCTGCATTCATCAACATATTGTGTAATGTGACAGGAGTCAGTTGCAGTGACAAACCCAGAGATAATTACTGTGTTACGTGACTCTACAGTTCCCTTCATTGTTTTGGTTTTAGCAGCTTTAATGCTTTGCTGCAGTCTCAGTGCACTCATCAACCTCGTTTCCAGCAGCAACAAGCAGCTGCAGCCACGAGAAAGCTCTGATAAACCAACTGTATGCAAACTGCCCAGTGCCAGCAGCAGATAGACAAAGTGGAGCATTTGGCTGCTAAAGAGTCACATACAGAATTTCCTTCAGGGGTTGTTGGAGACCAAAACAAGAATTTAAAAGGAAAGTAAATATTGGACTAACATTCACCAGAAACAAGACTCCAAGTTAATGTTGCTCTGTGTCCGCTGGAAGCGTAAAAAGGTGATAACATGCCAAAATTGTGCTTACAGTTTGTCAAAGGACTGCTCTTTCTCATAATCTTTGTTAAAAATCTGCACAGTAGAAGGACAATTTAATATATTTCCATTAGTTATCATCTGTATCTCAGCACATAGTCAAAAAAAACAAAAGCTTGTTGAGGTGGTTTTGCATCGGCACACAGCTGCTCGCTTGTATTTAAAGTGCACACAGACCTCATGTCGCACTAAAAGTTTCACAAAGGAAAACAAAGATGCTGGGAAGCATTTTCAAAAAACTCACTTGTTGAAAGATTGTCTCGTCTGGCTCCTCTCGCTGTCTCCTGGCGGGTTTTCCAATCTGTGAACAAGAAAGATGAAGTTAGTAGAGCAGAAAAAACAAAACAAAACCCAGAAACAGCAGCTCCAAAGAGTCAGTCAGCATCAAATATGTGCATTTGCTGTGTCATAAATAATGCTCATGCTCTGTGATGCATATATTTATGACTTGTTTTTTCATTGCTTGCTTTTCAGTGAAGGAGTTGTCGTAATGCTCACAGGTTCACTGAGCATAGTGTGGGAAGTTAAGCTCAGTAAACTGACTCTACATTGTGTTGTATCTTTTGAAAACTTTCCTAACAGATGTTTCATGTAAATTCACATAAACACTTTAATTACTTAATAAGGACAGAACCAAGAGTTATTTGCTTAATCATGTTGTCAAAGTTGCAGTTTAAGTGCCTCGTCTGTTTATCTTTATGAAAATGGAAATGAGGTCGACAGTAAATTGATGACCCAGTTTTGTAATTTGGTTTCTGGAAGTATTTTGCAGACACTTCCAGGTCAGAGAGGTATGTGACATCCTTTGGCATCCTTTTATCACATTTTCAAGCTTATATGCGCCTGCCTATGACCATAAAGAGATTTGTGCAAATTATTACATCAGAGCCAACCAGATGTTGTTAAAACTCACAGAACTTTTGATGAAATGATGCAGCCGTAAAAACATGGGTCCTACTGCCCTGTCACAAGTTCTTTTTATCAGCCATGCTGCCAATGTGGCTCTTGGGTTGGTAATACTGGTCAGTCAGTTAGTCCACCACTGAAGTCCAGACTGAACTATCACAACAGCTGTTGGATGGACTGGCATGACATCTTGTACATATATTTGGGTCTCCAGTGGATGATTCCTAATGACTTTGGTGACTTTTTATCTCACACTCTACGGTTTAACAGTTATGGTTTTGATTGAAATGTTTTGACAGCTGAACAATTTAAACTCATCCTGTGAAAAACACACCAATTAGATGGATTGGCACAAAATTTAGAACAGACATTTATGTTCCCCTCAAGATGGGTTGTAAGGACTGGGCTGAATCATCGTCTAGTACCATCAACAGATCAACATTTTAATATGTTCAGTCAAAACGAAGCGTAGTCTGTGCATGTTTAGTGCTAACCAGCACATATTAGCATGCAAAGACGCTTCTAAATATTGTGAGCATGATAGCATTTAGCTCAAAGCACCGCTGTGCCTCCAGTAAGTTCAGCCTCATAGAGCCACTAGCATGGCTCCAATTTAGCCTGAGCTGAGTAACAGTCTAAAATACTCAGTTAACTTAATTTCTTCCTCTCAAATTCCCACTAGCCTGAATCAGTCTGCAATTTCACAGCTTCAAACTGCTCAAACCCGACCAGACAGAATACAGACAGCTGCTGCTGCGCATCAATGCACCTGGATCTGTTATCATAGCAGCTACTTTCTTTTTTATTTACTGGGTTTTTTTTTTTTTTTTTGTCTTTTTAAAAAACCTCAGTGGAAACTGGATTCTCTCACCAGACAACACACTCCAAACGTAATAGTTCTGATCTGAGGCGAAACTCTTTCCTACCTGTCAGTGAGGATGTCCAGCACTCTTCCTGTGGAGGTGAAGGATCGATAGGTGGAGAGGAATATAGTGATGAAAGAAGAGTCTCCCATAGAGAAAGAGTGGAGGAGGTGGAGCACCAGCTTCTCTTCTGTTCCTGCTTTCACACACTGTGAACGAGAAACCGATGACTGGAGGAAGGAAAAGAGGGCAAAGGGGAAAAAGAGACAGGAAGTTCAGGTTACTCATGTTATCCTTCCAGTCATGTCTTGGGCAGTCTGTAAGATCACACATGTACGTCTTACCAGTGGACTGTTGGGGGCGACATTATGTTGCTTGACCACCACCGTGTAGATCACTCCATCCTCCTCTTCCTCCACCACAGTGGACTAGAGAGCAGACAGATTAAGACACTTCAATGTATGACTAAAAATCCACATAAACTTTGGCTTTTTTAAAAGATAACTGAGTGAAGCATGATTGATACAGACTTCCTTTGTAAGGGTCTTTTTTTTTTTTTACTGATTGCTGAATCTAACCTTCTTTTACTGAACTAAAAAAACTTTTAATAGACAGTCTCAGTAATGTAGTGATTGAGATATCATCTGTTCCACACATAATATCCGTGCATGTGTAAAAAAAGCATAAAATCAGGCTGCTTTGAACTAATTTTTCACATGCTACATGGAGCTCTAACAATCCATTTTTAGCCTCGGGGAAAGTCCCTGACACAGTTTCCCTATTTTACAGCTCACAGGACCACAGCAACACAGTCGGCCTTACCAGATCCAGAGGACAGTACCAGGTGGTCTTCATCGGTGAGGGCTCAACCTGACGGAGAGAGAGAGAGAGAGAGAGACACACAGCTGTTAGAAAAAAGTATGATACCAAGTGAGTCAAGAGTAAAGTGGCTGAGACAGAGGTCATCACTGTTCTTGGTCTGTGATGCCTTTAAATGAAGACACACTAGTCACCAGGCTGAATATATGATTCAGCTGAAGAATGATTTCCTTTTTTTCACCTTGTTTCCTCAAATGAATCGTTTGGTAACATTAAGCAGAGTGTAACAACATAGGTCAAGTATTTCACAAGGATTAGAGCTGCAACTATTAGTCGACCAACAGAAGAGTCATCAGCAACTATTTAGATAATTGAATAACTGTTTTATTTAAGCCAAAACGTTAAAAGTGTGCCAGTTGCAGCCTCTCAAATGTGAAGATTTGAAGCTTTTCTGTCATAAACGATAGTAAACTTGAATATTTTTTGATTTTAGGCTGTAGATCAAATAAAAGAAGACATTTGAAGGTGTCAACACGAGCTATAAGAAATGATAATGGGTATTTTTCACTACTTTCTGACATTTCATAGACAAATAATCAAGAAAAATAATTGGCAGATTAATCGATAATCAAAATAACCATTGCTTGCAGCATTAATGGGAATAAAACAGAAACTTGACTCAATGGTTTCTCTGTCCCATATGACATGTTCATATCTTTTTTTCCCAGCTCAACCAACAGTCTCAGACCCATAGATAATGATTAGTTATGTATGACAGAAATCCACTGAAACCAGCAAATATTTGTCCCTCTTTCTTTTAATTAAATAATAACTGAAATTATTATTCAATAATCAAAACAGTTGCTGATTAATTGTCAGTTAATTCACTGATATTATTAATGTGAAACAGTCTCAAGCATAATATTAATTTTAAAGAGTTTTAAAAGGTTTAAATGAAGCAGCAATAAGAAAATCATCTTAGATTGATTGATTTTAGATTATCCTTAAATTTAATTTTATGCACAACTAAGCACCTGCCAGTTACACTCATACACACTCATAAATGCTACAGCCTATCCGGTAGTCCAGTCCTGTCCAATCAATGTCTTGGCAGCACTTTTATTACCAACCACATATTGGCACACACGGTTCATGGACAGGAGGATGCCACAAACCGACGTTATGTTACAGACAGCAGATGACTCAAGTGTGAGACATACAGTAGCACTCCACAGTGTTCACATACTGCTGAAGCGGCCAGAAATTTTGGAGCCAGATGACAAAACTTCTGTATCATAACATCCTTAAGGCAGGGTGTGTCCATGACTGGGCCCTTTTACAGTCTAAATTTGAGGTATATTCATGTTCATACCTGTAAGAGTTACAGCTATAGATAGAAAATCAGCAGTTTTTTCTTTCTCAACTAAACTTAACTTTAGCAAAACAAAGGAAAGTTCTACTGACCTTTTTAACAGCATGAAATGGCATTAATCATTTAGATTAAGCTGCTGTCTAGTGTTACTTTTTAATACAAAAAGTACAAGTTAATCAATTTGAGATTGACAGCGAGACCAACCTTGTGTTGTGAGTTTCTGAGGGTGGGAAGGACCGTCCTTTTGTTGTTTACAGCTATATCACAGATCATGCATTTAACTAATACACCGGTCGATATCACTTTACACTTCTCCTGACATGGTGACTTTCCACCATCAAAAATGTATGAGCAAAACAGAGTGAAGTCATCCTGCATGTCTACGGAAATCTCCAGACCATCTTAGAGATTGCATACTCGGCGTGAGTCAGGCAAGACAGATTTGAGCAACACCTTGGAAACGCACTCAAAACAAACACACTGAAAAATTCTACCAAAGCATTTTAACTGTTCATCAGCTTCTCAGAGAGAAAGACTAACAATCTTCCTTTCATTTTGCATGTGTTGACTTTTGAGCTTTCTGTAATGCAAATTCAAAGTCACAGTATGAGCTAAGAAATGCATTCATACGGACGGCAGAGTTGAAATAAAGCAGCTTCCTGTGGTCTGCTATTCTCCCAGCACCAACCTACAGTATTAGTAGTTGTAAGAAAAGTTTTAGCCTCTGTTAGCCTATTTCAGATTACCTTGACTTGATCAAAGGTCAAGCAGGCCTCTGGGCAGTTGCTTCTTCCAAAAAAGATCCTTCTGCACTTAAAGGTAGTGTCTCTGTAACAAACCAGTTATTCTACCTGCTATCTCTGCTTGCTTTTACGCAAATCTGCCTGCGATTCTATCTTTCCCATGAATTCAACCAATGTACACACACACAAAAAAAGAGAGAAAAAAATGGTCACACGGGTTACCTTTCCCTCAGCAAGTCCGGGCAGGTAGCAATCCTTTAGCTTCCTGGAAATTTTCAGGATGAAGGTACAAATATCATTATCATTTCCTCCATTTGCTCTCATCTGTCGTTCCCTTTGTCGTCTTTCTCTCTCCGTAATTGTCGGCGTCTGTTATCGCTGTCGGTTTGCCCTAGATCTGTATGTTTTATGTCTTTACCGTTTGCCTCTCAGAGTCTTGTGCTTGTATCTCACAAAGACACACCTGAAGCAACAGCTTAGTCCGGCCCCTGTGAGCCTGCATCACCCGGGAACACCCATTATGCACACACACACATACACACATACACACACACACACACACCTCAAACACACACCTCAAACACAGATAGGGTTATGTTGTTAGGAAAACACTTGTTTCATTGAGTCACGTTTTACACACACACACACACACACACACACATATAACCACATGGATAAGTCACATAAAAACACACTTGCCTGAACGCTAAAACACACACATGCACGTACACACACACACACATTGGGAGACAAAGCCCTGAAGCTATTTCCAGAACAATACCCCCTCTCTTTCAGTTTCTCCTCTCTGCTCTCCTGCTCTTTTTCCCTTTGTAGATGACCTTCCCATGCAGATAAACCAGTTCAACTGAGTATCCTGTTTAATACAACACCAGGCAAAACAACAATTAACTAAGAAGGCCAACATTCAATTATCTGTAGAGGTAGAGGACAACCTTCATATTTTTATTGAGATGCCCGACCTGCTGTGTGAGTGGTAAGAGGCCTGTAGTCTTGTAATGAGAGGTAATAAATGTTCAGCAGCCACTAAACCAGGAAGCAAGCTGTGTTTATTTAAGGGGCTAATGACATCGCAGAGTGAAGCCATGCTAACTAGGTGGAGACTTACACAGCTGTGCAAGTGTGTATGTGTATGTGTATGTGTATGTGTATGTGTATGTGTGTGTGTGTGTGTGTGTGTGTGCACGGATGGCAGTTACCTCATTAGCATGTCAGGTAACATGCAGCCTAGACTGTAAGGTCAGTGATTAAAGCTAAATTAATTATTTTTTTGTCCACTTGGAGGCAGCTGAATGATGTAACATTTATCATATCATCCTAAATAGTTAAGACTAACATATTAGCAAACGGCTGCCTATTTATATATCCATGTCCAGTAGGAGTTTAACACTTTAGGTTATGTACAGAGTAATTGCTCCCTATTTATAACATCATTTTCTGTAGCATCAGTGTACCAATACAGTATGTACAGTGCATGTAGATACAATTAAACAATATGTTAAGTTACAGAATTTATAAAGATTTTACATTGTAGGTATTTTTCTTGCACATTTCCAGGTCTTTATTTATATTTTGGGGCTCCACTGGAATATCTTTTGTATCATTTTAGTTATTTATCTTATGCTTCATGCACTTCTGCTCTTTATTTTATTCTCTTATACCAGCCATTTGTGCAGCCCCCTCAGTTCAGCCTCTGTCTGAAACAGGCCGTTTAATCTCCAGCCTCCTTAGGTCAATTTTGACCCTGGAGGACAACAAGTGTTAACTCAAAAATGATGTATAGTTTCATTTAAATGAGACCTATTGATCATAATTTCCAAACATATGTGTAAAACCTTTGGTAATAAGTTGGAATGTAGTGACAATTTATACCTTTTATAAAAAGTCAAACCAGACTAGGTCAATTTTGACCCAGGAGGACAAAAGGAGGATTTTGAACCCACTCTATTCTGATAAGCTAGCTCCCAGAAGTTGCCCCTGAGCCGACTTCCGAGGCTACACAAACAAGTAGCGGTAGTAGTTTTACTTTTTTTTTACTTGTTCTTTACTTGAAATGGAAACAATACATCTGTGCATGTTCACGCCCAAATATGGTACTGGAATATGTGACATAAACAATCCGTGGAATAACTTTAGCAACAAAAGCCACGAAATGGACAGCCAATTGTGGACATGCAGGGACAATCTGAGAAAGAGGAAATAAAACAACTGTGCAGAATGTATATGGAATAAAAAAAAAAATTCTACTAAACACTACTTTAGAGACTGGAGCAGTTATGTCTGTTTATGAGCATTACTCACCTCACAAAGCCAGATTATACACACAGTTAATTGTATTTACTTAGACTTAAAATATCTGCAAGTCTGACATCACTAGACCCTGAAAGAAACAATTTGTTAAAGCTTTGTTTATTTTGAGTCTTATACCTTAACCTTTAAATTGTAGTTTACAATGTAAAAGACTAGATATTGAGACAACAGAATTTACTCAGACATGGTTGACATTGATGGGAGTAAAAATGACCAAAGTAGGTCAGTTATTCTCAAATATGTTTTTTATATATGTCCCAAATAAGCTTCTTTGCATCACATTTGAAGCAATTGAAAGGTTTAACTTTACTCTGTAGTTGGAATTAGATAACATGGGTCATATGCAATAAGAAAACAGATAATAGCAGAATAAAAATTAAGATTAATTTTGACTCAGACTAACAGAGTGAACATGGGTTACAGAATGATTAACAACAGTATGGAGCAAACAGGCCTTCACTAAGATAAAATAATTTTAAATGAGAATTTAAATATAGCTTATCTATATAAGAGATAATATAATTCACCCCCTGAGGCAATCTTACTGCTTACTTATTAAAGGGTGTTGTAAAGCTCTTTTTTAGCACTTTTGCGTGGTGATGCTGCGAGCCTTCATCACAGGCACAAAGGAAACTTGCCCTTTACTCTTTTTCCTTAGTCCTGACAGAGCTACTATATTGAAATACTTGATATAAAAGTATATTCAGTGGAGCATCAATTGAGTTTGCCATCTGAAGCCTTTTCTGAAACCTTCAGCCTTTACTGTGGAGTAACTTTTCAAAGTGTAATAGATGTCTATAATTTGGAGTTCAGCTGCCTCAAAGGCCAGCGGATAAGGATCATGATTATAGGCCACAGCGGTGGGTGGTGTGAGTTGCTTCTGGCTAATAAAAAATCACTGCAGCTGTTATTCTTGAATCTCATGTGATTTTTTTTAAAAAAAAAGAAAGGATTATCAAAACTAGTATTGACTGTTTTTCCCCATATGATCCGTTGTTGCTGCTAGATTTGACACTGTGTTTATGTTTCTTGTGAGATGGGATCTTCTCTTAAAGGCCAAACGTTCCCCCACCCCCAGCTGCATGCAGGAAGTACATAATAAGTGGAGACAAACACAGGAAGCAGGACGTGCTGTCGTGTTGTGAAGCTATTTTTCTTCCCTTCTCCTTCCATCACAAGTCGAGGCTGCGTCAACCTCTCCTTGTGCACAACTACGTCAGCTATTGGACGGCACCGGAGAAGCAGGGCAGGAAGCCGACTCTCCATTTTTACCCCCTGGTCTCAAACAACAACCAGTTCCAACCTTTTTCCTTAAATACCTTCATGTAGTTGTGCTTCCGCTGTGCCAAAAGCCAATGCCTTTGAACAAATACACCAGTCTTTCCACCAAACAGGGGGTCATAAATACATCTTCTAAAGCTTTATTTAAAGATAACCATTGTTGGTTTTTTTTTGTTTTTTTTAGTGGTCCACAATCCAGACCCTTTCCTTCCTATCTTTCTCTCTGCTCCTCTTCTCACGCTTTCATCTGTGTATCCCTTGGTGCCCGTTATCTGCTCTCTTTCAAGTAAAACTCTGTGGCATTCAGGTCAAAACTGTTCTATTCCCCTTAAAGGAAGAAATTCTCTGTTGGACACGATTACTCAGCTAGTAAGATACCATCAGTCTGTGAGATATCCTGCAAGTTATGAGGAATAGTTGATTTTTCCGGTATGCAAAAATAGCTTTTAATCTTCCTCCTCACATTTTATTGATGTAATTGATTTTCCACTTTTACCTTCATTGATACTAATGAAAATCTTCAACCTGTTCCTGTCAGTTAAAAGTATATTTGTGGGTATATACAATGGTGAGCAGTATGTAAAAAGTGTGATTGTTGAACATTTTATTGCAAGACTCGGGCATGAATCTGCTGCTGTAATAGCCTCCGCTCTTCTGGGAAAGCATTCAATGACATTTTGGAGCCTGACTGCAGGGATTTGCTCCAATTCAGACACAAGAGCTTCGGTGGTGTTGCCCACCGACGTCGGGCGATAAGATCTGACTCGCAGTCGGTTTTCCCATTCGTCTGATTGGAATTAAATTGGGTTAAGTTCAGAGCTCTGTGCAGCACAATCTTACATATTACACACGAAACTGCAAAAATCATTTCTTTATGGGCCTTTTTATAATGTGTATAGGGGCATTGTGATAAAGTAAGTAAAGTAAAGTGCCTTTCCTAACATACAACACACTGTACTTCAAATGGAACACATCAGGTTATATTTAGATGTGCAATGATTCATTTTCTGTTGATGAATGAATCAATTAATATTAATAGATCAATAGATGATTAACATGCAACTATTATGTTAATCCAATAAATATGGCTGGTCATTTTTTAAGCAAAAATAGCAAACTGTAGCTGGTTGAAGCTTCAGCATGTCAGCATTTGCAGCTTTCCTGTGTTACACATGATTAACAGTAACCTGAATATCTCTGAGTTTGAATCTGTTGATCAGATGAAACAGGACATTTAAAGACGTCACCATGAGCTCTACAAAATGATGACCAGCATTTTTCACATTTTGTCCACAAAACTAAGAATGTAAACAAAATAATGATAATGAGGAGATAAAGTTATATTATCATCATAGGAAGGCGAACACCAACACGGAGATTAATAATGAAAATAGTTAATAGCCTCGTTATACTTTTTAACATGATGAAAGTACTTATGGTGAGAAAATCTTCTATTCTGAATGGGTGACATCAAATCTTTTATAGCTGCATTTGAAACAGTCAATTACATTTAACCTATCATCCTCTTTGAATAGAAAAAAAAAATGAGCCGAAGAAGAAAATAGATTTAGAAATGCAGGATACACAATCACTATCTATTTATTAACCATGTTTAAATGTCAATCAATGAAACCAAACATGAAAACACACTTTGTTTCCTTCACCGGAGCCTCATTCCTCATTTGAGGGTTGTCACTTCACCGATCCTGACTCACACATCTAAGTTTTCCCTCATTAAAGAATGAGCAAGTGGCCATATCGGATTCCACTTGACAGACTGTCCTTGGAGATACTGAGACACTGGATACTGTTTACGGAGAGAGCAGGTGTACGCTGTATCGACCGGCCAGACCGCCACATACATTATTTACTGCGAGGTCCTACAGCCTCTGTGTGATATGAGAGGAGAGGAAGTCTGCTCGTTCGGAAAGAGACTCTATGCAACTTCTTTTTTTAGCCGTGAGGATTTTCTCGAGGTCTGTTGCGAAGTCTAAACTAACGAGCCACGTGCAGGTCATGTGTGGTTGGGTCAAGATAGTTAGGTCAGTAGATCATCATGACTCAGAGAAAATACTGTTACCATTTGTGGCTGTTATTGAAGTCAGATGTTTTTCAGGGCACACATGCAAGCGACCAAAATAAAGATCTCACTGTAGCTGTGAGTTAGGATGATACTGTGCAGTAAAAAAGGCCTCAAAACAAAAACTCAGTGTGTGAAAGGTCTGATAAGGCTCAATGTACCTCACTATCAAGCCATTAAACATTAACAGAGGTGAGAGATCGTGGGAAATTCACCTATGTCATGAACCTTTTAAACTTCCTCCTATTTAGTTCATGTAAGTACAGACACTGAGTCACAACAAGGACAAACTGCATGCGTTAAAGCTGTTACCCAATGAAAAAAAAACAACCTCTTATGCAGAATAGAGCAGGTGCATTGGCTTTAAAAGTAAATTATGTAAAGGTCTATTGCATTAGATGATGTAAAAGGTTTAAAATACTTCTCTAGATTAACAGTTTTTATGAAACTACGTTATTGCCCAGTTTACAGGGAGAGAAAAAAGCATTTAGTTTGCCGTGGCGGAAAAGCATCAAACACAAACTGTGCATATGCTACATCTCTCTCTCTTTCCGTCTGAATCACACTGACTTTATTCCCTGAAGGTTGTCTTGAAACCGACCAACCGCATCTGCTGTTTATTCAAGAAACGGGTAGTTGAACGGAGGACTGCTGTAAATGCTGTTAGCTGTGTTGGCCAAGGGGAACCATGACAAATGAAAAGTTTGTAATCCTCTCTCTGCTCCGTCAGATCACTTTATTATGTGAACAGAAGGAAAAACTAATAGAGTAGGTAGTGGGAGACCGTCAATACTCAAACAACACCAGCTAGAACCTCACAGTACAACGCTGTGGGAAAGAGTCTCGCTCTCAAACACACCAAAGTTGTGACCCACACACACACACAAACACTCTTAAGTGACAAAATGATGGATGTGTTTCATTGAGGAAGAAGTGAAACACTCACCTGTGAAGTTTCCACATCCCCGCTGCTGCTCCTCCTCCCTGATTGGTGACTCGGGGTGCCACCGTCAGGTGACAAGGGCCGATAGCCAATAAGAGGCACGTTGCTTGACTCCACCCCCGGCAGGTCATATCCACCTGTTCGCATGTTACGGGGGAGCATGATGCCAGCTGCCATGGACAGGAGGGAACACAAAAAAAAGAGATGTTTCTGTTTCATGGTCTCTTGGTCAGCTGTTCATGCATCTTGAGCGTTTGAGGAGATTAAGTAAGCAGGAACATGTTCAGTAGTGCTTGTGATAAAACAACCTAACATGTTTGTAGTTTATTCTATTATTCTCCTTTTAATAAGTCACTGTAGGAAAGCTTGTTAGTAAAAGTTTGCTGCTGGAGTCCTCATTAAAGACAGACAGAGTTGACCACTCTCCTGTTCTCAGATCTTTAAACTGGCTTCCTGTAACTTCTGATCTACTGTTACTGCTTACAGTCCGTGAAGTCAAAACTAAACATGGTGAAGTTGTATTTAGTCTTCATGTGCCAAGACTACTCAGTCTTCTCAGTTCCTTTAAATTGTGGCTTAATTTTGCAAGTCTACTTTTCTTTTTTTTTGCCTTGCTCTGTAATTTCTATTCTATTTATTATTATTATTTTTGCATACTTTAGTGTTTCAGTTTGTCTTTTTATGTGTCCTAAATGTGTATAGACCTGCAACTACCAATTGCTTTCATTATCAATTCATCCATCGACTATTTCCTTCATTAATCAAATAGTCGGCGAGGAAAATGTCAATCACTGTGTCCCAAAGTCCAATAGATGCAACCTGAAATGTCTTGTTTAGTCCTGTCCAACAGTCCACAACCCAAAAATATTCAGTTATCTATCATGAAGGACTTAAGAAAGCAAACATTTTCACATTTAAACCAGAGAGGAGAATTTTAGGATTCTTTTAATAACTCAAAATGATTCATCGAATATCAAAATTGTTGGCAATTAAATTCCAGTTGAACGACTAATTGATTAATTGATTAATTGTTGCTGCTCTTCTTGTGTCTACTTTATATCTTAATGTTTTTTCTGTGTGTTTCAAAGCATTTCCTTTTTGTCGATAGCTGCTATACAACTAAACAAAATTCACATTGGAGAGCAAAAGAAGGATAGATTCAACTTTTTTGGTGATGACACAACAGTTGAATTAGCACAAAAACACATGCAAATCAATGTATTGTCAAATTGTAACTAGGTAACTGAATGCTCTAAAATGGCTAAAGATCGTTATTGGACAGGATATCAGGCAAAGTCTGGCTTTTGTAATCACTGTGAAAACATTGCAGCACACTTTAAAGTCAAATTGGAGACATTTTAAACACAAGGCACATATTGGAATAAGTTAGTGTCGGCATCGAGGCCATTTTGCATTGAATTTGTTTAACACGTGAATTTTTCCCCACAGCAGGTCAGGATTTGCATGGCTTTCATTTCCCTTTCCTGTCTCTGCTATTTGGATTGCCGTGAAGATAGAAATCTAGTAAACACTGCTTCAGGAAGAGAGGTGTAGGAGGGAGAGAGATGGAGCGGTTGATACTTAACTCACACCACACAGTGATGCTAGCTGGAAGCACTATAATAAAACCACAGTTTGAGCACTCAGCTGTGTAGGTAGTGCATGCCATGTTGATAAATATTATGTTTGTGAATTGTAGTCTCTATAAAAATGTGCAGGATGACAGTCAGGAGGCTGCTGTAACTGAAAATCCACATCTTGAATCTCCAACATGGCCCAATAACCGCTCCATTCAGGTGAAAATGACCTTTTAAACAAGGCACCAGTGCCCCTTTCTGCTCTCACGGCTCTGGATAAGAGCACGAGTTAAAAAGCCTCAAGTGTGATATGTAAGAATGTGCAGGCACTCCCAACTTTCCATTGTGCTTTTGTCTTGGACTCCTGCAGCTCTGTAGCATCTGCAACACTTAAGTCACATAAACATGTATCATCCTTGCATGTTTGTAATTTTGCTCATTTCATTCCTGCTTAAGAAAGCTAGTTTGCAACCTGCAGGAGGTTTAAACAGGCAGAGGAAACAAGGCAGAAACAGTAACGGTCATGCTGAGCTGTGAATGGCTGCTATTCACTGGCTCTGACCAAAGCAAACAGCTCATAACTGAGGTGTACACACACACACACACACACACACACACACACACACACAGCTGTAACTAGGTTACAGTTAAGTCACAGCACACAATGCTCCTTTTCTGCTCAATACATGCAGCCATAGGGTGGTGCTACAGTATGTGCTGCCCTAATGATAGCTTCTGTCACAACGTAGGCAGGATGGTGAGAATAAACCCTGACAGTCTGAAGGCTGTAAAAAAAAAAGTTTGTGCGTTGACACTCCTATTAAAACACACACGAGTGACAGATGATGACATTTGCTTCCTACTGTGAGTCACTCAATGACACGAAGGCCCTCGATTATTTACCAAAAAGACGATAATATGAAGCAAATAGAGGAACAGAAACGAAGGAAGCTGCAATTCAACTTACTGATAGCCAAGTGTCATTAGCAGGATGTGAGCTATCCAACTGTGGTCAGCTGGATTCAGGCAGCATTGGATGACCGCTGGTGCTGCTGGATCGGTGGCCGGCTCAGCTGAGGGGAGTCGCACCCATCTGTACCGTCACCGATGACAACGACGAGGGAGTCTCCGTCCTCCGCCTCGTCCCCCTCCCCACCCTCTGTCTCTCCGCTATCTGGGTCCCCACACTGCTAGTCTGTCCAGCCTTCAGCAGCTGATAGCGCACTTTGGCTGCAAACTCGCTCCCTCTCCTCCACCTCCTCCTCCCTCTCTCTCTCTCTCGCTCTCTCTCACACACTGACGTCGCAGTTCCTGTATGTTGTGCACTCAGCGCATTGGCAACGGCTCCGTCTCTCTGGGAGGTGCACAGTGTGAGGATACTGTACAGCAGACCGGTTACAATACACCGCTCCTCTGGGGAAATGTGACTTTATGGACTGAAAGGAGGCTACACACTGCGCACGCACGCATTTACGCACAGTCGGCTCGCGCGCACGCATGCAAACACACGCGCTTTTCTCATGCCAGTGACGGACCCTAAACCTAAACCTATAACATGTTCACCTCAATTAGCCTAATCCTAACTGTAACCATAGTTCTCAGCCCAAAAGCTCTTTAAACAACATAATGTATAATCTCCATAGCTACAGTTTCTTATTTAGCGCTCCAAAACTACAATACTGATCCTAAACTTTATATTTAACCTAAAAAACATCACACATCTAACATAACCCATAACATAATCATAACGGTATTAATTCAGTCCTAAACTCAAGGCCTAATCCTAATTTTTACTCTTATGGAACCAGTTCTGATATTAAAGGGGTATTTCAGTGTTAACTGTACTTGAGTATAATCTTGAGATAGGCCTCTTAACATTTTACTCCAGTCCACTATTATTATTTTTTGGTTGTTAACCTTTACAAGAAAGTCTGCCTTGAATGATTTTTCCTTTTCTACAACATTGATACTTCACAACTCCCCATGTTTATCTGTAGATTTGGAACCACTGCACTAAACTACTGAGCTGTAAAAAAGGTATTGTTTAAACTAGCTGCACGTTTAGCTTCAATGATTAAATACTATGATAATACAGTATTTCAATTAAGTGGGACTTTGTTAATACTTTTAGTACATTTATATGATAATACTTTTACTTTTGCAGTATTTTTACATTGTGGACTCAGTACTTTTACTTAAGTAAAGGATCTAACTACTCTGTTGTTGTCATGTACATGTGGAGATTAGGTGTTTATACCGTTGTATGCATCTGCAACACTTGAGCCCAAGACAAATATCCCATCAGGGAAATAAAGTATATCTTATCCTATCTAATCTCATCTAATCTTTCTGTATTTCAGTGTAATCACCTGCCTCATAAATGTCACTTTCACAATCAGTTTGCAAAATGTTCGCCACTCTGTAGAAAACTCTCTAGACAAGTCTAACAGTGCATCACCACACCCAGGCACAACCACAGGCGTATGTATTGATGATCAGTACAAGGCACAAGGAGTCACAGAGTGGTTTTATGGGGATAAAATTGATGTGAATCACATGTTCTGGTTTTCACAGTCATCAGATTTCAAACCCAGTTGAGCACCCATGGATGATTTGGATGAGTGATGTGTTAAACTGACTCCCTTGAAAATGTTATGATAACCATTGGATCTCTCTCACCCTCTGTTTGTTTGTTTTCTCTCCTTCCCTTGGCTGTCGGATCTGGATCTTCATCTTCCAAGAGATACAGCCTGAATTTCTCGTCTCTCTCTCTCTCTCTCTCTCTCTCTCTCTCTCTCTCTCTCTCTCTCTCTCTCTCTCTCTCTTTCTCTCTTTCTCTCTTTCTCTCTTTCTCTCTCTTTCTCTCTCTTTCTCTCTTCTCTCTCTCTCTCTCTCTCTCTCTCTCTCTCTCTCTCTCTCAGATCAGCATGTTGAGAGGAGGTAATGTGGCTCTGGTTCTATCTCTGTATGGTGGCACCTGGACATTCCTTGATGCTCTACCAATCATATGTTATCAACTATAATGTCATTTTTTCATACTGTAATTTTTACTCTCTGCGTTATTCTGTGCAAACAACATCTATTTCATGTCTGTCTGTCTTGAGGGCAGTTTCATCCATTTTTTGAGCAAGTTTGTGATTTGCTATATGACTAAACCCTCTTCCAAAACCATCATCAAAACACTAAATGAAGGAATATCTGTTGGAATAATGTTTAATTTATCCTGTGAAGTTTCACAGTCTCTGAGAATTTATGCTAAGGAGCGCTTCAGCTGTTCTTGAGGTTTTTTTTCCTTTAATTGTCACCTATCTGTATTTAAATCTTGTCTCAAAATACTTTGAGAAAGCTGTTTGGGAGCTCAGTCTCATGACACCACATGACACAGATCTTAACTGTGCTGTGCTTGACTCCAGTCTTTGATTGATTGGCTGATGTTCTTATTAATGAGGAGCTGCCACACTAAAGACTGATTGACATTATACATGTTGATGTTGCCTGCCTCAGCTGCTGCTGCAGGGATGAATGAGAGAGTCTGTAACCAGTCTTATTAATAAAGCTGTCATGTCATTATAATAACTAGGTGCATTATGTGTACCAGACTTTGAAATTGTGACGCTGAAAATAGATTTTTTTGGTAGGGCTTTGTTATATGAGTCATTTAATTTTCCACAAAACATCTTCTATGATATTTATATTTTTGCAGAAAAGAGAGAGTGGTGAAAATTATAATAAGAATGGGGAAACAAGTGTAACATTGGTTTAGTTGGAAAGTGAACTGTGGTTATATTTGGATTCATGATATTTAAGAAGTCTTAATAAATTAGCGTCTTACGTCTTTAATTGACCTTTTCCTTTTCCATGAGTGTATTCCCTGTACTACAAACTACTAGTCTTTTAAATAAATATCCTAAAAAATTAAGTTACTTAGCAGTTACTCACTCACCAACTAAACCAACAATACCCCCCCCACACACACACACACTAAATTGCACCACCCTTTCTGTAAAATGTCCCATAAAATTAAACTTGAACTATCTGCAAATTACTCCAATTCAAATATAATTATTATACAATTAAAACAGCAGATTCTTACTAACACACTATGTAAAAATTTTGTAAATGTACAAACTCAAATTACATGTTACATCGAGATTTCAAGATTCATATCAAATTGTATCATATCAGACTTTTTCTCACATTATATCATCCTTTAAAAACAATGCCTGCATGTGAGCCCTCATCACAGCAGTGAGTAATAAAGTGTGATGCTCCCTGCTTCATTTGAGTAGTTTTTGGAGGCCTGAGGAGGAATCATTCAACCTCATTTCAAAACAAGAAAGGAAAGAAATGTTGTGTAGTAAAAAAAAGTCTTTTCTTCTTCTCTCTTATCTTGTTAATCATCTTGTGACCTCTGATGATGAGTCCTGACCTCATTTGAACTACTATCAGCATATCATGTCATATCAGGTCATATCATATCTGTTCAACTTCAGTCTTCTCATGAGCCTGAGCGTCCTTCAGGCTGATTGGAGTCCTTGTATTTGCTCGCCACCTAGTGGTCACAACAGACATTTGGCACTCCACCACTTCTCAATGTGCCAGGGGCCATTTTGAACCGCACGGCGGTGTTAACACATGCTTGGCTGGTGTGAATCATGTGTAAGACATAAATAAACAAGAAGAGGCACAAACAGGAAAAAACAAACAAACAAACGAAACTTGACCTCGTTTGGGGACACGAGACTGTGGTGAAAGAGCAAGAAGCAATATTCTTCCAAACTGTGAGTAGTTTAATTATGTTTAATTAGACTCTGTTATACAGTCATTTATAACTCTGCAACTTGAGCTTGTTAAAGCAGCTGTGCTTGATGGTTGTCTTGGTTCTAAAGCAGCTAATTAACATATTTCTTTAACTTCATATAACTTCAGCTGTGTACATTTTTGGATTATGATTCGATGCTTATTTGTTAAGGCTGTAGAGGCTTTCATAAACTTGTGTTTAGTCATAATTGTTTTTTGTGAACAATATTTTCTATTTCACATTAAAGACTGGATGTCTAGTGAGAGGAGATGACGGTGGATTTCACATCTGTCCTGCAGGTGTGACAAGAGTTTGTCCACTTTGATGTTGGCTTCTAGTAGGCTTGTTTAAAAAAAAAAAAAAAATCGTGGTGGAGATGTTGAAATTTAAGAATATGTTAAAAGAAAAAAAAGTCAAATGAGGCACAATAGTGATCTGAAAGTCTGCTTTAATCTTTGCATGGTGTCATTTTAAAGCTATGTTTTATTCTTATTACATTAAATACATACTGTTACATTCTTATTTTATTCTTTACAAGAAATTTAAGACAAATTAACCTTAAAAATATCTCTTTCAATAAGGATTCCCCTAAATTCAGTTCAGTTTGGTTCAATCAGTATTGATAACATACAAGTTTGGAGCTGCTTGCTGGACCATCTCAGTTTGAAAACTTTTTTTCATAAACTTGACTGGTGTCTCGTGTGTTAAACCAATTAATGAGGCTACTAAACTCGCTAATTGGCTACTTAATTGGCCCCTGTAGCTGCGCGTGTTGCTTCTGCTGGCTTTTAACGCCCCGCCATCCCTCCCTTTCTGCTCCCAGACATCAAAAT
Organism: Scomber japonicus; assembly: GCF_027409825.1. Taxonomy (NCBI): domain Eukaryota; kingdom Metazoa; phylum Chordata; class Actinopteri; order Scombriformes; family Scombridae; genus Scomber; species Scomber japonicus. The sequence goes on along the minus strand of NC_070587.1, from coordinate 2,501,939 downwards.
CCCCCCCTTGTCACAACGATTTAGGGTCAGTCCCTCAAAGGGAGGAAGGTGCTTTCGCCGTGGACTCCCCCCCTCCAACCCCACCTCTGGCACCTCTGGATCCCCCCTCTATCAGTATCTCCCTCCCACTCTATCTCGGTGTTTTATGTCTGCGTCACAACAAGTCGGTCGGTGGAGAGAGGCAGGGATGATGGCGTCTCTGGCGGCTTGATTCCGTTGCTGCTCTGACAAACCCGCCTCAATAGCATCAATAGGTGGTGGTGGAGAGGAGGGGGGGAGGAGGAGAAGAGAGCAAAAGCGACAGTAACATGACGAAACGGAATCGCGGAGGAGGACGGACAAACTAGGCTGAGAGACGGACGGACAGTCGCCTCCTCGCTGACGGCTTGACTGACACACACACATACACACACACATACATACACACACACACACACAAGGCGCTTGGCACAGACAGGGGGACATACATGCACATCATCCACTTTTTGCAAACACGCAGGCTGCGCATCCGAGCGGGCAGTAATTGGACAGCGGAGCTCCACAGCAGATGAGGGCATTTCATGTCCAGCCTGCCCAGGAATCACTGTGACCCCGACGGAAAGGAGTTCGACTTCACAGGTATACCCTTCACCGGTCAGCTTGCTTACTGTACAATTTGCCTGATTTGCTTTTTTTGACTCACAAAGGCTACATACAGTGACATGTATCCTCTGCGTCTGTCTTGACTTGAGTGCATGCACTGGAACAAATGCTCAACGTGCAAGAGATAATGTCTGCATAGTCATTTCATACATCTATTCAAGTTTTTAAGATGTTGGAAGAGGGGGGGAGAGACCACGGCAAAGTGCATGGCAGACGCTTCAAGTAGCTGCACAGTGATCTTTGCTCATTCAATCAAACTGTATTGCAGCAGTCATCATGCAGTGTTTTGTGTGTGTGTGTGTGTGTATGTATGTGTGTGTGTTTCATGCGTGCAGTAATCATTTGTCTTGCTCTCTCTGGTTATGTACTCACTCTCATCTTTCACTGGTGGTGGATACAGGCTGTGTCTATGCTCTCCCCTCTAAAAAAAAAAAAAGGGGTGGGGGGGGTGGGTTTGAATTTAACCCCTTTGCACCGAAGCCCGCCTGTCTGAGAGCCAGCCGAAACGCCGGGGTCGTAAACCCCCTCTGTCAGCAATGGCAGCAAAGTATTCAGCGAATAAATCGGATTTCCATTTCACATGAGCCCCTGCTCCCTCTCTCTCCTCCTCTCCCTCTCTGTCTCTCTCCTCAGGATGGGGGGAGTAAGTGAGGGAGATGATGTGTTGGCTCGATGGAGTGATGGACTACTGTACCTCGGCAATGTGAAAAGAGTAAGTGCGTGTGGGTGTTTGTGCAGGAGGGAAAGAGTGTGTGCTTGTGTGTGTGTGTGTGTGTCAGAAAGATAGTTTTGTGTGTGTCTGTGTGTGTGTGTGTATCAGACAGTAAGTGTGCTCACCTGGATTTGAAAAGACTTCCATTTAGTTTTGTCAATCACTCTCCACTCACCTGCTATCTCCCTCTCAGGTAGATGGAGTCAAGCAGTGTTGTCTGGTGAGATTTGAGGACAACTCAGAGTTCTGGGTCCTAAGAAAGGACATTCACTCATGTAAGAAGAACTCCTCTCTCGCTCTCTCTCTCTCTGTGCTTAGCTAGAAGAGTAAATAGCTTCCTATTGGTAGTACTTTGTATTTCTTGGGTTGGAAAAATTCTCTTAGTTTGATTTTGTGAATGCACTGATGCTCAGCTTAACTCACTCTGTAGGTATTTTGATTCCACTCTTAAACTTTTACTCGAGGACCTAAAAGAATACTTCTCTGATTCTTTCACATTGTGAGCTTTAAACTTTTTTTTTTTTTAATTTTGTGTCTTTTCTCTCGCCGACATCGCTCGTTTGTCATCCGAGAAAATTACCAAAAAGAAATTACAGTCACGTTCAAGGTTATGATGCTGAGTGGTCTGAGTATTCTGATGGGGGCACGTTGAGATGTAATTGGTATATTAGAGCCTATTTATGAATTTATTAGACTAATGACTCCTCAGGGAAATGGCGCCCCCACTCCACCTAACATCAACCGAAGGGGAAGTTGGTAGCATGTTAGGACCAGGCTGAGTATCCGCCAGTCAAATGAAGTGAAATCTGAAAGGGTGCAGGAGACACTGAAATCAATGAGGTGGCAAGGATGTGAATCAATATACATAAATTAATGCCGTTGACTGCTCTCTCTCTCTCTCTTTCTTCCTCGCTGACATTTACTTTCGCTCTCTTCCTCCCCTCCCCTCGCCTTGCCTTTTCTCTCTGTGTCTTTTTCTGTTTGCCTCAGTCGCTGCTGGAGTGGAAGAACTTTGCTGTATTTGTGACGCTCCGCCTCTTAAAGAACCCCTCATAAATTGTCTTAAATGTCGCCACGGTAAGGAAGCATGCCTCATCATCCGCTGTCAAGCAGTAGTTCTCCACCAGTACTTGCACTGACCTTGAAGATTTGACACAGTATGCTAAATAACAGTGTTGCTCTTTCAAGAAAAAAAAAAAAAAAACCCAACACAGAACCACGTCATAAATGATAGATATGAGTTGTTGCACTTCCATCCTGACCACAATGGAAATAAATGAGCTATCCATACACTTGGAACATTATTCACTGATTTAAATGCTAGTGGGTGTCTTTACTGGCTTGTTTCTAATTTTACGACCCCCTCCAGACATGTTTCAAGACATAAAAAAATACTCTGCTTGGAATAATAATTTGTGTCTGATAAGTTTTTCTTCTCCACGAAAAAGTTAAGTTATCCTTTTAAAAAATTTGTAAAGTCAATTTCTCCTTCTCCCTTATTGAAAAATCCATAATCTATGAATATGTAGATATGCTTAGTTTTAAAAAGTTGAACTGTTAGACGCACAATGCCTCCTACTTCACTGAAAAGTTCATTCTCAGTGTATGTGCATAGCTTTAAGTGTCCACATCACACTTATGTAATTTGAATTTTGGACCTTTTGTTTGCTGCCAAATTAATTACAGTGTTACAAAATCATGCGTGAAGGTTCATGTTTTCTACACATTCATTCATTCTGCAAAGTGACAGCTAAGTGAAGTAACAATAAGTAAAATATGTTTTTTTGGGTAGAGGGGGACTTTATAAGTAAGCTTGAGTTATGATGTGGAAGTGGGGGGAAAAAGTCTTAGAAACACACGGAGTGGCAGGATGCACACAAGCAGGAAATGGCAACAAATTTTGCCGTCATGTCTTCACAGCTCTGTCAGGCGAACAGGTTTCTGACAGCTTGTTTTTTGGGGGGAAAAAGCAGACAAATATACTCCCTGCTCCCTCGATGAAAATAGTATAGTAAAATGTTTTGCATGCTGCTGAAACAAACCAGCAGAGCACTAAATATGGAGCTGCACTGCCATTATTGTCACTCTGACTGTCTGTCTTGCACACACGAATTAAACGCTCTGCCTCCTCCTCCCATTACAGGTTATCATCCAGAGTGCCACACGCCAACCATCGAACCGGAAGCTGACAGCGATTCGTGGATATGTCGGCAATGTGTCTTTGCAGTCGCAACCAAGGTCAGACTGCTAATCTCTCCGTCTCATACTCTGGGGGAAAAAAAAAAAACATTCAGGGTGTAATATGGGAGAAATCCAGTCAAATTTATCAGGCTTCGCTGCCACTACACTGTTGTGTATGGCGGGTAATAGGTTTATTTGAGGCAAAAGCACACTAATTTGCTCAGTATTGACTTCAGTATTAGATGTTCTACATTGTGTCCAAGAAATCATGAACAATCAATAGTTATGAAGCTGAGAAACTACACTGAAGTTGAAAGAAGTACATTTAAAGTCAATCAATCACATGTGCTCCAGTTCTGTAGATATGAGATGAGAAAGCACCCGGTTAATTGTCAATCAGTCAATGTCCGTATCTCATTGTCCAGACTTCCGCTGCCTTGGACACTATCTCTCACAGCTGACCTACAATAAAATGAGACGAATTGCTTTCTCCCCCCACCAAATGTGATCCGTCTCCCCTGCTGCTCTGACATGACAGTGATTGGAAGGGTCACAGACCAATCAGTTCTGTCCTAAAAATTGTGTTTTCAGAGAGGCGGGGCACTCAAACGAGGACGTTTTGCCCGGCTCATGCAGTTTATGAAACTCCGGCTCCCCTATCAGCTGTCTTCTTTAGACTGGGACCCGCAGCACCTGACCAATCAGCAACAGTGTTACTGCTACTGTGCCGGACCTGGAGAGTGAGTGACACTGCAGAGGCCAGTTTAAAGTTTGAATGTACTGTACATGAATGCTCTGATCGTCTCTCAAAGCTAGATCTCATCTCAGTCACATCACCTTGTGGATTATTTGTAAATTGCATGCAGCATATCAGACGGATGTCAAGGCAAGGCAGTTTTATTTATATAGCACATTTCATACACCATGGCAACTCAATGTGATTTACATAAAACAAACATTTAACAGTAAGAATTGGAAACAATGAATCATGCAATTTGAGAAATAAAAATAAAACCCAATTATACTAAAAACATGGAAACATTAAAACATACAATTAACCCCGCCCCACACACACACACACGTTTTCTGAATGATTTACGAGTGATGTTTTCTATATCAAGTCAGATATTGTCAAATCAAACCAAACTTTATTTAAATAGCAGATTTCATACGAAGGTTACAATGTGCTTTACATAGAAAGACAATATAGTCACAACAAAACCATAAAAGTGAAAGTGCTGAAGATAAAAATGCATCAACAGGTTTTAGTGCTGTCACGCAGGAATCCAAAAAGTCTAATATATATAAACACACACACACACACGCACACACACACACACACACACACACACACACACACACACACACACACACACACACACACACACACACACACACACACACACACACACACAAAGAATTTAGATGTAAAAATGTTTTTTCGCCTGCTTTTAAAAGTGTTCAGTGCTCCAGTTCAGGTAAGTTGTCAGTCAGAAAAGAAGTACAAGCTATCTTTTTAATGCATTTTCTGTCTTTTTTTTCTTTTAATTTATTTTTTTTCTTTTGTTGATGTGACAAACTTGAGAACCATAAACAGTATAAAACAAACTCCCAACTGCTGTATCTTTATGAGAAGTAACACCTGGTAGGAGTTTACACCTGAAGACACATTTCATGAGATGTGAACAGTCAGCTGCGCTCTTCAGCCCTTCAGCCTTTCTCTCAATTATGCATAAATACAAACTTGTCTTCATGCATTCATGTGTTAAAAGTGTCTGGGTGTTCTCTTGTTGTCGGACTGCAGATGGAACCTGAAGATGTTACAGTGTGGAAGTTGTGGCCAGTGGTTCCACGAGGCCTGCACGCAGTGTCTAACCAAGCCATTACTGTACGGGGACAGGTATGTTACACGGCACTATGACAACCATAGAGTCTTTATCATCATTTTATTATTACAGTCATTATTATAAAGGAATTTAATTGGTTGGAATTTGACACAGCAAGCATGCATTTTGAGTATGTTTATAGGTCTCTACAGACTGATATGGGATTTTTTATGATATATAGATATTTGAGAGTAAATCCTGCTAATAATGGATTGGTTGAAACTGATTGGAGTGAAACTTTAAAGCTGCAGTTGGTAACTTTGAGGAGAGAGAGGACTTAACATCAAATTTGAAGAAGTACAACTTTCAGATCCCTCCCCTCCCCCTCCCTCTCCACTGCACTCCTGCTCTGCCTCCAAAGTCCCTCCCCCAGAGGAGGCTGATGTGCACGCAGTGGTTGTTGATGCGCCATTACTTTCTCTACGCTCCTGAAGCCGCTCTCGGAGATATGAGCTTGACCGAGCTGAGGAGGAAGGGGGAGGGGCCTGTGTGCGTGAGCAGTGATTGACAGCTGTCAGACACTCCAGCAGACACAATCCTGGCTCTGATTGGTTCAGTAGGAGCAGTAGGCGGGGCTAAATGAGCCTGTTTTTTTTACAGATTACTAGTTTCATGTAATGCTGTCTGTACATAGTGACAGTCTTAGCAAATATGACAAAAAGTTACTTTTATAAGACTTACCAACTGCAGCTTTAATGCATTGAAAATATTTTGAACTTAGAACAAGAGTCTACAGCCCTGATAGTGTCTATTAAAGGCTGTATTAGCTAAATGCTAACATCATAAAATAATCTAAAGGACAAAGGGACAATGCTAACATGCTGATGTTAAGCAGATATAATATTTACAATGTTCACCAACTTATTCTAGTGAGCCCACATTTGCTTATTAGTGCTTACATTTATTATATTTATACTATTACTAATATCATATTTCATCTTCCAAATGATTTGTCAAATACTTAAGACTAAAAGGAAGACTTAATGGATCATGAGGAGAATACAGATGCCTGGAGCAAATTTCATGGCAAGTTATCTAATAGTTGATAGTAGAGACGTTTCACCTTAAATTCATTTATATTCCATTCAGTTTAATTTATATATAGAGCCAAATCCCAACAAAAGTTATCTCAAGACACTTTTCACATTGAACATGTCTAGACCATCATCTTTAAGAGAGTCAACATTCCCCTAATGTTAAAACCCCCCCACAAAGTTCAACCTCATGATGTCTCGGATGAACACAGAAGTCATGAAGGTTCATCCTCTGGGTAACTTGAAGGTCTCTATAACATTTCACAGCAGTCAGACATCACCATCCAGAGCAGCTCTAGTCTGTAGGTCTACAAACATTTCAGCAGATACAAATATATTTGTGATAAGCCAAAAACAGCTTATAATATCTTGGTGATATCTTGGTAGTCAGGATCTAATATTTGGATTGTTTTTTTCATGTAAGAAATTGAATTTTTTCTTTTAATCTTGTTTACACTGATCTTTTTACGTATTGGTCTACTGCTCACCACATGTTGTTTATTTAGTTTGTAGAGGTCAGACTGATCAGAAACCTACCTGTACCTGTATATGTACAGCTATATTTACTATGATTACAACCTTAGTAGAACTACAGCATTATTATTATTTATAATTCATTTGAATTTAATCGCTGAGTCTATAAAAATGTTTTGAAATAGTTCGTTTTTCAAAGCCTGAGATAACATTTTCAAATCTCCAAGCAGTCCCAATTCCCAAAGATCTTCAATTTCCAATGATACAAATTTGAGAACCTCTCTTTTGAGAAGCGAATTGGAACCAGCGAATTACCATTTCTACTCGATAAATCACAAATGATCGATCAATTTTCAAAGTTATTGTTCATTAATTTTCTGCTGATTGACTAATGGATGAATCAACTAATCAGTTGAGCAGCAGACCTCAGTCTGATTAAGATAATCAGATGAAGACGTCTACATGACAGCTTCACTTGTCAAGAGAGCTGCATTAATTAACTCCAGACTAAATTATTAGCCAGTTAATGTAGTCATTAACTCATGTTACAGGGACCTGAACTCCTCACATGTTCACAGCAAAAGGGACAGTGACAGACAGCAGAGCAGACATTTAATCTTACTAGTGGTAGTTCAGGTATGATGCAGGGTGGATATGCAAGCTGTTGATCACAGTGCAGTTTGATAGGCTGCATCTCATGCATGTAATAAAATGTATCCATCCATTAAGTTATTATTGTCATTAACCATCTGCGTTAGCTGGCTGGGTTTTACACTCGCCCTGACACCGTGTTATTGCCGAACCTGTCTGAGGAGTGAGGAGGCGGGGGGGCGGGGGTGGGGGGAGGAAGAGGAGGGATTAGATTTAGATTGACAGTTGGAGGAGAGGGAGGCCGGATTGGTACAACATCTGCTGAGCAGGTGATGGAGGAAGAGTGAAGACCGAGTTCACAGTTGGAATAGTAAGCATGTGCTGCCGTCATACGGTGTCTGTACTTCATCTTTTCCCGATGACCTTCAGCGAACACCTGCATATAGAAGCGCAGATGCACACTACGTTGGTGTGGTGCGAGCCGAGTTTCAGGGTCACCCACAACCGAATGTTATTAAAGTGGGACAGACACACCTGTGCGTTGATTTATTGTAATGTATTAAATGATAAAATATCCAGAAAAGAGATATTTATATAGACTGCAAGGAAAGAAGTTTCTTACCTTAAAATAGAAATTGCAGTATAAGTCTGCAAAGTGGTGAATATACTTGTTTTGGACTACAGCAGTTTTCACACAGTTGAAAAGTGAGGGGACAATAGGGGACAAAATTAAACATGATGCCTGTTTGGGATAAAATAAATGATATTTCTCAGAGACACATGATACCTGTCTGATTCTCTGTGTTTTCCACGTGTCTGTTTCAGGTTTTATCAATTCCAGTGCTCTGTATGTTCAAAAGGACCAGAGACCATCCAAAGACTACCCATGACCTGGTAATGTTAACAGTGACGCCTTTACTGACATGTTTATAGAGACAAATATGACACTTTTGACACTTTAGCCAAAGAAAGAAAACAACACAATTGATATTTTTCTTCTTCAGTCAAATGGTAAAAAGATAAATCATTTTCAATACATGTCACATCTAGTTTTATACACTTTTACTTCACACAACAACACAATAACTCCTCCTGCATGTGATAAAAAAGTGGTGTATTAAACTATGCTCAAAGATATTGAAAATATTATGAAACATATTTTTTAGATTTCTTCCATTTAGTTTTTGTTGTTTTGTTGTTTTTGTCTTTAATGTATATTTACTAGTTTCTAATTATCTAATTTTGACTATTTTTTCGATTTGAAATGCAGGGTGGATTTGGCTCATTTAGTGCTCTACCATCTCTCCCTGTGCTGCAAGAGGAAATACTTTGATTTTGACCATGAAATCCTGTCTTTCACCAATGAGAATTGGGACTCGTTGCTCCTAGGCGCGGTATTGATATTTCCCTGTTTAAGCACCATGATGAAATGATGTGAAATGCTGCCAGCCTTTTTGCATTTGAGACTTAAAGCCTATTAACCATCATTAAAGTAAAAAATTTAAAGTATATTTAAAAAAAAAAAAGTATAACCTCTGTGTATGCTTAAAGGGGAACGCCACTGAGTTAAAGAATAGCTTATGATACATTTCTTAATATGAATGAAGTTCTTGACAAACCTTCAAACTAAAGCGCTGAGGTTCAAAGTTGTTACACCATCTGGTTTCAAGTGTGAAGCGTCTCCACAGAGAATAAACACAAGATAAAAGTAGAGGTGACTGGGAGAGACACCACAGGGCATTTTATGTGCTTCCTGTACATGTATCTGAGGTTTTGGGTTCTCCTTTAAGCTGTTTTGAAAAGATCATTTTAAATGTATTGTTTGTCCTGTCACAACATGACAGCGGATTTTTCAGCCATGTAGCTACAAGAAGTAATTTTTTTCTGATATCCAGATTATTGCTGTCAGAGACTATAAAAGAAAATTATTGTAAGCATTAAGGGTTTTCTGTCTGATGGCTGTCCGCTGTGTAAACATAGATTTGATTTTTCATTCTTGTCTGTCCTCCAGCTCTCTGACACGCCAAGGCAAGACCGCTGTCACAATCTCCTCAACGCTCTGAACTCCCACAAGGACAGGTAAGTCATCGCATATGATGAGAAGAATAAACACCAAGCACTCATGTCTGGATTGATGAGTAGCACTCCATGAATAGAGGGGTCCTCTTAGTGCTCTGTAGTTTGTAAGGTTGGACACACAGACTGAAATGAGCGAGGTGAAATGTGTGACTTTGAATAAAATGGCAGCAAAATGTAACAACCAATTAAAGTATTTGGAATTTACTCTTTCTGGTGCAGCTTTTGTCTTGTTAGCAAAGGATGCAAGTTGTTGGTATTTAATCACAATAACCAGCCTAGCAGTATAATTGCTTTTAGTGGATTTCACACAAAAAAACAACAAAAAACCTTGCAGTCACAAAACTGCAAATTTCGCCAGACAAAGTCTCCTCTAATTATGTGTACCTAATTACACAGTCACTACCTTTTGAAACCTCCCTGAGTCTACTTTGTCATCAGGAGAATACATACATTTTGTTACATAACTTTAAATTCTTTATTAGCATCAAAGAGGAGTAATGAATGATAATTTTTAAGAACCAACACTAGACCAGGCTCACTACGTCTGCTGTACAAACTGTGTCTTTGATGTCTCTCAGGTTTGTCTCTGGAAAAGAGATCAAGAAGAAGAAGTGTCTTTTTGGGCTTCAGGTCCGAGCCCCTCCACCGCTGACGTCCGATTCTTCGCCCCTCATCACGGACCCACCTACCAACATCACGCACCGGAGAAGGTCAGAGTAAGGACAGCGTGTCTCTTTTCAGTTCTTATCTCAATAAGAGGGTTGGGGCTCCCACAGGGCATATAGTCATTACGCATGAACAATTAACTTAAGCCCACAATTTTCATATGCCAGCAATTGTATCAGTGTCTTAATAATCTCCTGAAAGAGGAGGCTATAAAACCCTCTGTGTGCTTACACTTGTACATCTGTAAGTGTGTCTGAGCACATGTGTATTAATGCGTCCTCTAGCATGCATGCATTTCATAGCTGGTGCTTCTTTTACCTCAGCTGTATGGAAGTATGGAATAATCTTCAGAAGTGCAGAGAAATGGAAAGAGGAATTCTTTTTTTTTTCAAATAGGAAAATCATTTTGCTTATGTGGTGACAGTTCATTCATACTTACAGTAATTAATCCTCCAGTCCTGTCTGCTCACCTAAATAACTGCACGCTGCAGGTTTCCAGCATCCATCAAGAGGCACTGATCTTATTGGCTGGCATCACTTTAGGCTCCGTCCATCTCCCTGACAAAAATGTGAGATGATTGGTTAAACCAGAGTGAAGTAATTTTTCTACTTATCAAATGAACCAATGTTCAGACGAAGTACAGCATTGATTTATCCTTCTAAAGAAAATCTCTTTTATTAGATTAGTGGTTGATTTTTCTTTTTTTTAAACAACAAATGTCTAATTTCATGTACTGTAGCAGTGGGCATTTTTTGGATAAAATAGCTATATTTGAGAGAAATGATGATAAAATGCTATTTTTTACAGCACTTTTCTAAACAGAGACAGAAAAAGAGGTTTACGACACAATAAAGAAACCTCAGTACAATAAAGAAAAGGAAAATACATAAAAATAAAATCACACTGCTTAGACAACAGCAATATTCCTCTGTCATATAAATATGGAGATTAATTGTCCACTGGTCAGTTTGTTGATCTAACATTTTGGTCTTTACAACTTCAGGCTGTTTTGCCATGGAATTTGGGATAGATTTTATGACCCCTCAAATGATGATTCCTGCTGATTATGGACACCCCCAAACTATTATACAGAGGCCATGTCAGGTGAAAATTACAGTAATGTCAACCTTGAGGAGGCACAATTCGATTTTCCAAAACGAGTGGCTGAATTCTTACATAAGATTTACTTTAGTGCTGCTATTACGGAGCTAACTTCTCTTAACCGCCCTCAGTCCAAAACTTTACACAAAGAAGATCTTGTAATTAAGTAAGAAGATTTCCGTGCAATTTGCTGAACACATTCATGCTACTAAGAGGATGAATCCCTCTGATTTTAATGAGTCCGTGGTCCTTTCTTTAGTGTTGCCCTCAGGAAAAAATATACATTTAAATTCCTACTACTCGCGCTGCTCTAATTATAGCATAATGGACAGTCCATTCAGCATTTTCAAATTGTGGATTGTAATGGACATTTGAGCCTCCAGGGGCCACTTTTGAAGTTTTAGACCTCAAGTATTGTTTTTATAAACAAATCAGGAGACAAGCAAGCAGAAGAAGAAGATAGAGAATAAGAGAAATGTAGGGGAGAAGAAAGTATGAAGAAGGTATAAGGATATAAATCCTCATCATCATTCAGGATATATCATCTCTCTGCTCTTATTTTCTTGTATTTTACACCTCTCAGTGGGCTTTCATGCAGACACATGAATGAACTAAGCATTGCACTATAAGACTGTATGTGCATGTTTGGTTTTTGTATATTAATTTATGTGTGTTTTTGCACTCTTCAGCCCGCTGTCACTACCCTGCCAGAGGAGAGTGGGGGGGCCAGAGCCACGTAAATCAAAGCGTCGTATCATTGAGACACAGGTCAGTACCTCTGTCTTCAGCTCATGAGGAGGGGGAGGGGGGGGGGGTCTGGGCCACAAAACCTCTCTGATTATTTTTTTTCTTCTTCTTTTTTTTTTTCTTAGGCAGGCAGGTAAACAGCTCTATGTGATCCAAATAACCTGTCAATCAAACACTGTGATGAAGGTTCATTTCGCAGTCTAGATCAGTCTGTGTGTCTTTTAACACCCAGTGCAGCTCAGTGCCTCGGTATTCTTTTTTTTCCTGTGTGTGTTAAATGCCTGCTGATGCTTTAAAGTGCACGGTTAGCGTAAAGGTAGCGTGTGAGAGATGAGCTGTCGTGTGTTTGGCTCGGTTAAAAATGTATAATTCAAAATACAAACTTGGCTGCACAAAAACCCGCTCAAGTATTTCATCAACATCTGCAGTTCAGCGCCGCATTTATCATGATCATCAAACCCAATTCCCAGCGGATCACACTGAAACAGCCAACATCACATGTGGCAGTTACTATTTATACACGGCATTCTTAACCGTGGATGCTCATTGTACTGTGTCCTCCTACACAACACTCTGATTCGTGTATGTGCACATACAGTAATCCTGGAACAATGCGATCCACGGAGCACTTGTTTCACTCTGGCAAATCCAGGCCCATTGTGCCCCTCTGATTGATGCTAATCTCCGTCCGTCTTGGAGGCGCAGGTTTGTTGTAGTGGGGAAAGTGAGATGGGAAGGAATGCTGATATGTGTAGCCTGGGATGGTTTCCAAGTGCACTTTGCAGTCGATTACAGTTTGGCCAGGTGGCGCTGGCATCTTGTCAGTGCAGCATTGACAGAGCACATCCATTTAAAGGCACAGACGTTGACTGAGGCCACTGAATAATAATCTCCCATCCTAATAGTAATGCTAGAGAAGAGAATGATAATGGGCCAAGCGAGTTGCTCCATATGTCACAGTCCAGCAGTGAGAAATGCAAAAACCTTCAAATGCGTCTCCCCGGATGACATTTCTGGTGATAAATGACTCTGATGATGCTCTGATGTTTTTACGTGTTATGGGTCATGAGTCGATGTGTCCGGAGAACTGCCTCACTAACCAGCCAACTCCATGAGATGTGCTGGTGAGGTAATATGTTCAAGCAGGACATACAACTACTGTGTCAGATGAGCCTTAGAAAGATGTGACTCACATCCATTTACGCTATTAGTGTGGATTTATTGACATATCTGCCCTCCAGTAATGCAGGCACATTAAATCAAAACCCTAAGAATGCAAGATATATATTACAAAATATGCATCAACTGTGCTTTAAAATGTCTTCACTCTGAATTTCAGTATGCAAACCTCTGTCTAGACATATTTATCTCAAAACTGAACGTTCCATATGCAAAATTAACTTTATGCATGACTGAGCACGGAGCTATCAGTGCTTGATTGACTCCTGTGATGATGTTGGCATCCAGACACAAGCTGATCTGTGTGAGTCTCCTGTGCCCAGGCTTGTCCACCCCCAGTGTCTGCCAACCCCATTGAGTTACTGCCATGTTGCCATGGCTACATGGGAGGGGCCAGCCTTTACACCTCCAGGAAGTCAGAGGAGGAGCTTAACTTGAGGTAAGTGGTATGGTACCATTTTGTGTCTGTTGTGACTGATGGGTATAAGAAGAGATGAAGCATCAGCTCACCTGTATTACATTTTACACATACAGTAACATGTGGTACAGGTGTACACGTGTTGATCATGAACAACTAACTGTAAGAATACTGTGTGTGTTAGCTGTTTAACGAAATGTTTAATGGATTTTTTGTGTCCATATGATTTTAGTCAAATTTAAAGGGGTTAAAATGAGAAAATAAATGTATGAACTAGTAACGTTCTTTTTTTTTTGGTGGACTCAGCATAAAATTTCTGCTTTTAATCCATTTAAGAGAATATATTAGAGGATTGGTGAATGGTGTACCCATAAAAACTTTGTACCAAATAATTAAACTTGCTTAAAAATGCTAAATTCTCAATAAAACACCATACTAACTAGTTTGGCATGATCCTACATTATAGCTTCTTTATATTAAATAAAGGTAATGGCATAAAATTGTTCTAAATATTAAATTTCATCTGGGAAATCATGTCAATCAGGAACCATTTTATTTTTAAAATGAAATAGTCCACTTAAATACACTGTAGGTGGATAAAATATTTAATATTGATCATTCTTTTGTGGTTACACCATTTGACATTTTCAGGAGCATTCAGTCTTTTGGCGCAAATGCCATTTCAATTGACCGAATACAACCGACACAAATATAAAATGTATATATATATATAGATATTTTTGAGTTGCTCATCTGGCCAACCCTTTATTTGTCACTGACTCAAATGCCTTTCTGAGAATCACAAACAACATCTGATGGTACAAAACTAAATATTATAGAAGCCATTTAAAGGGCTTGATATGCTTGTGATAATAATAGTGGAAAATATATATATATATATATATATATATAATTGATGGGGAACTGAAGAGATAGGGTGTGATGTGACAGACAAAAATCTCTCAGCAACCTTCAGCATCCCATACTTCCCACGTTATGAAGTAACATGATTCAGATAGATTTGTTTAAAGGTTTTTGAGCTATCTGCCTCTGAGACTCCGCCACTCCAGTACAATGCAGGTGGGATTATTTCTTTGGTTGAAAATATTTGCCATGAAAAACCCACTGACAGCAGGGATTTTTTCAAATGTCATTTTTCGGTCTTGTGACCAAAACAAACAAAATTATTTTTGGCTCTGTTGTATGAGGAGGATGACAGCCAACGTCAGAGCGAAACATATCTCAAAGCTCAAAGTGGATCTAACAAGGGGTCTGAATCAGAGCTGAAATATGCAAATATGAAATGTGAACAACCTTAGCAACAACATTAGCAACAAAGACAATGGGATGGACGGCTGTTTGTAGGCATGCGCGATCTGATGTTATCACGAGATGGTGCTAGATCAGGGGTGTGAAACATGCGGCCCGTGGGCCAGAACCGGCCCGCCAAGGGGTGCAATCCGGCCCACTTTCCTGTGTTCTTTTCCTTCCTTCCATCTGTCGTTTCTACCTTCCTTTTATCCTTTCTTTGTTCCTCCCTTCCTTCCTTCCTTCCTTCTTTCTTTCCATCTGTACTTCCTCCCTTTCTTCCTTCCAACTGTCCTTCCTACCTTCCTTTTATCCTTTCTTTGTTCCTCCCTTCCTTCCTTCCTTCCTTCCTTCTTTCTTTCCATCTGTCCTTCCTCCCTTTCTTCCTTCCATCTGTCCTTCCTCCCTTTCTTCCTTCTGTCCTTCCATCCATCTGTCCTTCCTCCCTTTCTTCCATCCATCTGTCCTTCCTCCCTTTCTTCCTTCCATCTGTCCTTCCTCCCTTTCTTCCTTCTGTCCTTCCATCCATCTGTCCTTCCTCCCTTTCTTCCTTCTGTCCTTCCTTCCATCTGTCCTTCCTCCCTTTCTTCCTTCCTTCTTTCCTTCCATTTGTCTTTCCTTCCATCCCTTCTTATTTCCTTCCTTCCTTCCTTCTTTCCCTCCATCTTTTTAATGATCCGGCCCACATGAGATCAAATTGGTCTGTATGTGGCCCTTGAATGAAAATGAGTTTGACACCTCTGTGCTAGATGTAACATTGTTAATGTCTTTTTCAGAGCACCTTTTGACAATGTTGACCTCAGGTTTTCTAATTTTTATCATGTTTACCATCCAACATTATAATAGTTTCAAAATCACAAATGTCCTCTATAAACTAAACTCAAACTAAACTATCTTCATGGATGCATACCACAAGGGAAAAGTGGGCAAGTATGTTTTAAATTCAGATCTTAGTCTTTTCTACTATTTTTAAACTCAGCTGGATAAAAATATTACTGTATTTTACATTTAAGCTGCAAAGTAAGCAACTCTGCCTTTAACGTCTTTAACCTCTGTGTGTCCTGTCCACAGCTCTCCCCCTAAGCGGATGTATGCCCTCTATCACACCACTTACAACGGAAACACTGCGCTCTCCAGGAGTCTCCATCACTACAACAGGTTTTGCTCATCTGTCATCCTTGTGGTAACTCCTGCTGGACATGCATATAGTCTCTTCACAGTATGAAGATAAAGATCGTAAAATGTATTCAGGGGTATTTTCACTGAGAGCAATGCGGTATGTTTTTCAGGAACGCCCTGATCACACTCACAAAGTTACACATTCACACCTGAAAGCTTCCCAGTACAACCACAGCTGACTACTGAGCAGCTCCACTGGAGTATGTGGCGTTAAGGGCATTGCTCAAGGGCAGCTCAGTTGTGGTAAAGAGGGAGGGGCAATTACTGCTACTTCACTCATCCCACCCAGATTTATCCTGCCAGTTACAAGCTCGCTTCTCTAACCTTTAGGCCACCACTGCCCCAAAATGATAGAAATGATGAAGTGATAGAAATTTGGACTTAAAGGTAACCAAACTCTTTCATATCTGGTTATTTGAGTTGTGATTTCTCTCTTAAATTTCCACAAAATCACATCAATTGTGATAAGATCTTTATATCATGATTTAACAGAGTGCATGTATAGTGATAGTACATTTTGTCCATTTTGCCCATCTTTAGTCACATGTGTAGGCTGCTCTGTTCAGCCGCAATATTTCACTGCTCCTTCTGTTTTTTTCACCATCTTGCAATCAAAGGAACAAGTTACCGACAGATTTATGTCCTAAAGTATCAGATTCTCTGCAAATGCTTATCACCGCATCTAAACAGCACTGAGTGACCCTTCAGTTGCTCCCAGTCTGCCTTCCAGTCTATGTTCTTGAGGACACTTTTCATCATTCAGAGAACAAGGACATTTCCGCAGCATAAGGCAGACAGTTAGACTGCAAATCTGCATGTTACTACAGTTTTTATGTTTTCTTCCTCATTAGCTGAAGTAACCTTGATTGTAAAAATGGTTCTTTTTGGCGTTGCATCAAACGGAGTTTAGCATTAAGCCGAAGATTTGTGATTACTAAATCTTTTAAAACCGTTTCAGTCACTACCACTAACGTATTGGGTCGTATGCCAACTAGCAGCATTTGTGAAGCCACATAAAGTTTAATTTATTTCAGACATACCCCCGTTGATTAATTTCAACTTTACATCACTTTTCCTCTTTGTCGATGAAGTTTGTGTTTGAATTGTCTTGTGAATCTATTTAAGCAGTTTAATTTTGAGTTACCAAGCAACACTTTTACTAATGTTGATGGTAATGACAAAAGTGTAAAGACGACATATACCTATTTGCTTTCTTGATGAGACTCAGATGAGAAGATAAATACCTCATCATGTCTGTACGCTAAATATGAAGCCAGAGCTAACAGGCTGTTAACCTAGCTTAGCATAAAGATTGGGAGCAGGAGGAAACAGGTAGCCTAGCTCTGACCAAAGTTAGATATATCCACCTATCAGCACCTCAGAATTTTGCTAATAAACATATTATATCTCATTAGTTTAAGAGTAAAAAGTGTTCATGTCAAGCTAAGTGGACTGCTAGCTCTAGCTTCATGAAAGTATTATCCATTTTCTCATCAAACTCTTGGCAAGAAAGCAAATAAGTGTGCTGTATTTTCTTTGAGGATATTCAAAGCTAGCTCTTACTTATAAATAATGCACATTTGGAGCAAACCTATTAAAACAATCTAGTATAAATGATGCATTGCAGTATCCTTCTTCATAAAGAAAACCTATTTTAATGGGACTGTGAAATACCCCTAAATGAATCAGTTCTTCTTCTTGACTCCTTTTGTTTTTCTAGTGTGGAGGACACCTGCAGGGTACCACCACCCTGCTTCCAGTACCCTCTAAACGCCAACGGCAGCCATCACCACCACCACCTCCACCAGCATCACCACAGCCACCAACACAACCACAACCACCAAAACCACCATAACCACCAAAACCACCACAACCATCAAAACCACCACAACCATCAAAACCAACACCAGCCGGGGCAGAAGCAGCTGGAGCCCCTCCTACCTTACCAGGTCGGCATGGGCGGAGGGGGTGGCATAGGTGGAGGAGGAGGAGGAGGAGGAGGTGGAGGTGGAGGTGGGGGAGGAGGAGGAGGAGGAGGAGGAGGAGGTGGAGGAGGAGGGGGAGGAGGAGGAGGAGGTGGTGGTGGTGGTGGTGGAGGAGGAGGAGGAGGAGGGAGTATGGGAGTCGGAGGGGGAGACGGGACAGTGGCCAGGAGCTGGGGAGGAGGGGAAGCGGTGAGAATCTTGGCGAGACGCGTCACGCCAGACGGGAAGGTGCAGTACCTTGTGGAGTGGGAGAACGTGAGTTTGTACTGAGACAAGAGAAAGTTAACGAGACGCAATGACTGTTTTTGCAGTTGCCACAAGAATACTGTGTATGTAATATGTGGCAGTGTTTAAAGTACAAACAAAACAAAAAGAGGAAAAAAAAAATCCCTACATGTTGCAAATCCAGGTTGCTCTCATAGTATCACCTCTATTCTACATGATTATAACCTCACTACTCGTTACTAAATGTCCCTCTTTGCTAGTGTTTCTCTGATATTTGTACTGTTAACTTTGGAATATGCCTTTGCATTTATCATGTTTTACAGTGATGAGGGAAAATATTTAAACCTCCTGCTAATTTGCCAATGTTTGAGCCACATTTAGTAGAATATGTCTTTAATTGAACCTAAATATTGTGAAGGAACAGTAAGTTACAAAACAAAATAAGAAAAGAAAGAAGGATAACTGCTTTTTCCAGTGTTAAAATAGTGCCAATAAAGGTAAGAGGTATTCATTTTAAATTTCTTTAAAAGCAGTTGAACAATCTTGTCTTTGCTGGCCTCTGCTGGCTCAGCTTCTTGCGTTGCTGCAGTGATGAAGAAGTGACATCTTCGATCTCACACAGAGATGCAACTCACTTAAAGCTTTTAATTAACAGTGTTTTAAGTTAACTCTTAAATATGCAGCTACTTATTTTTTTTTTTTAACTTAGTATGTTATTTTAGTTTTATTTTGCCACAAATAAACCAGGAAACTTCCACCAGTTGATGCTGCTATTTTTTATTAGATTGGCATACTGGTTAAAAATGTAGAAAAAAATCTTGCACAACCTTTTAAAATTTAAATTTCTGCACAAGTGCTAGGAGAAGCCACATTTTAATAACACATTATACAATTAGTAACATAGAAGTACTCTAACAACCTAAACAGTAAGCATTCATTTGGTCTCTCAGATGCTTTTCCAGCAATTCAATGACTATACATTGATGTGTTAGAACCTGCGTCATAAATATAGTCATTTTAAAGCTTTTGAAACTATTATTATATGTAACCTAGACATCAAAATAGCCATGACATGTCAAAATGTCTTCAGAGGAAAAAAGAGTATAATTATTTTCATTACTGACTCATCTGCTGATTATTTTCTCAATTAATCATTTGGTCTAAGTGAAAGTGAAAAATGTCTGCTATAGATTTGTCCTCAGTTGTCTTATTTTGCCTGATCAACATTACAAAAATACAGATATTCAGTTTACTACTTTGCTTTAAAAATGACTATAATGATTATTCCGTTATCAAACTTCTTAGTTATATTTCTGTTGATCGACTAATTGATGAATCGACTAATCATTGCAGCTCTAAAAAAAAAAAAAAAAAGAGAGAGATAAAGAAAAACTGAAGTCCTCTTTTTATAATGGTAAGGGGTTAGGGTATGACCCATTATTTTTGCATTGATATTGAAGGGATTAGCAAGCTAAACACCCCCTTCACTTTTTAAATTGCTCATTCATCAACTGATGGTTAATGTTCACACGGAGTTCAGGGGGGAAATGAGCAGTGATGAATGATCTGTCATCAGCGAGTGGTATGATAGCAACAGGATGGCGGCTACTGGCTGCAAATGAAAAAGCGGTAACCTTTTAATTGGCCGGGAAGAGACGGAGCAGTACAGCCAGTCTAGTATTATGGGGCGCGTTGGAGCGGAGGGTAGTTTAATGCCTTGCTGAAGGGATTTTTGACAGCACTAGTTGAGGGATTACACACAGTTTCTTCTCCTTTCATCTGCTCAGACGCCAGTTTGTCTGACTTGGGCTCCGTAAACAACAAATCCTCTGGAGGTTTACATGTTTTCTTCTCATCACAGTATGTTAAATAAGAGATTGTAACATGTTATTACGGGGGTTACTTAATCGTTATGTTAGATTTTGTCATACATAATTTACATTTAGACTACTGTATGTATTAGAAATAGGAGCCACGAGAGGGCTTTTGTTTTATCGATAGAATTATATATTCACAATATATTACTATGGACGAATTACTTTATTTTTTTGACGTGGTTGCATAGTGCCTATTTGGGTTATGTACCTGCCGATTGGTCTGCTGACCTGAGCCGATCAATCAGACGACAGCTGAACGAGACCATATTGACGGATACAACTACATGGGTAATAAACACGGACCAGTTATAATGTTGAATGGAGTTTTTAAACCAGAACAGGATTTGCGATGTAACTGTACATTCCAATCAAACAACAAAAAATACACATATATGCTACTGAAATGTATGTTTGAAGTCATGAGAATGGACATTATTTTGCGAGGACTTTCTTTGATATATATTTTTTTGTGTTTTAATGTCACAAAGACAGGCTCAGACATGGCCACAGCCACTGCACTGCTGTCGTTAAGTTTTCAAGTCGCAGTGGAGTTCAACCCCCTGCGTTCAAAGTTACAGTACAGGTAAAGAAGACACTGATACACCCGACTCCTGACTGAGACTCACGGTATCTTCCAGGGTTTAACAGTCTATAATTTTAAAAAAGGTACAACATTGTGTTAAGTATAAATTTCTAAGTTCAAGGCCTGACTGATTGTCTCCCTTCTTATTCTCACGTGTGTTTATAGCGGCAAGTTGGATTTTATCTTTTAGAGACATCTTTGTGCAAACAGGTTACATAAATCTAGAAAACTGTGGTGCAAGTTTCAGAGTTTATATTTTATACAGAGGTTTATTTCAGCAATCTGTTCAATAGAACATACACAACGTATACATTTATCTTTTGAAGAAAGACTGCATTTACAGGTTTAGTTGAATAGCAGAAGACATGCAGCGTTTATACTGTTATAGTCAAACCAATGCAAAACTCTCAGATTTTATTTAAGTACCGACCTCTCTGTTGAATTATCTCCTGCACCTATGCGTACACTTCAGGCCAGTGAAATGATGTTGCATTGCAATGTTCATCCTCCTCAGTGACTTTGACTGTAGTTTATTAGGAAGGGGTGTGTTGAACCTTTCTAGGCAATGGTGATGAATGTATTCGTGTGTTTTCTATGGTATGTCTATACCCGTCAAGTGCTTGTTATAGGTTGTACTTTAGGTGGAACTCAACCAGATTAGTTCAAAAACAAATTAGGAGGAAATAAAAGACATTAACATTAAAGAGCACATTTATTTTGGGATAGGTAGTCTTTCTTTTTTTTCTCTTTTTTTGATTAGTAGTCAAGTCCAAGTTCAGTTTGATGTATTTTTGGAGAAATTACGTTTGTACATGTATACTCTGCGTTGACACACCTAATATGTAACATGAATAATAAAAAAGTTTCACCTCATATAATGTGTATTTTTATATAAATTGGTACTGGTAATTTAGATTTCGATTCCATCTGTTTGTCTGTTTTTTTCTAATGTAAAATATGATAGTGAATTTATTTCTTGAAACACATTAAGTGATTTATCTGATATGCCCTTTAATTAGACTGGACACTGCTCAGTTAACATGTCAAATATGTATCTAGTGTCCTATAAAAAAAACTATTGGCCTCTCCAAAACCAACTAAACTTTCTGAAATGACTCATAGAAATAGGCAGCCTGTCAAATGTAAGTGATGCTTTGTTAAGTGCTGCACATTTTGGGAAGTGCAACCAACATTGTGACTACTAACTCAATCAGGAATAGAGGAAATATTTGTAGGTTTAGCTTGCCTTGTGGGTCATTAAAAAAAAAAGAAGAAAACAATTCATCCTTGATGCTTCAATCATCAGTATGTGTTACAGAAATGTGTCCGCTCTTCTCTTTCAACCACATCTCCTGGTCTTCTTCACTGAATTAAACCGACTCGGGTCACGTGATGACACCTGAGTTGAGCTCCTGTGTGCAGATGAAGAGTGAAATGAGATGTTGGATCTTGAGTTTTGGTTTATTTTGCCACATAATTTCAAATACATGTTTTGTCATGCTGGAAGAAATTTGCAACATCTATCATTTTATACCTGGAGGGTCTTAGTTGAGTCTCAGGTGGTTTCAGTATTTGTGTGTATAAAAAACTGGCAAAAAGAAATGAGAAAACTGACAATAATTAGTGGCCTTTTGGAACACCTGGTAAAAGCTGTGAAAAAGTGGACTTACATAGGTTATCATAAGACAGGCAGTTTTATTCAAAGGGTCAAATTGCCCTTCACAACAGTATATTGTGGTCAGCATCCCTAAAACTTCTATATTGATGAGACTCAACATTTACCTCTTGTAACAGTGCAAACAGGACATTAGTAACAGTAAAGGAGGGCAGTTTTTGATCAGAAAATCTCCGAAACATGACTGAAATGTAATACTTTGACAGTCTAATGTGATATCTGTAGTAGAGCTCATAATAATGCACAGTATCACTTCTGAAAACAAGTCAGAAGTAGACTTTAAGCTACAGTAGATGGATTCCCCCAAATTTTGCTGCTGATCACTACCACTGTAGGTGGTAATTAAACAATGTTGGTGGGAGTCCCCTCTAAATTATACTGATGGGAATGATAAATTGCATTACAGCCAAATGTGTCCTGTAGGAGGGATTAACTACTTTTGTTGGCGGAAAATTTACTACTGCTGCCAATGTGAGAGACAGATGTTTATTTTGTGTTTGTGCCAGTACGACTTTTCAAGATGAATACAAATGCCAAGTAATGACTCCAAAAGATTAATACCACATCTCTGTCTAGTCCTGTGACATATTTTTTTATTTTTGAGATGCACAAGTATTAATATTTGAAATTTCTTGTTGTCTTTTCTGTTTTTATTTCATTAGAAACTTATTAGCTTATTGCTTTGCAGCCACTCAATCAAAATGGCCTATAAACTTTTTTTTTTGTGGCTTTTTTTAATGACTTGAGGGATACTCGTGTGCCAGCAGCTCTTGGTCACTTGGTATCTATGTTATGAGATGTGAGGAAAGTCAGCTCTTTGGTTCCTGTGGTTATTGCCTGAAGGTGCGTCAATAGAAAATACTTTTTGATGTGTCACAACTGGGTAAATAATCAAATGAATGATGGCTGAATTTAGTTTCAAGGTCCTAATATTGTTCACGCTTGCTCACCGTCAGTGTTTAATAGTGTTATCTTTTTAAAAAGGCCTTCATTTAAATGTTTAATTAGCCCCCATTCAACTGATACCACACAGTTTTATTACCAATATCTGTTATATTACTACTGTTGTTTATTTATTTAGATTATTTAATTTTACATTACGCTTTACATTATGCTGCTTCTTCTCCTCCTCCTCCTTCTCCTTCTTCTTCTTCTTCTGCTTCTTCTTCTTCTTCTTCTTCTGCTTCTTCTGCTTCTTCTGCTTCTTCTTCTTCTGCTTCTTCTGCTTCTTCTTCTGCTCCTCCTCCTCCCTCCTCCCTCCTCCTTCTTCTCTCTCCTCCTCCTCCTTCTTCTCCTCCTCCTCCTTCTCCTTCTCCTTCGTCTTCTTCTTCTTGTCCTTCTCCTCCTCCTCCTCTTCCTCCTTCTTCTTCTTCTTCTTCTTCTCCCCCTTCCCCTTCTCCTTGAGACACTTAATGTGCCATCATCAATGTTATTAGAAACACCTGTGTGTCCTGTGAAAAGGCCTTTTTTGCACAGTTGCTCCACAGTAAGAATTTCATTGAAACTAGTTAGAAGAAGGCAAACTTTTTGAATTTTTGAAATGCGAAGAATGTGAAAAATGAGTAAATTTAACCACCTTGCTTTCTCTGTCCTGCATGGTCAGGCCCTTTGCCTGAAATGGACATTTAAAAGTTTGGTATTTTCAACATTCAAGTCTCAGCTGTACCTGTAGAGGCTGGTTTTGACCACAAGGTGGCGGCCACATCTCAACATTTGAACCAAAGGCAGGTTCTGCACTGTGCTGCATTCACTGTCTCTGTGATGGGTGTTAAGTGCAACAGTGTTGGTGACTGCTGGGGGGGGGGGGGGGGCGGGGGGAGGTTGATTTATTTATGTATCCATCTGTTTAGGTAAAGATAACCTGTGCTGAAGCAGAACCAGGAAGAAGACTGCATGTGTGTCAAGCATGGGTGAGTGTAAAATTGACTATAAGTTGAATTTAATTTGTATTTTC
Source organism: Scomber japonicus (assembly GCF_027409825.1). NCBI lineage: Eukaryota > Metazoa > Chordata > Actinopteri > Scombriformes > Scombridae > Scomber > Scomber japonicus. Next base: position 2,477,442 of record NC_070587.1, on the reverse strand, counting down.
AATGTATGTGATGGGAGCCATACAGTTCACACACAGTTCTCTTTTGGTTTTCAGATTTTTACACTCTTCTTACTGTGAAATGAGATAAAACTTGAACTTGATGAACAGGATGAATGACTACAGAAAGATAAAACTACTTCAATGTCTGTTTGGGCACCACGCTGTTGTTTTAAGACAAACCTGGAAAATTGTAGAACCCTCCTTTAACATAAACTCATATTCAACAGTGTTTTGTGAATACAGTTCGACATCAAATAGGAAGATAGAATAACTATGAAACCCTCAGTTGCTAATATATTTTCAACAACCTAAATGCTGTATTGAGGAGATGGGGGGGGGGGGAATTGCAACAAGGGGCAACTGTAACATCTCTGTAACATGTAACATGAAAGTCATTATGCACATATGATCTGTGATGGTCCCTCTCTGTGTCCCTGCCTGCATGTGGGAGCAGATGTAACATTTGACTTTTGGTGTTTGAATCAATATTATGACTCAAACATTGCCTGTAAAAAAACATTTCATGACTGTTAACAGGTAGAACAAAGATGAAAATTACCTTTTATAACAATTTTATCCAAATAGTTGAAGATCTTTTTGAGTAATGACATCCAAACCAAACATTGTTACAATTGCCCCCGGTCTCCCCTAACATTTACCGGACGTGTAATAATGGTTTGGTTAGCTCAACTCTTATTAGTAGTAATTTCTCCCACGTCACAGAAACGCATCATTCACCAGTTAATGGCGCCATTTTGGCTCCATAGCGTCTCTTCTTTGATGCAGTTCCTATGTTTGGTCATGTGCTGAAATCCAGCATTGCATCCTTCTGAGAAACCATCATGGTACTCATAGTGACTGAGTCCAACTTTTGGTGTCAGTGTTTATTGTCACCTGGTTGGCTGCTACTGTAAGAGCTGATGGTGAGTTTCAACAGGTCTGCAAAGAAAATAGTTTTATGATCCAAAACAATACTTAGGTTATCACACATTTATGGAAACTAACCTGCAGGCTTAATTACCTGTAGTTGATAATTAAAAACAGTGTAGAGTGTTGCTACAGATACATACTGTCTGTCTGTGTTAACCTGAGAATTATTAATGAAAAAACCCTTCCTTGTATTTTAAGTAGTTTGCATTAAAATGAGAACCAACGTAAGCCATAATAGCCTTTTCACTATAGTGAGTAAATTACGATATGTAAAAGTCATAAGCTACCTTTGGGGCATTATTAAATACACGCACGCACACACACACGCACGTACTGTAACACTGTAGCCTGAAGCAGTACAGTGAATTTACGCTCACTGCAACAATATTATAATTTTTTTTCTCCAAGAGGCGTGCGCAAAATGTAAAATACATAGACTAACGATAGGTTATAGATAGGCTATTGGGAAACGTGCGCGCCCACACACACACGTGCGCGCGCGTGCTCAGTCCTCCACCCCCTTCTCTCTCTCTCTCTCTCTCTCTCTCTCTCTCTCTCTCTCTCTCACACACACACTCACTCGTGTTTCACCCTCACACCTCAACAGCAGCGTGCAAATAAACACACACACACATACACGCACGCACACACTCACACACACATACACGCACTCACTCACAAACACACACACACACAGACACACAGTCACATTTCTGCATCCTGTATTTTTTTATGCACCGGGAACCGGGCGCTTTATAAGCGGTCGTGGATTATGATGCCAGTTTTTATAACAGCGGAATATTGGCCTCTTCCTCGGCTCCAGCTGTGAATAGCAGTGTGTCGCGTGTTTTTTTATTTTTTTATTTTTATTTTTTAATTTTTTAATGTTTTAGATTCATTTCTTATTTGGTTCCCCGTTACTTCTGAGCACCGAGAGACCGCCGAGACGCAAAGCCTACGTTCAATGCCGTTGGAACATGTCCTATGTTCCCTTTCAAGGTAAGGCAGAGTAGATATTTTATATTTTTCTGTCATCGACTGCATGTTTCTTTTCTGTCCTCTTACCCCGTTCCTCACCATCCTCTCTCTCTCTCTCTCTCCCTCTCCCTCTCTTTCTCTCTCACTCTCTCTCTTTCTCTCTCTCACTGTCTCTCTAGCACTATCATATGCAATAGGCATATCTAAACGCACCATAGCCGACAGGTGCATAAAGATAGCCTAGAGTGCCTTTCAGATAGATACGCACACAAGCAGTGCAAGAACCAAACACACACGGATCCATCAAGCTCAGCTTGTGTCCGTATCGACCTGTGCATGCGGCAATTATAGTATTGTAATAAGGTATGCATGTGTACTGGTGTCACAGTCTACTCCTGCAAGTGTGTTCCTGCATTTGAGAGCAGCTGCTGCACAGCCCTGCTGGAAAACGTCATAATGTTCCTAAAATATTCTTCTAATGATCCTGTGGTGTCATAGAGCACATATAGTACTCACAAGGAGTTCACAGCTACAAGATAATAGTTGTTTGATGTGTTGTCTCTGCTCTTCATGTATTATGGAGTTTATACTGCCCATATATGGTTTGTATTATATTTGTTGGTGTAATATACCTATAATATTCTTATAGGCACTCTCAGTGTAGTATAGGGAGTTTAGAGTGTCATTTTTAATACTTAATTATGTTTTTTTTATGCCCTATCCTTCAGGGAGATGTTTTTAGTGGTGTAGTATCTTATGAAATATATTTGGGATTATGTCAATAGCTTGAATGGATTGTATCCTGCCTCCTGTATGCAAAAACTTTGGCCCACTAAAATATGTAGATGACCAGAATGAGAGGCTACTTCATTCTTGCTGGTCTTTTATTCCCCCATACTCGAGTGTGAGTGGGTGAAAGGCGCTTCAGTGTACGGGAAAGGCAGATTTCCCTTGGTATCATTGCACTGCAACTGTGACTAATGCTATATGTGAGCAGGCGTGCTGCAGTGAGCTGCCTCACATCTATCCAGTCGAAACGTTCAATTTGCAGTGTGTGTGTGTGTGTGTATGCGTGTGTGTGAGTGAGTGAGTGAGTGAGTGTGTGTGTGTGTGTGTTTGATTAGAGGGTCTAATTTGAAAAAAAAAGAAAAAGCGAGGTCTTCAAACATGATGGCCAGAGTCAGAGCGGAGTGAGACGGAGTGAGATGAAACGCCCAGCGCAAAGTTTGGAGGCATCGTGAAGGATTGGGGGTGTCGTGGTTTGTGTGAGTACCTGTTATCAGGGGAGGGTAGATGCAAAAACTGTAGGGATGGGGAACAACTGGATGTGTGTGAGTAGATGCATGAACAGAGTGATAAGGAGAGTGGTGTGGAGCCAGTGTGTGGGTTCAGGAGAGAGTGGAGGTGTGCTGCATGTGACTGCTAGGGTGGGAAAGAGGGATGGTGTATGTGTGGATACAAGCACACACTCACAGACCTGTAAGCCCTTTGTAGAACAATATGTGTGCCTCCAAAATGGAGACTAATCTCGACCTGAAAAACTTAGACTTCAACGTGAACCTGGAGTCATGATCTGAGCCTCACATGAAAAGAAAGACCAAATTTAAGTGTGGCAGTCTGCTTAGCTCCTTTTCACTCTTCACTCTAATGGCCAAAATGCCCTCTTGTGCAAGTGCAGCTATAGAAGTTGGTTGCATAATGATGGTGAGATGCTTTGCCACTGTGGTTGTGTGTGTGTGTGTGTGTGTATGTGTTTGTTCATGTGTGTGTGTGTGTGTGTGTGTGTGTGTGTGTGTGTAAGCCCACTCTGGGAATCATTGCCAGGAAATTGTGAGCACAGTGCTGCACCTTCAAACCTGCCAGCGATGGCACTGAGAACTCTTTCTCTGTGATCACACAGTGGCGTTTGGTTTTAGACATTGTTTAGTCTTATCCAATTTGGTACAACTGCTGAGGATTTAGCCATAGCTGGATTGTGAGGCGTATCAGTATTGTAAATACACTTATATGCAGCAAGGTTTTACAGTTTTAATTTCCTTATGCAGCAGTATTATTAAAAATTGTACAATAATGGAGATTTTACCTGTAAGTCTCCAGCTATTTATGTATATGTTTGAAACCAGATCATTAATATGTATCAGTACCAAATGTGCTGATGGTATTGCTTGACAGAAAATTTCTAAATACATTGAGGAAAATCATTCATTAAATCGTAGCAGTTCTGCTTTTCTTTGTTTTATATCATCGTTAATTGAATATCTTTTAGTTCAAGATTGTTCATTAGGCAAAATAAACATTATCAAGATAACACTTTAGGCTTTTTGACATTTTAATGTGCACTTTTCACTCTTTGTTGCTAAAAAAATGATCTGGAAAATACTCAATAGTGAAATGAACCATTAGTTACAGACCCTGTTGTGTTTTTCGCCAATCAGCTCAGTGCATTCTAACCGATACTCTCTCCATCTCTTCTGTCTACCTATACATTAGAAACTCCATGGTTACTCAAAGCGATTATGTAACACTGTGTGATATTTATTGCCGCACAGTGACTCAACATCTAGAGATAAAATATGTGGTAAGACGGCTGATATTAGTGTGACATTGATTTGTGATGAGATATGGATCTACATAACGGGGTGGGGAGGGGGGCTTAAACAATCTTGCAGATGTATTGGAGCCAACATTGACGAGTGTGTTAAGCTAATGTACCAGGCAAGCCATTTGCAGTCATGCCAAGTACCGGCTCACATGAACAGGCAGTTAGTGGGAGGCAGGCAGCAGCAGCAGCAGAGATGGGCCTTCCTATCTTGGCTAAATCTTTTTCCTCCCTCATTTGCTCTCTTAAACTCACACCTCCTTTCAGTCTACCTCTTTTCTCCTTCTTTCTCTTCCTCTCTCCTCCGCTGTGGTCGACCCCCCTCATGCTGAAACACCCACCCACCCACACACACGTATACTACACACACACGTATACTACACACACACATGCTCTTCTACCCCCTCACCGTCTCCTCTCTCTCCCTATTTTCCCTCTCCTACAATGGCAGTATCCACAAGTGCAGATGGACACTATGGAAGCAAGCAGCCGGCTGGCTGAGCTATCCCTGGCCTTGTCGATTTTACAGTAGTTTGATACAGCAGCTCCTGTCAAGCATGGCCATAGTTAAAGAGACAGCACACCACCAATGCACTGCAGCACTCCTCCTCTCCCTCCTTCTCTTTCCCTCTCTTTCTCCCATGTGACATAAGGGACTGTCTTACACCCCTCCACTACTCAGGCTGTGCCAAGAACCATCATCTGTTAGGCTATTACTGTACTGTATGCGCGAGATTCATCTAGCTCTGTGCACTAGATGATCTGTCAAAAGAGAGAGCCCATTCATTCTCCAGTGGGGCACTGAGTGTACTGGAGATGCATTTGCGGCGGCTTTTTTCAAGTGTTGTGTTGAATTAGCGGTGGAGTCGACCAGTGATGAGCATTCGGGAGAAGTGATTTGCTTTTAATCACACATGTAGGGCTGAATTCTCCAGCTGGAGAGCTTCTTGGTTGGTGTTGACAGATCTTTAGTGATCTGATGTTTCACAAATCAAAGAACCCCCTGTCCAAATTCAGGAATGTTTTAAATTTGTTGGCCGAATCCCCTCTAGATGTGGGAAGTCAGCACTTTTAAATGTCAAACCAGACTGTGCCTTCAGGTTTTTCAAGTATCCCCACAGCTTCCCTTTCAAAGCCAGGCAATGATGTCAAGATATTGAAGAAATATCATTCATGTTATTATTCTGGCCGACAGATAAGTCAATCAAGGTTCAATAGGTCGTCATTTGAATGCAGTCACATAATATTTTACATATTCATCAGCATGTGCAGGGATCCAATGAATTGGCACACAGGGTGGTGCATAGCAGTCGCTTGCTAAGCTTGTTTAAACGCATATTATCCGGCAGACACTTCAGGGTCTTTGATACTCTGGAGGTCAATCAATAGCTGACCTCAGCAACATATAATATATTCGTATTACACCAGGGACTGTGACCATGTAGACCCATTGATAATCAAACAAGTGGAAGCACTGGTGCGCTAAGTGAGGTCTGAACATGATGTGACATTTTGTGGGAGATGTATCTTTGATCACCTTTGGGGCCTTTTGTATTCTGGGACCCAAAAGTATCTTACGTCATCTGCATATCGTGTGAAGCAGGCCGACTTCATGGTCTTCTCACAGGCGACAATTTCTTACTTCGTCGGGTGTATGCGGATGGCTGTGCATGGTTTATTTTTGGTAAAGAATAAATTAGCCCTGAGTCCAGATGTGTTGTCACTCTCTTTGTCATTTTGTTCAGTATCATCCTCTTTTCTCTTTTTTTCTTGTCTGTTGCCCAACACCAAACTAGCCTAGGTAAGGAATGCCCAGACCCTTTTCCTTCTAAGAGCTTTCAGTGCTTTAGTGATACTGGGGGAATCTACATAGGGGCTGCTGGAGCTGAGTCGCTAGGAGGAGTGGCATTTCAGATTCAGCTACACTCCGGGTGGGTGGGTAATTCAATTCCACTGCAAAGCCAGAGTAGAAATGACTCAATGGGTTTGCGCGGCGAGAATGCCTCGGCTTTTGATTGATCTTGTCAGGATTCACTCACAGCAAAAAGGTCAGGATGAGCTGCCTCCTCTCTCCTGAGCCAATCAGAGGGCTGCCAATCCAGGATAATGATCTCCCTCTGGATATGGTTGGCTCATAAGGTTTGCAGGCATGATGTCATCCAATCCCATGGATGCCTGTGATTCAGAACTGTGAATTTAGCCAAATACCCTAGGCAGTGTGAGAAGTTATTGTACATATGTCAGTAGTATGAGTCATGGGGTGACCAGTGGATGGAGTATTTTTTTTAAAGTATGGCCTGGCATGAAAAGATCTTATTAAGCCCATTATTCAAGGATATGCGCTGAGGTTTGCTTAAGATTATCTCTGCAGTTTCCTTGTCAAATTATTAAATTGTAAGACATTCAGCTTGTCTCTTTTTCCCACATTTGTATTGCCCATATTAAAAAAAAAAGTGTCACCAATTCTGAGCACTAAGGATCAGTTAATGGATTATTCAATTGACAGAAAATAAATTGGTTATCATTTCTGTCATTTTTCAAGCAAAATTAACATTCTTTGGTTTTGGTTTCTCATATGTGACAATTTGCTATATGACAGTATGTATACTGAAATTTGGACTGTAAAGGTATCTGTGTACTACTTCAGACATGCTTGTTAGGTGGTGGAAATGCCCATTAAGCCCCTCCCGCTACACAGTTACAACAATTTATAATGGGTGGTTGTGCATGGCTATTTCTGTAACTTTAACCCCCACAGTGATTGGCCGGCTGTGTGGAGGTGAGAAAGGAGTCAGGGTTTGACCTTCTCTCTCTTGTGCTCCTTTTTCATTCTCGATTCAACGGTTTATGACACCTAAAAGGTGAGCAAACAAGTGTAACACTATGACTGATACTGTCTGAAAAAATATGCCATTTATTCCCACATTTAAACAATGTTGCGCCTCCTCTGTCCTCTCACACCTCCCTCTGTCAGCTCTGCTTTCACTCCGTCCTTGAGTGTGGCCGTTCAGAACAACTAGAAAACACATAAACACAACATGTTGCAAGAACCGGTACCGAGCAACAATACATCGACCTTTAGTCAGGCAAAACCAGGGCTGCTGAGAAACTGAATGCCATTTTTGAAGATTTCATAGACTAAATGATTAATTGAGAAAGTAATTAGCAGATTAATCCCCAATTTCTCACATGGAAGTTTTCAAACTGAAATGATTTCACAGACTGTGCTTTTTACCAAGTGATAAGTAATGTAATTAAAGTGACTTATTTCAGTGGAATCTATACAATTATATACAACTTACAAAGCCCATATCAAATAATAAAGTGCATAATTAATAGTATGTACTGTACATGGAGGGAGGGGGGGGGGGTCATTTCCTTCGACATGCACAGAGTAGTACATCTCATGTTCTCCTAGTGGCTTGAGGGCCAGTAAAGTACCACAGGCTGTAAAATAATGGCCTCTGAAATTAATAGAAAAAAAAAACATCTGTGTGCACTAAAGCCTGAAGCTGGATTAAACATCAGTGTCAGGCTATCAATCTCTGAATGAGGAATAGAGCACTCTCTACTCAGTCTAGTATTCAGCATGCTACACCACACTGAACAGGCCTACACTGCACTGTTGGGGTGTTTAATCAGGCACCTGTAGAGCCATTCATTTCAGGCATTTTTTTCTATTTTTACTTCTTTGTGTGTGTGTGTGTGTGTGTGTGTGTGTGTGTGTGTGTGTGTGTGTGTTGCGCATATACTTTTCTAAATGTTGTATTTGCATGTTTTTACAATGCATGTTTGGTTGTGTGTGTGTGTGTGTGTGTGTGTGTGATGCCGGGATGCTGCAGTCTCCTTCAGTTGAGCGGAGAGAAGCAGTCATATCAGGTCATGGAAATGATTGTACCAGCTCAACTAAACTAAGCCTCCATTCAACTCTGGAATAAGTGTGAAACATATGACCTTCACATAACAATGGAAATGCTCATGAAACAGTACATTTTATGCCTAAAATAAAATTAGGACATTTTTATTTTCATACTTCATGCCTTAAAAGCACAATTACAGTTATCAGCTCTCTTCAACATTGTTACTAGCAGCATGTTTCCTATCTCTTAAGCTTTTTAATTTTTTGTAATCAAATACATCAATGTGTAAAGCTCTATTCTAAAATTACAGTATCTTTTAGTGAAGAGGCAATTTGGGGCACACCATCACAGCAACATGTAAAAAATGTGGTATGACTGTCAAAATATCAATGAATATTTTATTGGTACTCAATAATTACACATGAGGTTAGAATGAAAGCTTTTCTACGACAAAACTGCCACATATATCTGAGAATAACTTGAAAATAAAGAGATTGCCATTTTCAGGAAATGTCACTATTGTGTGTGCTATCAGTTCCTGTAATGTTTCATAGCAAACCTTTTCTGTGAGATAGCAAGACGAAGTTTATACTGGAAAGTACACACACACACACACACACAGGGAGTAAACAGAGTTCGATTAGTCGAGTGAGACAAAATCATGAAATTCTGCAACTCTTCTGATAATGAATCGATGAATATGTGATATTTGAAGCAAAAATGCCAAATAAGTCTCTTTAATGTGAAGCTTTGCTGCTTGTCTCTGTTTTATAGCATTGGGGTTTCTAGATTGTCCAAAACATTGGACATTGCACTATTCAATATGTCACATAGTCGCTATTTTACTTTTTTAATAGTTTAGAAAAAAAAAGTAAGTTGCAGCCTTATTCACCACACAGAATTACTTTTACAAAGCCACTGTGAATTTTCTGCTCTGAAATTTCATTTATGTTGCACAGTGGCAGATTCAGTCCTGAGCCAGCACATCCATAAATTTAAGTGGTGCCTGTAATGTCTTACTCATTTGCAAGAACAGTATTTCTCAGCACTCAACGTGGTCATGTAAAGAACCGCAGCAGTTTTGGTAGTTTAGTGGTTTTCACTATCGCCTCACAGCAAGAAGACCCAGGTTTGATCCTTGGCTCTTCCTGTGCGGAGTTTGTACGTTTGTGTGGGTTTTCTGTGGTTTCCTCCCACATCGCAAAGATGTGCAAGTCAGGCAGAATGGAGACTCCAAATTGCCTCTAGGTATGAATGTGAGTGTGAGTGGATGTCTGCCTATCTATGTTCAACCTGTGAAGGACTGGCGACCTGCCCAGTGTCCTGCCACCTGCCCAGTGCATGCTGGGATAGGCTGTAGCCCCAGGTGTGCCAGAAAAGGATTAGGTGGGAAGAGAAATGGAATGAATAAATGATTAATCTGATGCATCTTTCTCTGCATTTAAAATATCCAATAAAGAAATAAGACATTTTAGAGATTACCATTAAGTGGATTTTTGAGATTATCTGCGTCCGCACTGAAGTCCTGAAATTGGCTTTTAAGACAATTTAGACCAATAAACCTTGTTAGTGTGTGTTATAAGAGGCAGACAGCGGTAATCTATGTTGTTGCTATCAAGTTTAGAGTCAATCATAGAGTGCGATAAACGAAGTGCAGCAGAGATAAACATGCATCAGACAACATCTGATAAAAAAAAAAATTGTGAACTGGCTCTCTCACTTCTCTTGATCTCTTTATGGATGCCAGGTGCTTCAGCATTAGGCTAGATTCAATTTTAGAGTACAGACAGGTCATTAAAATAACTGAAAAGTGTTGGGGTTACATACAGTAGGAAGCAGGGGGCACCAATACAGTAATACAGCTGCTCTGTAAAGGTGAATCTGTATATTTTTGCTATCCATCAGTGACTCAGTTGTCTTCAGTTGTCTTCCTGGCGTGGCGTGATTGCTAAATGACACAAATTAATGCTATGATAATTTTTTTCTCATGGTAAAAGAGAAAAATGCCTATTTAAATATCATCAACATGAACAATTGAGGCGTCAAACAAGAACTTCAATAACTCTGTGTCCTTTTATAAAGTCACATACTTTGATTCATTTTATTATTAATCATTTTGTAACTGAGATGTCATTTTGTTCAGCTGTGGTTATCTGACTTGGGAATGAAACTCCAGGTTAGTTTTTTTTTGTTCTTCATAATCTCAAACATTATGTAGGTTGTGCCTCGATTTCAGATGTAGATTAGATCAATTTGTTATCTGCAAGCTTCACAAGAACAGTTGTGTTCACTATATTTGTCTGTATGCATGCCCGTGTGGGTGCCTGCGTGTTTGTGTCTCTTTGTGTGTGTGTGTGTGTGTGTGTGTGTGTGTGTATGTGTGTGTGTGTGTGTGTGTGTGTGTGTGTGTGTGAGTGTGTTTATGTGATTGTGTGTAATATGTGTGTAGTAGTGTTTTACCTCCACTCAAAAGACCTCATGAAGGTTAGCAGGCTCACTCAACAGCTGATGATAAATTTAGCCTCCTTTTCACACAGTCCCACACACAATTTGAGTATTCTTCTACTGTATCAGACCACATCCAGGCATGTTACTGCACTGGAGAGATGTGCCATTATTTGAAGGTATTAATTATCAGAATGAGGGGTGTTTGTAATGACTTTATTTTTGGGAAATAATTCCAATTTTGTGTGCGGGGGGGGGGGAGGGGGGACGTTCATTTTAATACTGTATGTCTTGTGTAGTGCTGAGTTTTCCTGGATGTCACTGAACAACACAATATAAGATTTTGTTGCTTTTGATTAACGGCGCTGTCAAACAGGTAGGAATGGATGGTGATGAGAAGGGCTTGCAGGATGCCAAAACGACACTTTTCATTTCAGGTTCTCACTCCACTCTCACGTTTAAAATTTGGAAGTTGCAAGTAAGACCATCAAATATGTACTAGTGCCATTTAAGTACAGAAGAAAACAAATGTTATCAAACAGCTCCTCATGAAAGAGGCCATTTTTGGCATTGTAATGATTTTTATAATCCAGAGGAGAATTGTTAACAAAGTGTCTCTATTGTTAAGATGTTCTGAGCTGTTAAGATTTCTATATTTATGTCCAGATAGAAATGTGGCACCTCCTGCATCTCTTTTGCAAGAGGTCTCAAGTTACATCAAATGAGCTCCTCTAATCATTTTTTTTCTAGCATTATTTGCACACACAGCTTCGTGTAAATGACATTACTGACATTTTCTAACTGCTGTCATCTCTGGCATATGCTGACATTACTTGTGGGTGAAAGGTTGCCCTACAGATGTTACAATCCAAGTAGTTTGCCACCACATCATGACCCCCAGGTCCTGGAGCCTGGCTTTATGTAACACAAGCAATGGGATGGAAAATGAGCATATGACACAGCTGTATGCTAAGTAGCCACTGCTGGACTGAGATTGTACATACCTACTTTTATAAAGTGGTGGAGATTATAGTTCAGGTGTAAATAAAGTATAGATGGTATAGTGTGTCAAATGGTGGTGATTACTAAATGATATTGTTCAGTCAGCATTGTTGTTGTGTGAGGTTTCATTAATTACCCCCTTTACTTTCAAGGTCTGGGGGAAACACATAAAAATAGATTATTATTAGACTATGCAAAAATATGGTTGTAGTGGGTCTGTGGGAATTTAAAAAGGAATAATTTCAGAACAAACTACGACAAAATATGGCTGTTAAATTCTGGGTTTGACCAGAGAGACCATAAAGAACAAAAAAAAGAAAAGTTGGGTCTGCATTGATCTTGGGCAGAAGGTATTCCTGTGATGTCAGTTTGCGTCCAGCTCTTGTTCGCCTGTCTGTTTTCATCAGCAGTGTCTGCAGGCCACTGTCACTTTAGCTGGCAGAATATATCAGTAAAAAATCATCTGATATGATAACAGGACTCTGTCATCTATCATCTGGTTAAATTGAGGAACGGGTTTTGTGTCTGATCTTTCAAGTGATGTCATCACCTCACCCCTTGAATAAAGTCACAGAGGCGAGAAGAGTTAATGGAGAGAATGGAGTTAATATAGTGTAGGGAAACAGGAAGCGCTGACTTGCATAAAATGAATGCCAAGCTGTCCCCTAAAGACAGAGCATGCACTTTGCTCAGATTCAGTAATCTTCCAGCATATGCTCAATTTTAGACTGTATTTCTGTTATAATGCAAAAGAAAGCAGGAAATCACAAAACAATGTAAGCCAATGAATACATTTATGGAGTCTCTGACTCTGCTGGGGTTTGGCTTGATAGTTTATATCTTGCAATTTACGAGTGAATTTCTTTTAAACATTTATTTATCCAGGGGAAAGTTTGCTGAGTGTGCCCCGCCTGCTCCTTTTTAAGCAACCTCCCGCCTTTCATTCTTAGAGTTACATATTCAGGCTCTTTGGAGATGCCTGATGCCTGCAGCTGCAGTATTCCTCAGGTGATTACTGAGCTGCTTGTGTTTAGCTGCCATGCCCAGTGGCACCTCGATGATTGTTGTGGAGGGACAGGAGAACATCTGTCATTTACGTTACCCACCAAGAATTCTCCCAGCAGGCTCTCAGATTTGAACCAGAAAAACTTTTAGTGACAGGTTGACCCTCCAGGGAGGGGAGATTGTTACATATTTACTCAACTTGCCATGCATTTGGTGTAAAGATGTGAACTGATGTCATCTGGCAGGAATAGCTGCTGCGCACTGGAAGCCTGCTGCTTATGTCTTGTTTGTAGGGAAGGCGCTCGTGCTTTCATTGGAGGTATATGTCGGGTCGTATTAACGGCAGAGCAAAACGGTTGGACAAGCCTGAGGTGAGCTCTCGGGGAGCTGGCAGTGACATAACTTCATAGTGTCTGACATCATCAGGAAGAGTAATGGGACTGAGTGAATGAGTTCACAGTGGCACAAGTAAACACACAGAGGGAGAGCTGATGTCTTACACCCCTCTGTACTATTACTGAACTTATTAACAGTTTAGTGAAGTTTAAAGAAATAGTTATCACCTTTAAATCAAATCATATTGTGATTGTATTTTTATTATTGCTGAGACAATTGGTTAATCAATTATAGTGTAATTACATTACATTATAATATATAACATCAGTAATAATATATTTGATGAAATGGATTATTAATTAGGCATTTAAGTTATTTTATTAAGTAAAAGAAAAGCAACAAACAAAAATAAGCAACATGAAAACGTCAACTTGACCAAACTAATTCGATTCATTGTGAAAATGGTTGATTGTTTAATCAATAATACAAACAATCATTAGTCATCACTCTACATTAGATTATGTCAATATATCAAATCAATCACAGTGTATTTGTATATCACCTTTAATACGTGTGCTTTATAGGTAACTGACAAACTAAAATGAGAGAGAGAGACTCTCTATGTGTTTGTAAATGTCAGAGTATCTCATAGAGTTTTTTTGATTGTGTACCTGTCAATGTGTGCTCATGTGTCTACTCCCCTGGGTGTATGTGAGTGAATGCTCATTTGTGTAGAAAATGGGAAAACCTGCTTTTTCCATCAAGTACACAGATGAATCATCAAACCTTATTAATTTCATCTGCTACAACAAATAAACCTCAACCATGACAGAGCGTAGATGTCGCTGAAGCAGAGGAGATCGGTTTAAGAAGTTGAGGTTCAGCATCAGGAAGAGGTTCCCAATATTTTATATTTGAGTGTGTGTGTGTGTGTGTGTGTGTGTGTGTGTGTGTGTGTGTGTGTGTGTGTGTGTGTGTGTGTGTGTGTGTGTGTGTGTGTGTGTGTGTGTGTGTGTGTGTGTGTGTGTGTGTTAGCTTCCTGCACGGGTTACTTGCTGAAAAGTGAACTGTGAAGAATGAGCAATTGTGTTATCCCCGCTGGCAGATGTATGCGAGAAAACATATTTTTGTCTCATACTCCAATGGGTCTGAAAGCCCTGTAGTTAAATAGAGAAAGTGCAGCGATGGTATGCCATGTAGTCATGAATATATAAGAGCTGTGGAGTGGAAGCTGTCTAAACAGCCTGGTTAATATCTTTAGAAGACACTGAAGTTCCCCGGGTCTTAGTAGACATGAATGCCATTTGTTGTGGATGTGCACTCAACCTCTGCTGCACCTTTCTCCGGGCTTAAATGCACCTCCAGGGTGTTTTTAGATTGCAACGACAGCAGGAGCACCAGAAGGTTTCTAAATTGACTGATTAAATATCTATACATATCCAAAATATTCAAGGAATCACATAGGTGTATTTTGTTGTTGTGAGGAGAGCCACTGAAATGGAAAAAAAGGAGCTCTATGGAGTAGCCAACCTTCTTAAAGAGCAATTTATCAGCAGCTGAGCATCTTGCTTTTACTGACCTCCAGTGGTTTAACTTGTCACCTTGCTGCAATGATGTATGAATGTATTTCAGGGTGTGTCAGTACACTGTGACATCCCCGTAAGGTGTGGTTACAGGTGCAACAGAGCATAATTCATACTGCACCATGCTACAACCATCAGTGAAAAGAGGGCAGTAAACCACAGCTTCAACCTGGTGTTAATTACTCTTTAAGTCAAACAAACAATCATCACTTCTTTATCATCAAAAATAATAATAATATTTATGGCCAATTTGGGTCTATAGTCTATAAGCCCAGTTCTTGTTCAATGTGACATAAATGTATTTGAATCTTCAAGAGACAAAATTGACATCATTACAATTTTAACAGTAGAAAGCTGGTCAGATTGATACGAATAATAATTTTTGCAGCACTCGGCAAGCCCTGAGCACAGGAGGCCAGTCCACACATAATGATAAGTCCTGGCACATTTTATTCAGAATGCTCCCAATAGGTGAATTAAATCAAGTCCATCGACGTTTCAGCTCATGGGATCAAAATGTTAGTAGAATTAATGCTATCTGCACTATCTGTCTATGAGGTGCATGCTGAACACAGTGTGCAGCTCTTATCTGAAGCATTCTGCCAGTGAAGAAATGCTGGCTGCTCATTCAGCTGAGAGAGGGGCCAGGTGGAATGAACGATATTGGTCCTATGGTCCTCATCTCACTGCTGCCAAATAAATGAGGGTTTGATAGAAATAGGCGTCTAAAAGATGATACTCATATTTTTATAATAAAGCTGTTGCAGATAGGTGATAGTTTGTATCAATATTCACAGTGGTAACATTATATTTTTATGCCAAAAAAAAAGAAAGATTAAAAATTAATAAGCTCTTAGAGCCAGATTTTCCTTTCATTCAGTTTTTTGCTCATAACTTGCATTTATTTCAAATCTGATTTACTAAGACAGCAGCTAATTATGTAATCAGAGATTCAGACTGACTTATAGGGAGACTGTCAAGAGTGAAGAAACGCTCACAAGGTGCAGTTCAGACGTGTGCAAGGTCAGAGCTGAATCAAAATGTACTTTTCTTGTAATTAAAATACATATCATTGATGAAGTGCATTTCAAAAACACTGCTTGAGGTTATATATAAATCAACTGAAAAGGCTGTATAAGTGTAATAATTAAGCAGAATATATATTTTTTAAAGCTTTGTAAGGAATGTGTAAGGAATTACAAACCAACCAGCTCCCTGCATAGTCATTTTTTTCTATTTCTAAGAAGGTTTCATTTTTGTAGCTTTCGAGCTAATTCAGTGCAGCCGTACTGAACACTTTTTGTAAGCTGAAATTTCTGAAGGGGGACAGATTAAACTTTGCTTCCCGACTGGTGCACCTGTTAAATAAATGTGTTACAAAGGAAGTGCAAAGGATTGACTGATGGGATTCCTTTTTTTGTAGGTAGGCAGGTCATTCAGTCACAGTGACCCACCTAAACTTTTCAGTAGTAGTACATACTTTGCTAACATATCATATCTGGCATATACAATTAAGAATCATTTTACAAAACATACTGATAAATGAAATCAACAAATATGATAAAATGTAAAGTCTGTATTAGAGTCTTTGGGTTGCTACAGTAAGAGGGAGTCCACCATTATAGCAGTGACTATCAGTGTGTATTGTTGTGACCCTGAAAGACGTCCAGGTAAAGATACACATATGCACAACTAGTTCACTAATAACTGTGACATGGACTTCTGTTGACTCTAAATGAAAGTGGATGATGCATTAATCATCTTTTGTCCCTGGAGAACACAGCTCATCAGTGACAATTTGAGTATATTTGATAACAAAAATCGTTTTTGTCCTCATTAAACTTAATGAAATATGTAATTATGTACTATAATGTCTTTATAGGAAATTTGGCAAGCCACTCCTATTATACTGAGTTTATTTGAATGCCACCAATTTCTCCGTCTGCCGGTCAGCTGTTTGTCAGACGGTGCTGAGGCAACATGAGTTAAGGTGCGTCATGAGTGAGAAGTTTCAGCGACAACCCTTTGGGTAATAAGACAATGACACAGTTCCTAGTCTATCTCTGGATTGAGGACAGATGACTATAATTGTTCTTTATCTCTTAGGGACAGCTTGGCTCGACCCGCTTTCAATCACTGTGCTGACACCAAAGACAGAAACAAAAACACACAGGGGTCAGGTCACGAGGAGCATGACTTGCAAGTACAATAACAGTGTGTGGTGGTTCAGCCCAGCAATAAATTATAGTATTACACATGCGTAACAGAAATTCACCATCTTATATACTGTATATAGTATAGTGTGTAGTCAAAGGGGCACAACAGGTGTGAAGCAGTGCCACTCGTAGCATTTAAACACACAGTGGAAGCAACAGTACAAAAAGTAGACTGAATGAGTGTGAGGGGCAACCTAGCTAAGTAGCAAAAAAGTTTATCCACTTATTAAAGGAAATCACTAAAAGTTAATTTTGAATAAATCCACCAACATAACATGTATCTGATGAGGTCAGTGAGCTAGCTGTAGATACTTTAGGTAGATACCACTGACCATGACTTTGAATTTGGAAGTCTAGCTACAGTATAGGCCAAGCAGAGCACCTCAATATAAATAATTGAAGTCTTTTTCATAAGTCTGTGACACAAAGCATGTTGAGTGTACTAAAGTGCAGGAACACAAAGCAACTTTAGGGCGATTTCATGGGTGCTACATCTGTGCTGCAGTCAGTAAAACAGTGGGATTAGAAAGAAAATGTCATCACCAGTTGTGATAGGAGCTCAGTGCACCGCAGCACTCTGACAATGTCATGATAGGAGGTTTAGAATATCTGGCACCATGAATTCAATTACCACGGGAGGAGATAACATATTGGCTTACTGTACCATGTTGGTCTTGTCCAAGGTGAACCCAGTGTATGTAATGGCTCAATGATACCGTGTTGAGAAGCCAAACAGAACCAGTGGCGATTTGACTAGAGGACATGGGGCATCTATAAATCTCTCAGTGGTTGTGCTTTCTCTTTCTCTGCTCCGTGCTTAATGCAGATTTCAGCAACAAGACCTCTATGACGTTGATTTATTATTTGCTGCAAATAAATCATGTATAGAAAGAGAGTTGGCAACCCTGGATTCAAAATATTTAACACTTATATTGCCATGATGGCTTTTCAGGGTTGGGATATAGGTACGTTATGTGGTGAGTTAATGAAATTTGGGGAGGTGTCTGGTGTAGATTTCAGCACACTACAATTGTGGGCTCCTGCAGACAAAAGAGACCTGCACAAGTCCAATTTTGGAACCAGCATGTTACCCAGACCCAACCCTAACTGTTAATACAAGTTCCCTGTAATTAAACCCATAGCCAAGATAGTCATTCACTTTAGAGTGCCTTACTTTAACAATTTGTCAACAGCCTGGTTTTATAGATGTCTGATCACATTGCTTAAATTGGAATTAAAAAAACCAAACAAAAAACACATCAGCAAATTTCCCTGGTGGAAAGTTGTGTTCTTGGAAAAGTATCTGTCGACTGACGCAGCATCTGTGCTCCTGCATCCTCTGATGAGTTCCCTTAACGACGGCGCGCCTACAGTAGTTTGTGGCTATCAAAAGCTAATACTTTTTGGCACTTGTTACAAGCAGCAGAAAAGCCACTTGCCATGTTATCCTAACCAATTTCTCTCATATGTCTAACTTGTTGTCCTTGATTTAACACACTGGCTTTTTGTGTTTAGCTTTTTCCATTTTGATCTGCTAGCTGCTTGTGTATATCGCTGTTTCATCAGTGGCTTCCTGTTATATGACTGGATGTGAATTAAAGGCTGAAAGGTTGTGTTGCGAGCAAAAACAATTCATGGTGACTAATTGGGTTTGGTAAGAGTCAGCTGGTTTTGATGATTTAGTAAAAAAATGCTGCCTAATTTTTCATTTCTGTTAAATTCAGTTGTTTTTGTTCTCCTGTCAATTTTACTTGCTGCCTGCACACATTTTGTTCATCTTTAACCATAAGAATCAGAATATTTTACTTGTTACATATACTTTTTGAGGGTTAGGGTTAGTGTAAGTTAGGGTTAGGACTCAGATATTAGTGAGAAATGAAATGAAAGGATCTCCAACACTTCTGATATGGAAAAAAAAGTCAAGCATAATATGTCTAGGCTGTATTTTTTCTATTTGTAGCAACTATCCAAGGCCTCATAATACAGTAGCTCTACTGAGTGTTGCGGCCTCAAGTGCAGCTCTGCCTCTTAGAAAAGCTGATATTACTAAAATGCGTAATTGTGTGTATTTCTGAACTTTGGGGTGCCAAAAAGTAGCTTTATAATATGAGCATTGCCTTTTACAGTGGAAGCAACAGCAGCAGTATACAATTAGTTTAAATGAGCCAACAGATATTAGCACTCACTACTTTAGTGGTTGCTACTGAACATAAAATTTAATAGAGTTTAAAACATACACACTAACACACACACACACACACACACTCTGAGCTCACTTTGTCCCCATTCATCTTTATTTTCCCCTCTCAGCACATTGAATATCACCCTCACAGCCAGGTGAAGAGGCAGGACTACACCTCTGAATGAAGCAGGAGCACAGAGAGAGAGAGAGAGATGTCCAGCGTCTCATTTTCCCCCCACAGTGTTTATTTATTCACACTCTGAGTGAAGAGGTCCTCAAAGAGCAACCAGGAGAGTTTCCTGTGTAGCCTGTTAGACTGTTTAGAGCAAAATGCAACAGAGATCGAAAGTCGGAGAGATGAAAAGATGGTGGACTGGGGAGTTATGGGAGTGAGGGGGCGTATGAGTAAAAAAAATCACAGCTACTACTACTACTATGACATGCACAAATTAATCTTTGAAAAATGTTTTTAGGTCTTCTTGAAGCCTGATTTTTTACTTTGTCATGAGGAAGTTATTTGATAAAAAAAAGTGAATGATTACGACATAGACTTGGCACCAACAACGCACAATGTGTTGTTGGGTGTAGGCGTGTAGCAGCACAAAAGCAGCCTGGACACTGAAGTCTTTACATACCTGCTCATCATGACCTCACAAAAAATATCTGATGCTTCTCCCATGAATGGGTTGCTCATTTTGTTTTTATGACCATTATCTTTCATATTATAGTATTGTATGTCACTTTTGTTTTGTTCTTTATATGAATGCATTAGATTTAGACAACATTGGCAGAAACATTTCTTTTTTTCCCCCCATTGATATATTTATTGACAGGCAGGACATGCAGCCTACATGCTTGATGGAAATACACACTATTTTTTTATCTGTGCCATTTTATGTTTTTGAGATAAAAAAAGATTTACTTGACATTTTGATGGAGACATACTGTATCTAGAATGAGATCGTTACTGTTTAAAAGACGTTGGGCAAGTGAAAGAGAGAAGCGAACAGAGAATGAGGGAGAGAGTGTGAGCAAAAGAGAGAAGCAAAGAGAGTTGTGGGAGTGAGTGTAAGCGAGTGGGAGACAGAGAGCGAGAGAGCAGTAGAGAGGAAGACTGTGGGAGAAGGCTACTGTACAGCTAAAGCAGGCAAAACCAACTTTGCTATTGGCCAAAGCCTGAATGGCCTCAAGCTGTTCCTGTCATTCATCTGTATTTGTTTGCAACTTGAGTGTGACTCCAACCCATTCACAATCTTGGGGGGGAAATCCTCTGTAGAAGAAATGTAGAAGATGAATAGTCTCTTTTAACGTAGAGTTTGGAGTTTCTAAGACATTTTTATCGTTTTTTAACAATGAAGTTAAAAAGCCTAAGTTTTGCTCAAAGGTTTTTTTTCTGAGTCACACTTAGATTCATGCAAGTAAATGCAAATGAATGACGGGGACATCTTGAGGCCATTTGCGCTACTAGTGACTGCAGTTGTCTTTCCACACAAGTGATGAGCACGGATTAAACCAACCAACTAAAGTTGAACAGATGGAGGACTTTATATTTATTGTTCAGTGTGTAGTTATTATTAGCAATCCGTTAATCCTTACATGTGTGCCTACATGTGTTTGTCTTTATTAATGCCAAATTGAGTTTGTCTGCTTATTGAAAGAGTTTGAAAAATGTATTTGGCACGGAGATCAAAACGCGTGCATAGAGGAAGAAAGTAAAGGCTACATATAAGACGAAGAGAGAGATCAGATTAAAAGTCAGGTGGTTGATTTTGAATTTAGATCCGGAGAGACAGAAAAAAAACATCACAGAGATCTAGAAATAAAAATAGAATAACCGAGTGTGAGAGAAGATGGAGGAGTGAGAGGGGAACAGGAGAGAGGTGAATGGTAAAAAAATGTGATTGTGGAACAGATAATTTTGTTTTTTTTTAATCCCAGATAGGGGAATATTGAGGATGAAAGAACTGAAGAGTGACAGTGTGGAATATGAAGAGGAGGGGAGGTGGTGGGGAGTGATAGGCACAGAGGTACAGATAAAAGGTATTTTTGGGGAGGGTGGAGGAGTATGAATGAGAAGGCCACATCTAGGAAGAAGCAGCAAGAGAGGGAGCCAGAGAGCGAAGGGGTGGAGGGCAGAGAAACAGATGGGCAGAAGGAGGAGGGGAGAGATAGATGGGAAAGGAGAGGGGGGGTTTGAGAAGAGGCTGCCAGGAGTTAGTGCAGAAAGTTGGACTTCATTGGGATTCATGGCGGGATGATGGCCACATCGATCCCTCCCTCCCGCTTTAGACATATTGCATTTTGGTTTTTATCTCCGAAGTCAGCTCATGTACAGAGCTGACACCTACAGTATATCTGTGGACCCCGGGTTCCCCATTATTAAGTAAGGATAAATCCACATTTTTTTTCCTAGTCCATCATAATACAATATGCTCATGCCATGCGGGTTGAAAGAGTTATTGGCTGCTGTCCATACTGGCTGTGAAGCAATCCCTTCATATAGTGCAGCTCTAAAAGATGGGGGGTGGGGGGGGGGGGGGGATTTACAGTCCTCCTGTGTAAAAAAGTTCACCTAAAGCTGAAATGAGGGTTCAGCAGTCTCTGTTAACCCAATGAAGTCGGTATTCTCCAAAATAATCAAAATGTTTGGGTTTTTTGTGCCAAATCTGCTTTTTGTGTCTCTTCAGATCGTCTTTCCTTTTTGAGCTACGGTGGAGATAAAAGTCCTGGTTGTTGCATATACTATAGGATTGTTGTCTCGACAAAATACTGGACTGGCTATCTTAGACAGCTGAAACTACATATTAGCTTTAGGTGAACTTGAAGATCCCTTTGTGACATGTTTACCCCCGTTGAGATAATTTGTCCACACACACATAAACGTCCAATTACCTCATTTTAATCCTTGAAATTAAATCTCCTTCTCCTTTCAAGACAATACAGAATCTGTGAATATGCAAATATCGCTTTTTTCAAAAGATTAACTAGATGTCTCTAACATTACTGAAAGTCATTTCTCATTGTATGTATAATAGCTATCTGAGACACCTGAAGTTACATATTAGCTTTAGTTGAACTTTGAGATCCCTTTGAGACACTTTTACCCCCTCAAGATAATTTGTCCACACACACAAATGTGCATTACCTAATTTTAATCCCCTCCCTCATTTAAATACGAAATCCATGAATTTGCAAATATTGTTTAATTCAAAAGATCGTCTGCTAGACACAAGATGTCACAAGATGTCAAGTCATATATCATTGTATGTACACTGGAAGCTTCAGGTTTCCACATCACACTTGTTTAAGTTGCAAACTGGACCCAAACTAGTTATGCTCAAATTCCCACCTCTTAAACCCACATTTCTGATGAATGCAGAGAAACTTCAGAGTAATGATATGAAACCAGACTTCTAGTATTAAACATGATTCTTCACAGTGAAGCTCAAACATTCAACCAAAGCCACAATATGCAAAACACATTTTTGAGTGAAGGCAGACTAAGAACATGGACGTTCTGCACGTTGATTTTGTTCCCCAGTTCGTAAGGTGTCTGTATGCTTCCAACGAAGCACTTGTTAGATTATTGAATGACACCTGAACCCCCCCAATCCCACGCTTTCTTCTTGTCGGATTTAAAAGGGCTGTGTCTTACAATTTCTGTTACTTTCTGAAACTGATAATACATCAATCCTGCCCACGTCACACAGCGATTAGCCAGGTGTGCGGAGGTGAGGAAGTATGCCGGAATCGAACTTCTTCTTCTTCTTCTCTCTTCTTTTTCGCTCAGTGCTTTTCCATTCCTCACAATACTAATATAGTCTTTGCACCAGGTGTGGATACTCCTGCCTGTAGATATGTTTGGATTACACATTATATGAAGTAGTTGTTAACCCTTTCCAGCACACCCAGGACTTTACAGTGCAGTTGCTTATGGAAGCGATTGCTTCATGGCCGATATGGAGAGGAGGAACAATTACGGCGATCAACGGTCTTGTCAATGTACATATGGCACGTGAATATTGTATTAAGACAGACCTGAAAAAATCCCGAAGCTATCCAAGATATGGCTATTGTGAGCGTAAAGACACAGATTAATTCCTGTGGCACGATACATTGATGGTATATTTGGTACCTTTTGATGTGTTTGACAATGTTGCAGAGCTTGGATTACTGCATACATACTCAGTGCCAACTTACGCTCACGGTGTATGTGTATATATAGTTAGAGATGGAAAGAGAAAAGGAGAGGGGGAGGGATGGAGAGACAGAAACAGAGAGTAAGAGAGTGAGAGAGTGAGAGGGAGGTTCAAGTCAGTATTTCATGGATGGCTGTGTTGCTATGGGAACAAGATGTGGGCTCCCTATTCCCAAAAAAGTGTCCTCCTTCCTTCCTCCCTTCCTTCCCTTTTTCCCTCTCTCTGTCTCTCATCACTTCATTTCTCTCTTCTTCTTCTTCGCGGCATCCACAGCATCTACGCCTCTCTCTCTCTCTCCTCTTCCCTTTCCCCCCGATCACATCCCACCACATGCCTCCTCTCTCAATCTCTCATCCTCCCCTCTGTCATCCATCCTTTTCCCCGCCCACTCATTCACCTTTCTCTCTGTCCATACCCTTCCTCTCTTCCTCTTCACTCTTCCCCATTTTTTTCCTTCTCTGTCCCTCTGTCCTCCCCTCCGTGTCTCTCTTTCCATCCCTGTTTTTCCCTGTCTCTCTGATCCCTCTGTCTCTTTAACACTCACTTATATTCTATTCTTTTCTCGGTTGTCATGGCAATAGGCTGGGGGCGTGAGGGAGCGAGCGCGAGCAAGCGAGCGGGAGTGGGTGTTTCGGAAGTGACATCTCTTGGGCAGTAACCTTGTTTCCTGTGTGGTGGAGTTGGGGGCGGATTCAAGGCGCTAGCAGTGCAGCAACAGTGACGCCGTGTGGACGCTTTGGGTGAGCAATGGGGAACCTGGGACGCGCTGCGCGAGGGCTGGGTGAATGATCTGATAGGTGAGAATACTCTCTCTCCATCTCTCCCACTCGCTCTGTCTCACACACACACATACACACATGTACACACACACACACACACACACTCGCCTTTATCCTCATCCTCCCCCCTTCTCATCTAACATCTCTCCTTCATGAGTGAAGTGGATTCTCTATAGTAGGTGAAATTAAGAAGGGATCAAAGCTTTTGCCGGGATTCACACAGTAGGTCGAGTGTATGTGAAGAGCAGTTTTTTTTCCCCCATATATTTTTCTCTCGGTCTAAACCACACACACTTCTTACATTATAGTGGCAACTGATGAGTGTACAAGACCTTTTTTGCTTAAAAGGTTATAGCTAAAGTAATAAGGGACAAAATCTTTATTTTATTAGCCTTGTGTTGTAGCGCTATTGTAACCTAAAGAGCATTCAAAATACCTAGAAAAGTGGTATAGTATGGAGAGGAAGTAAATACAGTTGTGCTTGCATCCAGAAGACATGGAGGAACAATATCATTCATTTTTAAGTTGTGTTTCTGTTCAGTCCCATAAATCTCACCTTTTTAGCTCTATTTTGGCTTTCATTAACTCTTAAGCTCTCTACATGTTTGACTTTCTTTACCTGCTACTGTAGTCACCAACTGTCATTCAATACTGGACAGATAACATACAGACTGCCTATTTGAGATTTTCTGCCGCCCATTTATTCTGGAAGTGTGGTTAAGGAGAGCGATTTAACTTAAAATACTTTGGTTTGTTTTGTATTTTGTGACTGCTCTTCAGCTTGAAGTTGACAAAGGCACACATGCAAGCGCATTCCCAGTGATTATCATGCAGGAACATTTTATTTCATGCGAACACTGTTTTATGAACGTACACAGTAAGACAATAGTCTGTAACCTGTGCCACTGTGCTGTTAGTTGGTTTTGTGGTTTTCAGAAGGCAAATTTAAGCCAAATTCAGATAATCCATTTGAGGTGACCAAAAGGTTACTTAAAATTTTGTTCTCCATAATAGGTATTTTTTAATTTATAGACATATCTGCCTATTTAAATACATTATTCCAGTCTGTCTAAAGATTAATAAAGGATGTCAAGAATTGTCTCTCTGTTTCTGTATAGTTTCATTCTAATTTGTATCCAGGAGAGCAATGGTCTGCTTTTAGGGATGTGTACAATCTGAAAATCGACATCCACAGAGAATACACACTGTAATAAACTGCAAATAAAAACCCCAAAATACAAATAAACCAAACTATAAAATATATGGAACAACTCAACAATTAAAAGTGTGTTTTAATGTGTCCTTTTCTTTCTTTGCTGCTGTGTCAGCTAAGCAGAGTGCAAACTAGAAACTACAAATTGTAGAAACAGGTGTTTAAGTATCAAACGAATGCGTCAAAGTCCACATTATACTAATTACAAAAAAACAAACTACACTTTATAATGTGATCATTAAAATGACATTAAGTAATCAGCTGTAACTGCAGCAACACAGATACAACTTATCTCCTACTCAAGTCTGACACCGCCTCCGACTCCACCAGTACCCTTGAGTGATGGTATCCTGTAATTGGCACAAATAAAGTCACATTTTTACAACAGAGATACCTAATTAAAGCAGGGATCCAACAGATATGTCTGGTGCAGAGGTAGTTTCATGATGCAAAATGCTGTAATAGGCACTGTTGCTGTCATTTTCATAGCTGAAAAAATGGTTGCTGGTTGATTGCTCGTAACACCAAATAGCACTTCATATTTGAGCTATTTGGGATGATGTGGTGAGGGATTGAAAGTGCCTTACATTGCACCTCATGTGACCCTGTAAGGTAATCTTTGAATAATTGGTATTGATCAGCGATCCTATCAACATATATTTTTAGATAATTATCTGCCATGAAAAATTATACAGAGTACCTTTTTAAATGAACCTAAGCCTGACTTCCGGATGCAGATTCCCATTATTTATGGTGCTGTATGTTCAAGCCAATCCACTACCATGGCCAAAACTTATCTAAGACTAATGAAGTAGACTTTCTCCTTCGTAGTTTATAGCAGAAGTTGAGTGCATGACCAATGTGCTTATTCAGCGAGAAGGCTCGTTCTTCTGGGCCTCTGTGACCCCGCTGCTGACACTTGACATCCCCCCTTGACTCAGCACTGACAGCAGCCTACTGTACTGCACATATGCACCACTCTGACTCACAGCTTGTCAAAGTGCAGTGCTGCATCTATTCTAATATCCATATATTCATTGTTTACATCTGTAATCCATTGGTATATCTTCCAGTGATCCTTTGCAATGCAGTAATATGTGATAGTGGTGCAGCTGAGGTCACAGTAATGACATGTGCACTATGTTGTGCTCTCTTGCCTAGAAAGTAAGATGCTTCGGTTCGCCATGCTTGCAGGAGTACATTATCTGCCCCGGGCGGCCTGAGGATATTGCAAGCTTTATTTTTAGCGCTGTTTTGGAGCTCAGCGATGTGTATAAATCAACATTAGGCCTGTCGGGTTCCAGTAATGACAACGTTGACTAAGGCTGACCAGTCATCCGATTGGTGCATGGCACTCTTCTTTGTAAACTGCAAAGGTTGGCAGAAAATGGAAAAGAGCCCACAGAGAGGGAAGGAGAGAGAGGAACAGAAGGAAAATACAGAGAGCAGACCGTAGAGAGCAAATGAAAGACAGAGTGAGATAGAGGAAGATGAGCGGAGAAAAGAGGCATCTCAGCATTTCTGCTTGTGCCAAATCATTACAGTATAGTCGTGCAACGTAGAGCTGTGCCTGTGCACTCTGTACGTACGAATGGACAGACAGAAGAATGAGTCTGCTCATTGAAATTCTGTCCACTGCGCTTCACAGGCCCTTAATAGGCAGCCTCGGGGGTGGAGAGGTAGGCCTACAGTAGAGTAGCGCAGATTGGGCTGTGGATGATTCATGCTGCTATCCCCCCGTGAATATCTCAGCAATCATGACTTTGCTCTGCACAGTTACAAAGTTTGGATTCAAGGGCTTAGGTGCTTTGTGGAGAAAGAAAAAGCATACCACAAAGTCCAATGTTTCTGTAAAGCCTTGTGATAATGACCAGAGATTCATATTATACTCACTCAACATCTAACAAGTCTGCTTTTACAGTTGATCTGTTGACACACCCACCCAGAATCAAGAAGAGTGCATAAAAAGAGAGTAAGTCAACAGTGATAGATCACCATATTGCCTTTCTTCTCGTAATGTAAAATATATGGGAGGTGCTCACAGCTAGAAAATGATAGTTTTGTTTGATGCAAGTCATAACATTTTACTGTTTCCCTTTGCAACAGAAACATTTTGCCATGAAGCCTTTGAAGATAAACATTTCCACACAACTCACTGTGCAACATAACAGCTCAGAGCATATTAATAAACGTAAAATCTTGGAATATTCTTTCAGCTCTTAGACTAATCCATGGTTGTGGAAATGACAGATCTGTTCCAGTCATAATCTTGTCAATATTTCACACAATATTCCACAAAACGTCTTGAATTTTGGATTTCTGTCAACAACTAGATATGACCAACTTTGGAGGATCACTAGGCTTTATGTATTTTAACCATCACATCAAATATAAATCAACTAGCTGCCAAAAAACAAGAAAAAAAAAAGTTAATTATGTAATTTGGTGGCAAACAGCATGTTTTACAACACTGTACAGCCTCTCACTCACCCACCTCTTCCTTTTATTTTAATTATATCTCCCCATGTCGCTTATATTTTTAAAAATGATGCAGACACAAAGGCTCAACTGAAGCTGTCTTGACCCTTTAATGCAGCCCAATCTCAGTGGCCCATTCATGGCCTGGAGTTTCTGTTCATATTTCACGCCGTCCATATTAATTAGCTCTGGTTGTTTAGGAGCTCATCTATATTTCAGCAGCTGAATTCATAATTCAAAAAGGAACCTAAAAGATCAACCGAGTTGTTATTTTGCCACAATTAGACGATTTCCTGTTGTGCTTTTCCTCGTTGGCTGAAACGCTGTTTGGCATCAACAGAGGAGGAGTATCTGAAAAGTGATGATGCAGTGAAATAATTGGTTATGACATGCTGTAGTGTTTGCACTCGGGGCTGCGGGTGACTGTTTCTGGCTTACTCTCAAGAGGACAGAGTTCAGAGTTTCAGTCTATCACCTACATGATCGATTTCCTGTGTCAAACACTTCCATGTTAAAAAAAAGAAATTAAGCAAAGGGTAATTTGTCACTGGATTGTCAGCTGGAGGCCAAGGCATGGATTTACTATTAGACTTTGTGTATTGGGTCAAATTAACAGCTGTTTTCTCTCCTTGTCTGTGAGTGTGTGTGACTGTGTGAAAATGTGTGTGTGTGTGAGTGTGTGTGTGTGTGTGTGTTTTGGGCTTGTAGTACAGCCTGCAGATGTCAGAAGTGTGAATTTGGCTTTCCCTCAGTGAAAGAGGCGTGAGCCGCTGGGGGAATGTTACTTTGACTGACTCACAGACTGCTTTCTCTCCTTTCCACTGCTTTCTCAACAACTTGTTTAACCAAAGATTTTGTTTAGAATCACATTCAGCTGATTCTTTAACTTTCAAAATAGGTTTACAGTACATCTCTCTGTGTGGTCCAGCAATAAAAATTTAATTGTGTTGCTAGTGGAGAGGTGATCTGCCTCTGTAGGATATCAACATTTTTCTTTTTAGTTTGAAATATCTACAAGTAAAATTATGTCAGTCTGTTGGCAATTTTTTTTTCTGTTTGAAGATGGCCATTGTAGTTAACTTGTTCCCAGCAATATTCCACTGGACCGTTTCTGAAAGAGAGGAGAGTCTTTGAATTCAAGCATCAGGCGAGATAAAGTGAGAGAACAGCCTCAAGACGTTTGCTTTTTGTATCCGTAGCTAAAAACTATAAAATACTCAAGCATATGAGGGATGGTGCTGTTGCCTTTTGCTTCATGGAAAATAAAATAAACATATCCATAACCTTAAAGAGGGATAATAAATAAAGAGTCTGTGGAAGGAGAAGAAATGTAAGGTCAATATTAGAACAACAGATGCATCAAGACAGACCAATCGTATGCAGAAGAGAGAGGATGATGCAGTGGGTCAGAAAGAGATGGGGCCAAATTTGAAACAAAAAGTGTATGAAGGGCACAGAAGGCCTTTATTGTCATTGCATTGTTAAAAACCAACGAAATAGGAGTACTAGGACAAACAGTAAGGTGCTTCCAGTTAAAAAGAACACATTGTCCAGTCACACAATCTCTCAGACATCCACATAATAAATAAATGTGTGTTTTTGTTCATTCTAAACATTTCCAAAGTGTCAGATAATGAAGTAAACATATGTAGAAGTCAATCCTGTGAGTAAAAAAAGCACTGGCTTCAGGTGGCTTCGAACACTCCATTTTCCATCATTTCTTCGACTGTCAGGCCGAGATGATGCTCTGCTTCGCTCACATTATGGCATTATTGTTTTTATTGTTTTGGGGGTAGTCCAGCTGACCCAAGTCTTAAGTCGAGCTGTGAGTATGTTTCTATTACACAGTATAGCAAAGTACAATAAATAGTTTACCTGTTAGAGGTGTGCTTGTCGTCTGCAGCTCTTCATCAAACATCATCATCACTGTGGCTGTTTCCCCTTGTACCATTCCTTCCTTCATTATTTCTGACTGACTAAATAGCAGCACTAAATAGCTATAATATATCAATGTCCTGTTATGTAGTCATTGAAAGGTGTTTAATATGAAGCAGCAAAAGCAGGAAATGTTGGGATTTCATCAGCAGTAACTTGACAGGCTTTCAGAAAACCAATCAGAACAGAGTGGGCTCATCATGGGGAGGGCTTTAAAGAAACAGGAGCTAAAACTGCCTGTTAAGAGACAGAGGCTGAACTGAGAGGCTGCATGAAGGGCCAGAATAAGATAAATAAAGAGCGTTTTTGAACTGTGAGTCATGCAAAGCTACTCTAATGGAGTCCCAGAACAAACATAATAGGTCCACTTTAAGTTAAAGCATAAGTTAAAACAATGCAATAAGGTCAGAAAACTTAGACAGCAGCAAAGAAAGAAAATACAAAGTGCCTCATTTACTAAAGGTCCTTACCCACACATTTTTCACTTAAGATTAAGTCAAACAGCTACCTGGTAAAAATCCAATTTAATGTCTCCAATACTGTGTGATCAATGTCTTTTAATTATCTGAGGCACAGAGCCCTTGGATATCATTTAAATTTTTCCCCATATCTTCATAAATGATTGAGGATAACGTCAAAGATAATTCGTACTCCTGCCGAGAAGATTATAGTTTAGTTTTTCTTTCTGTCTGTCAACAGGATATCTCAGAAACCTCAGAACAGATTTACGTTAACTTTAGTGGACAGGGCAGCCTCAGGCCAAGGAAGATTAGATTTTGGTTATGAGCTGGATCCAGGACTTCAATTAGACAATTATCATTTTTAACTATCAAACTAAACAGCGATAGAATTTACAATGTGAAGGGTGTGTTTGCAGAGTCGCTATCGGAAGAATTATAAATGAAACTCTGTCAGTGAAGAGTTTGTGTGATGGAAACTATACCCTCTGTTTTGTTTTCATACACCTCCTTTCTCTGCTCATCTTAATACAACTTTACATTTGTCTCAGGACTGGAGTTCTTATCTTAAGAGCTGCTTTTTGTGTTATCTTTTAGTCCCATCTGGGTGAATGGGTTGAGGTCAGGGCAATGGCAGCAGGAGAAAAACAAAGACATTATCTCTGGACCAATGAATTATAAAAAATAAATGATGGAAATATCATAATGGCTTTGGGTAGCACAAGAGCATGGCTGTAGATCAACCATTCTTGAGTCATGTCAAGTCTTTTTTTACTTCAACTGCTTCAACCAATGGCTTTTTTTGTTTTTGAGCTTTCCCTAACCAGCTGTGTAGAAATGTTATATTCTGTGAGCATTAAGATCCTCTCATCTGTGCTGTGTGTGTGTGTGTGTGTGTGTGTGTGTGTAACAAGCAATTTTTTTTAATCATTGCCAGGCCTATTTGTATTATTGTTTAATTATTTTATTGATATTTGACTTTGTTTTTAAAGGAATAGTTTTCTTTCTGTCTTGTAATAGTGACACCAATCTCTCTCTTTTTTTTCCTTCTTTCAAAGATTTATTTTTGGGCTTTTCATGCTATTATTTTTAGTAAGTAACTGGCAGAGAGGGTGACAGGAATCAGAGAGAGGGGGGGGGGGTGACCTGCTGCATAGGTCCCTTACTGGATTCGAACCCGAGATGCTGCGATTATACAGTATGGACTGCGCTCTAACCACTGGACCACCAGGACGCTTCCACACTAATCTAATTTCTACCCATTAAATACAAAGTTATAGTCAGGAGATCAGTTAGTTTAGCTAAGCATAAAGACTGGAAACAGCTAATGTGCTCTTTTCAAAGGTAAAAAAGTTAAAGCTTATTACTTCCTTGTCAAAAAAAGCAACATTAAAACAAAAATGTGTGGTTTCACAGTGGCTCATGTTAGCAAGGCTAGCCCCTTAATGTCAGTGTTTATGGTAAGCTGAGCTAACCATTTCCTGGCTGTAGCTTCAGCTAAAACAGACATGAGTATTATTAATCTTCTCATCTAACTCTTGGAAATGAGCGTATTTCCCAAAATATCAAGCTATTGCTTTAAACCAGTCAGCCTGTATCAATATCGGTGCTTGTTGCTTTATTTATTTCATGCTGTTCTGTTTCTACCACTCTCTGCTCCTTGACCTGCAAAGTCTCATTATAACTAATGTCTGATGACCTCATTAAGGAGACCTATCAAACACACTGTAATGACAACTGACACTGATGTTATGAGGACAGACATATGTCACAGCATCACAGCCCTCCTACCGATGATCCTAACTGACCTTCTCTTTCCTCCTTCTCTCTCCTTTCCTTCCCTCCTTCCCCCTAACCCATCTCTCCTCCTGCTCTGCTCTCCAGATGCAAGGTGTGCCGTCCCCCCCTCCTATCATCATCACCATCATCGCTCTCACGCCCACTCCTTCCACGCTCCCTCCTACGACCGCCCTGTTCCCGAACGTCCCTCCTTCGACCGTCCTTCCTACGACCGTCCTTCCTACGACCGCCCTTCCTACGACCGTCCTTCCTTCGACCGCCCCTCCTTCAACCGTCCCTCGCACGAGCGCCCCATCTACGACCGCCCCTCACACGATCCTCCACCCCGAGACCACTGGAACCCCCGTCTTCGCGTGAGCACCGGAAATCAACTCTACATGTTGGACCAGGAGGAGGTATTGTACTTCACACACCAGGAATGCACAGATACTGCTTTCACACAGAGGCGGCGGAAGCCAAATTTGCTTTTAACAACTTTAAAAACGTCAGTCATGTGAGACATAAAAAAACAGCAACCTTGTTTTCCACCCTTTACGCTGATAGAGGACTTTACACCAGTCACTACCAGGGAGCTGTGAGCTGGTAAATTTAAGAGTCAGCAGTTTTTAGTGGGTTGGTTTCTGAAGGTGCATTTGAATCCTTGGGCCTCCTGGTCTGGATGGAGAGAGAGCGCGTGGTATTATAGGTGTCTTCTTTGTCTGGGTTTACTCGTAAAATATATATTAAATACCTTTTATTTAGGCCTCTCATTATGCAGTTTACCATATTATATAGTACATAATTATAGTACAGATACCACTTAACATACTGATGGCACATTCACATTACACATTGCAGAAGAGTTTACTCTCATTGCAGTATGCTATGATTTTCAAAGTAATATGCATAGTAAAATGAAATATAACACATAAATCACTTTGAACTGCTTTCAATATAAATGTAACTTTTCACTTTCAGCAGATTAATGTGAAAACAGCCTTTACATATCAAACTCTGCACATACATCATGCCACACAGTGAAGCTCAAACATGAATTGAAGTAGAAGTAAGCATGCCCTTTGTTGATTGGAGCGCCATTAAGTTCTGAGTCTATAAAATCACTTAATTGATTCTTTTGGCCACTTGAGGGCAGCGTAATAAGCTGTAACATTGACAGAGTATCTATGGTCTTATAAACTTGGCATGTTAGCAAACAATTTCTTATTTGCACATTCAGCAGATACAAAGCAACATCATCATTCATTTTGAGTCAGGTCACCCGGCAAATATAATTTCAATATTCACTCCCCTCCATCAACTCCTGAGGGAAATATGTGGCTGTTAATGTGCTCACAAGCTCGTTGCTAACTTTGCCAGTCTGCTGTGTACTGCTGGGCCTGTAGTGTACCTATTGTTCATATACTAATATTGATTAGTTAAGCTTTAATTAATATTTGATCTCTTCAGTATTTAATTAACAATGAACATGATACCAAACATTCACAGTCAGACAACTAAATAGCTAATATGTAATCTACCTGAGTTTTACATTTTTGCCCAAAGTAATTTGTTGTGTAATTCTTAGAAGGAGAACCTATAGAGAGAAAAATGATTTCAAAGACTGAATTAATAAGCACATCCAATTTAAATTTTAACAGTAGTTTCAAATGTTACAATACGTCTGCAATAGTTGTCTTAATTATTATACATTGTGAGAGAAATAATCCACTAAATGCTTCACTCAGACTAGCTCTTTCTTTGGTAAAATATAGGTTGATGTCATTTTCAGGACAGCCTGATAGCAGATAGTTTCTCTCAGTCTTTGTGCTACTTTAAGAACCCTACTTTTCATCTAATATCTGTTAAAAAGGAGGTCAGACAGAGAAAGTATCCAGAGTTTATCTCAGAAGCTTGAGCTTCCTTGGATCGCTGTCGCCTCAGGCTCGCTTTCAGGGGTTCAGTTTCAAGGGCAGTTGTTAATTCTGTGGGAATCTGACTATAACTTTTGGCCAGTGTCTGCATTATTTAACTGGATCATCACTGTGTAACCAGCAACCTCAAAGAAAAAACTGTGATGTGGAGATATTTCGGACCATTTGGTTTTGAGGGGTAGGGTGGGGTTCTCACTTTATCAACCTGCCTGATCTGAAATGACAAGAGCTTACATGTAGATGATGCCATTACTTGACTAGAATAGAAAATGCAAGGCAAAATGTGGATAAATTGCAACTGAGTTTTGCCCATTTATAAAGTTTTAAATGCAAACTAAATAATAAGGCTGGTGATATTCTACACTTTTCTTATTTTCAACAAATCCCATGAAAAATCCAAACCAGCACAAGTGTCCTGTGTGTAGCTAAAGCCTGATATAGATTATTCCTCTGTGTCATGTTTCAAAACACATCAGTGAGCCAGTTGTACCAACTGCCATTATTGCCATGAACATGGGTACTGTAGTTTATTTATTTTGAATAAATCCACTCACACCATCCTGCTGCTCATTTGAGCTCTAAATGTATCTGTATCTGTGTCTGAAGCTAAAATAGTCCCCAAGAAATCTGCTATTTACTCATTTCAGTAAAATTTGATAAAAACTATAGTGCCCAACTTTAATAAAAGAAAGAAGAAATTAAGTTTTTACATCTTCACTTGGGAAGCACAGACAGACGGGTACGGAAGTATGAAATCATTGACTTGGTATTTTAATGTCATGTGATTTGTTGCAATAAGAGAAATACAAATGCTGAACTTATCATTAGATAGTGTCAAAGACAGGTTGTGGGTCTATCTATAAATGTTACTGCTGAGGGTTGTGTGTTTGGTGACTGTTTATTTGTTTAATCAACCATTGCAAAACTTGGTCCTGCCATGCTGTTAAACCAGCAGAATATAATTGTCATCCTCAATTTTGCCCTCAGTTGATTTTCAGATCACTTAAAAATAAAAATCGGATTATGCAGTGCTCATTGTGAATAAAATCTCCTGTTGTTCTTCAGGCCAGGAGAGGGTACTGTTCTCCAGCTTTTTCTACCTCTGCTTTGCAACAAAACTATTTCTCACACATAAATAACACAGTTTTTGGCTGAGATTGGATTTACACCATTACAATTATAACACCACCATAAAATCTATAGGTTAATTAGCAAGTCTGTTTATAGACCACAGTAGCTGACATAAGTTTTAAATTGCTTTAAAGCTTTCAACTCAGACAAGTCAGCACTTTAAGTTCAGAGAAGTTAATCTGAGAAGCTGCATACCTTGATATATGACAATACAGTTGTACTGGTGCTCTGTTTATTGGGTTTTATCTTACTTTTATTGTATTTTATAGATATCTGTCTGACTTTTTGTCATGATAAATGTACTTTGTGAGTTCTACAGGATATATTTGTGAATGGTGTTTGATTTAAGCCATGCACTGAGGCGAATTCCTATGTTCAGCTATGTTGTCGATAAAGTAATGAATCTTCATGTGGCCGGTCAAAGTGTTCGGGTGGCGACTTTTACTGTAGTGTGAGTGCACGGCTGCCAATAGTATTTCAAATTGTCATCACTCAGAGGAATAGAGCGCACTGTGATCCCGATAAGAGACCTGCGCTGCTCTAGAGGGACTGAAAGGAGAGCCCAGTTCAATTAATCAGAGCCCTATCCCTGTCTAATTGTGCCAATAAGGCAGCAGCTGTGAATGGATTGGAGGCTGGACTGACGTGCTGATAGCCGTCACCTCGGCGACGGCGAGAGGCGTTAAATATTCATGCCTGTCACTCACCTCATGCAGAGCCGGTGTCCCTCTCTTCCTCTCTCTTTTGGGCACACATACACACATTCACACACACTCACCCTTCAATTTATTTCCATTCGTTTTAGATGGCTTCAGTGGCTTGGCAAGAAAAGCAATCATACTGTACGTTTCCATAGCAGAGATATGGAAGATCAGTGGACGGCCTTGCTATTTTTTTCTTTCTTTACCAGTGTTGCTGCTTCCTGCACATTTTGATATCAGCCCATCTTTAATACACCGCTTTCACCATTTTCTGTTTGCTTATATGCTTAGCATCTCAGTTTAACATCACCTGTCCAATCCCCTGCTCTCTCTTGTATCTCTACCTCCTTCAAGCTCAATTCTTTTCATTTTTATGCCGTCCATCGATCCATCACTCTTACCTTTTCTCCTCTTCTCTCCATCTGTTCCCCTCCTATCTCTCTCCTTACTTCATCTAATCCTTCTGTGGTTCCATATCTTCTCTCTCTCTCCCCTCCTACTCTGCCCGATCTCTCACTCTCTGCTTTTCTCCCTCCCCCCCTCCTTCTGTCTCCATATTCGTTGCTACCACACTTTCTCTCGCTCTCCATCTTTCCTCCCCTCCCCTTCCATCTCTCCCTCTTTCTCTCTCTCTCTCTCTCTCTCTCTCTCTCTCTCTCTCTCTCTCTGGGGTGACTGGCAGGAGTCTTTGGCTTTCCCACAGGCCACCTGTCTCTGTGCTCCTTGTAGTGCTTTTTCAGTTGCCACACTGTTTTTCTGTTGTTGTTTGTTTTGTGAATGACAGCCATCAGTAAGACGCAGGAGGTACGTTCTCCTGGAGAGCTGAGGTGTCGCTACGGGGGAACAGGACTGCTCTGCTGTGTCTAAAATGTGTCACTTTGGAAATGTGTATTAATCGTTTGCCCGTGTGTCTCTTGACGCCTGGTGTGTTGAATTCATTGAATTGTTTCCTCGTGATGGAGTGCAGGCACTTCATAGGGTTTGAATGGAATTACACCCTTGCTGAGATGTCAACACCCTTGACTTACTTTAATTGCCAAGGATAATAGAAATACTGACAAGATGTGTTGTCTGAGTGGCATGTCAAGACACTGAGTGTAAGGGTAGAATACCATTAAAAGTTTAAACAAGACCAGGTCGAGGTCTTAATAGACATAACCTGCCCAACATAGAGGGCTTTCAATTTGTACGTTGCCTGGATACCATCAAACATCGACATCGTCAGCATTTATAAGATTTTTTTTTTATGCAAGTTTAAGTTTATTTAATTGTATAGCAGTTTTCAAACAGTGGTTATACCTCAAAGTGTTGTACACATAACGAAAACCATTAAAAATACATAAAATACATTGCACAACCTTGTTGTAAGACAGGTTGAGTTAATATTTATGCTATTTTTTATATGAATTATATATTATTTTACTTACCCACCTGAAAAATAGTTGTAATGGAGTAACTTTCAAGTTAATCATTAATGCTGAGAGTAAATGACCCCAACGGAGTGTGTGTCATGTGTGTAATGCTTACATTTGTAAATGTATTGTATTGTTTTATTGCTTATATTTTATTTACCATGAACACGCAAGTTCCCAGTTGGTTCAAAATAGATTCTGGGATACTTTGCTTCAGCCAAGTAATGATGTAACTTCGTCACTCAGTCAGTGGCAGACATTCGCTGTTATAGGATTGGCCCCGCTTTTGCAGTGCAGCTGTAAATGCTTGTGACATAAAGAAAGACATAAAAACACACTGCTTATGATTACAGTGCCCCTCTTTTTCTATTTTTTATTTTTTCTGAATGTGACTTCTTTGCTGTCTCCCTTGGGCTACTGCGTGTGATCGATAGAAAATTATTTCCAATGGAGTCTGAACAAGAAACATGGAGCTGTATTACCTACATAGCAAGTGAGCATGCAGCCTGAAGCACCAAACGCTGTCACTTAGTGTTCATAGTATAACCCAGTGCCTCAAATATGACCATAGACTATCATTGTTGTTGCAGTCCTAACAGGAAGTACATCAGAAAGTTGCTACTTTTGCAGGGATTATGCATTATGCACAATATGTTTCCATTATTATTTAATACCACCCTCAGCAAAACAAAATGGTACACTCCAGGCACATATCCATTAAGATTGAGATTAATGATTATTTGTATTATTGAATAGTGAACCAATTCTTTTCTGGATAAATCATAATAGTCTATAAAATGTCAGCAAATAGTAGAAAATGCCTGTCACAGCTTCCCAAAGCAGACTTTTAATGTCATAAAAAAGTAAGAATATCAGAAAATAACTTTATGATGAATTAATTATCATAATTGTTGCTGATTCATTCACTGCTGATTGACTAATCAATTAATTGATGAATCATTGTAGCTCTCATATGATTGCATAATTGCATATTTACATTTTGCAGTGAGTCCTCTTTTGCTGTATGTGTTTCAGCTTTGTGGTTGCAACAGAAACACGAAAGAAAAGATATTGTGTGAGCAGCTGTGTGTTAATCCAGTCATCATGAGTGTTTTAAACAGATTCATAGACTGATTGATAACTGATTATAGATTCATTTTGGACCTCTAATGTAATAATAATGAATAATATCCCACTTATTGTGATATTGAACACATTTAAAGACATTTGCAGTTGTTTAAGAATTAGGACTTTGTTAATGAAGTAAGCCAGATATGGATCACTTGGGAAAATCTGGGTTGCAAAATTAAATGCAGCCAATAATTAAAGTAAGTAATGAATTTCTTTGTTTTTTTGTGATAATCTTGGAGATCTTGATCTGTGAGTTTTCATTCCTCTAACTCCCATTTTCCTCCATCTCTCAGTATACTGCTCTGCCTCTTTCTGTGCTGTAGGGGGAGTGAGAGTGCTGGCAGTGATGGCTGCCTGCCATCCTCCCCTCTTCCTCCTCCTCTCATCTAACATTAATCTGAGGTGACAGAGTTTCATACACCATCGCCACGCACCAGTGCCCTGCCCCCCAAGTCATGTGTCCGGGCTGCGTTCCCCCAACTGTGAAAGAGTTATGCAAGAAAAACTGACAGAGGCCACACAGCCTTGTTTAGCCTGCAAGTGTTATAAGGAGCTGGGAAATAACAGACAGAGAAGTAGATGTTGTATCTTTCATTTGACATAACCACAATGATTGAGTACATTTTCTTATTTTTGGTAGAAGTGTTCCTTATTATGTCGGTAGTCCCGTTTGCAGCTTTGATACTGAATTTGAAAGCATTAGTTCATGAGCCGGTCTGCAAACAAGCCCCAGCACCTCTTTGGCTTTAGCCTGTGAAGCTACTGTTGTCACAGTGCGTGAAGAGTGGCTCAGAGGTGGATAGTGTGTTTGCTCATGACCCTGGAGAGCACATTTAGGTGGCTTTTGTGTGGGAGTTAGAAGGATTAATTATGTA
This sequence comes from Scomber japonicus, assembly GCF_027409825.1. Lineage (NCBI taxonomy): Eukaryota > Metazoa > Chordata > Actinopteri > Scombriformes > Scombridae > Scomber > Scomber japonicus. The sequence continues at coordinate 2,438,284 of NC_070587.1, read as the reverse complement.
ATAAATGTAGGTGGGCAGTGATACTCAGAAGTAAAGGTTGATTGTTTTACCAAGATGGCTGACCTGAACAAAAAAAAAAAGTCTTGGTATTTGACTAACTATTACCTGTCATATAAATACAAATTGTCACTCACTCAGAAATAAATAATCTTTCAAAAGGTCATCCTGTACATACAAGGTTTAAATGGCTTTTATCTCAGCATTTTGATTAATTCGCTTCTCCATGTGGATAGTGTACCTTTTTTTTTCAATACCTTAGAGGCACTTAGAGGGAAGAGGAAAACTAGGCCTAATTTGTCTCCTGCCAACTTACCAGGAGCAACTGCCAGATCTCGATGACCTTAAAAGCAATCCTCTGCCATTTATCATTTTTATTAAGAAGAATTGTACTTTGCCAGGTCTGTCTCTGTGAGATGTGGACACTTAGTGGTAATTTGAACTTTTTCTATGAACTTAACATCTACGAATGGAGGCAATGAAGCATTTCAACTTTAATTTACATCCAAAGTATTATAATAGCCTTATTCACCAAATTTACAATAGTAGAAAAGCAAATATACTTTACTTTGTAAGGGGACTAGCTAGGAAGTTGTTTCTGTCATTTTCCTCTCAGTCCTCACTGTGACACATCTTTCAAGCTGGCCACAATTTGTAATGCGAGGTCCCTACTTACTTATATCAAATGATGGTGTTTTATTATGGTTACAGTTATGTTTTCATCATGCTTATGTGTTCACATCAATTGAAGGCAATACAGTATTTTATGGGTTAAAAGAAAAAGATAAAATTATTTTGGGGTTACGATACAGTTTCAGCTCCTGGATAAATGTCAAATGCAAGGAGCAAGTAACATAAAGTCAAATTTTACTGCACTATATCCAACACAATACACGATAGTATAGTCTACATATTTAGTACTGTATACCACAACAATTAATTTGGGATTTTTTTTCCTTGCCAATAAATCTCATGTGCAGAGCCAAACCAAGTATTGTGTGTGTATCCAAAGTCTGATATCTTATTCCTCTGTAGCCGTAGACCTCTATTGTCAATGAGCCCTGGCCATGTTGCACTGGGTGACAAGTTCCTTCATCACAAAGATAATGGGCATAGTAGTATGTGTTGCTCCAAAGACTGCAATCATATTTTCAGTCTCCAGAGAGTAGTTCTGTGTAAGGCACATGCCAATGTGCATACGTGGGATCAGATTTCTGTTTACAGTGCTTTGCAATTCATAATGTAGAATATTACAAAGCCAAGAGGTTGCGATATTTAGCACAAGTATTAACTTCACAAGTCTGTTAAGCTTTTTAAACAGAACCATGTTCACGCACATGTGCAGTCAGACTTTGAATACACACAAAATCCTTGGAAGTTCATTCATTATTGTTGGTTTGGTTCTCCACATGAGATTTGTTAATAAGAAGAAAAATATAGAAAATTGCAAGCCGTATCCTTTAAAATCATGATCTCAAGTAATAGCAAATGATCATCCATTGATTCTGTGTCTGAAAGGCCAAACATGCTCAAAATGTCAGCCCTATTGGCCTGTGCACTGTGTGTTTGTTTGTGTATGTACAGTATGTATTTCTGCGAGTCGGATCAGTGTGTGTTTTATGAACACTGTAGCCAGTGCCTGAGGTCAGGAGGAGATGGAACATCTGTCTGTGAAAGGACGTTACTAATGCCTGAAGGACAAATCGTGCTTTTGGCCTACTCAGCTGCCTATCATTATGCATGATGTGTGTGTGTGTGTGTGTGTGTGTGTGTGTGTGTGTTTCTGCTGAGGTGAAATTTATTTCTGTAGGTGTTTGTGCAGGTGTGTGGACAAATTTTTGTGTTTTTTTTGTGTGTGAGCCAGAGTTAGACAGCCAGCAGTGTTTGATTACTGCCCTGTTAAGAAATAATGGATTGCACAGTTTTCGCACATTACACACTCTATTTCTTGCAGTCTCACACACACATACAAACTCCCACACTTTTCTACCTTTCTCACAGAGACATGTAATCTCTCTCTCTCTCACGCTCTCTCTCTCTCTTGTCTTTTCACATCCACACAACTATACACAGCATCCCACCGTATTCCCCTGCTCCTCACAGCTGGGCCTGAGGAAGCAGTAGTGACATATGGGCTAACCAGCCTGCAGCATTTCTCAACTCAACCTGCCAAGCTGAACAAAAACACCCTCCTCCCTCTTCAGATCAATGGCAGTCCCTTCCCTCCTTCTCCCTTCTTCCTTTCTTTCTGTACCACCATGTCTGCCTCCTTCAAGCCAATACCACCATCCTTTTATCCATGCCTTTTTCTCCATGCAAGGTCAGTTGTCTGGTTTGTGGTGCGGTGATTGCACTTTCTGATTGAAATTTAATGAACATGTTCATTTTTAATTGTCTCATTGTTAAAATTCTTAAAAAAAAGAAAAAAGAGAGGGGTGGGGATCGATTTCAATTCTGCCCATTACAATAGTCGTCACGGATGCTTAAATCCATCAGGCATACAATTTACACTTCAAATTAGATGAAATTGATTGCTGCACCACAACAGTCCCCAAACATGGCCCAGCACCCTAAATGAAATATTAAAATATTCTTACATTTGTGTTTGATTCATTACAGGACTTATTTAAAATTATAATGTAAGAAATTTTGGGTGGACACGCTCATCTTGTTGAGATGTCATTCGCGCCAGAGCATTAACTACGCATGCATTGGCATCTGTGTGTACCCGCTAGAAGCCCTGCGAGAAAACTTACTTTTCATGCAGTTTTGAACCAGTTTCTTGGACCAGGGGATTTTTTGAAAACTCACAAAAAAAAGAAAGAGAAAAAAAGAAAAAAAGGTGCTTTATTCTTTATTCACACATTTATTACTCTTTACTTTTCTGATCAAACGTCAATCGCTGCGCATCCACATACACTTACTGTAAAGTACAATTTTGGATTTGGATTTTAATTTGTTTTCATGAGTCTGTGCCAAGGGCTCTGCAGCAGCTCTTCATCAAAACGCTTTCTAATCAACTAAGACCTAACGTTAGTCTCTGCAGTGGGTCCACATGTTGGACCCATGTCTTCACCACTTCAACACCAAAATATCATGGTTCCACTCACCTCTTCATCTGGTTGCGAGGATTGTTTCCATCAGAGTCAACAGGTTACGGAATTGCAAGGGAGGATATCCACAATATATCAAAACTAGGACGCAGAGGAACTGATTGATACCATCATTCTTGGTTCTGCACAGGTTAACACCACATCTCCAGGAGAAATTGACTCTACTGTTCACTGCCTTGCTTTGATTTCACCCACTGTTGCTGCTGGGACCACTGTCACCGTTGCAGGTCCACCTGTTGCTGCTTGGGCCTCTGCTCTGGTCTCAGTCCACACTGTCACCACTACAGCTCCAGCTGTTGCAGTTGCTGCTCGGGCCTCTGTCCACAACAATGACATTTGGGACAGAACTGAAGCTAAACTCAAGGTCTCTATTAATTTTTGCACCGCTACATCCTTAATCCTGGACCATGTGATCGTAGAGTTTCCCTCTCTCGCTCTCCCACAACCTGCAGCATCCCACTGAAAAACAAATTCAGTATTCTCACCTTACATGATGATGATGATTTCCCTGCTGAGCTAGACGAGCCAGCTGTCCACCTATCGGGATCATCCATGGTCCGACATGTGCAAATCAACAGGTGCCTCACCTCCTGCAATCTATGTGCTCTCATAAAAGACACCATCATCTCTTAAGGAGGATTTTATCTGCCTCATTGACAGTGCCTTGAATGATAATCAGTGCATATTCTCAGGATACCCTCCCATTGTTATGGCAATGAAAAGAAAAATTTAGTGAGCTTAATTGGCAGCTGCACATTTGGCTTAAAGGCTACTGCTGCAGTCGGGACCGTTCGTGGACAAATTCACTGCATTTTACAGAAGAGCCTCTGATGAACATCAACTGGTTAACTTACGCTGATGATAATTTAAAAAATATCTACAATGAAATAAACCTCCCATAAAAAGCCAGACCCAAAAACTGTAGGAAAAGCCACTTTATCAGACATTATCTTCACAAATAACTAACTTAACTAATTAAATTTGACAAGGTTCTTGAAAATAACAGATTTCCTCAAACAGTCTCAGATCATAGTGCATCTCGTTGGGAAGGTTGTTTGAGTACTCAGACCTTTTCATTGACGCCATTTACTAATATTATAATGATGAATGCTCTTTGTTCAATCGATCCTAAAAAGGCCACTGGGACTGACCAACTAGAGCCAAGGCTTCTATTATTAGCAGCTCCATATTTAGTTGAATGCTTGTCTTACATTTTTAATTTGACTGTTGAAGCAGAATGCATCCCTTGGAAAATAGCCTATGTATTACTTGTGCATTAAGGGAGTCAGCATAATGAGTTCACTATTGAACAAGTTCTAAACTTTCATGTCTAGCTAAAGTGCTAGAGAAATTAGTAAATGGTCAGGTGACAACATTTTGATCTCAACTCTTTAAAATTTGATCAATCAATTTATACCTGGGCATAGTAATGTAAAACCTTAGGAACAGTACAATTACAATTAATGTGTTTGCAGATGACGCTGTTCTCTTTACCACAGCGCCCTCTGCTGCTCAAGCTTTTCAAAATATTTATTTTGACTTGTGTGTTTTCGAGCAAACTGTACTCGTTGACGTAAATATTAACACTTGGACACTAATTGAAAGAGTATCCTCTTATAAATAACTTGGTTTCTGGTTAAATGATGAGCTGTGCTTCAAAAAGCATATTTAATTAATGAACTAACTAAATCACTGAAAGCAAAACTGACATTAATTGCAGAAATAAGACAACCTTTTTATGTTTTGGACCATGGTGATACAATTTATTTGCACATTCCTGCTGCTACACTTAAATCTCTAATTTCAGTATATCAGCTCTCAGATTCATAACTAGAGATAGCTTTCGAATGCATCATTGTATATTTTATGAGAAAGTGTGTTGGCAATCATTGGCACTGAGAAGGGAACAACATTGTGGTTATCTACAAAGCACTACTGGGCAAACTTCCTACATGTATCTCATGTCTTCTCAATATATCATTTTCACACTACACTGGATCCTGGGATTGTTTGGTCTTTGAAGAACATAAGGTTAGCACCAAGGTTGGAAAATTGGAGTAACTTGCAACACTCATATTCATTTCAAACATCTTTTGGCAGATTTGGCACAGTGTGAATGTACGTGTTTAATGAATGATGTTGATGTCCTTGGTTAAATGTCTTTGAGTGTTATCATAATCAAGCAACATTATGAAATAAGTAGTCCCACTCAGTATGAGTCCTGGAAAGCAGCAGGTGAGCCATCTGTCATTCTCAGCTGTCAATCAACGACCACACAGCAGACATTAAAGTCACCTCATCTTATTTAAAAAATCAAATTAATAGAGTTATGATTTCTAAGATGACCACCAACAAACTTATTAGAGGGCTCATATTTAGCAACTGAGACTAGAATGACAAAGGTTATTGTATTTGTTTTTCCAGAGCAATGTTGACACTTTTTGAACAGGAGTGATTTGAAGCCAGGGATTTTTTGTGCAACCGCCATCTAGTGGCCGTCATTGGTATTGTGCTTTGAAATACTTGATGCATTTGCTCAAGATGCTGGTTGGTAGGGATATTTATGGTTCTCAGGTAATGATTCCTATTTTGTAAACCCCTGACCTTCCATCGAACTTTGTTAAACACATTAGTGCCTTTCAAGGTATCTTTAAAGTTATATTTCTGCATCTCTTCGAAATTTGTATGGTATATTAATGGTTCCCAGATGGTTTTCTAGAGGTGTCTCTAGTAACACTGTGACCTTTCTTCTAGTGCCAACATCAGGCACAAGAATTATTCAAATCTACTGGGCAGATTGCCATGAGATTTGCTGATTAGATGCATGCTTTTACAGAGAGCCATTTTAATTTTAATGACCCCTTGGCCGTTCCTCCAGCACCAGTTTCAAGATAAACTTAACATTGTTAGTCCCACTCCGGGTAAGGCTCAAAAGATTTTAAATATGAAAGACTTCATGAACAGTGCTGCAACCCCCAGCTCACCTTTTTGATGTCAGAATTTCAGAAAGATGCTTGACAGGTGTATGGAGGTGAGAAAGAAAGTATGCAGGATTTGAACTTCATCCTTCTCAGAGGTACTTCCATCACTTTCCATCATGTGAAAGACCGTGCCTTTGAAAATCCAATATCCAAAAGCGTCTGTAGTTATTCCTGTTGTACCAGTTATTGTATCTCATGTATTCATCACAGCAGACTTTTTGCTCCACTTACAAGTTTGGCAGTGGAACAGGTAAAATCTACAGTTCATTTCAAGTGTGCCCTAGCTTTAAGAATTGTTAGTAATATGGTTTATTCGTTCTAGTGGGATGTTATAAACAATGCAGTTGGTAGATAACACCATACCAGGTCTTTAAAGATTTATTTTAGCAGTGGCATATTGTGTTTTAAGTTAAATAGTTTCAGTAGATTTGTGTTTTAAGGTGTGAGTGTAATATTTCATCTGGTGAAAAGTCAGTGTGCTAGCCTGATGCTGCCTCTCTGTTCTTTGTTGACACTGAGTGCAAGCCTGCCAGCTTTCTGTGCCCACTCATGGCAACCCCCGGAGAGCCAGTATTATGTCTTCAGCTCCAAACTCTGCCACATCTGACCAATAAAATTCTGCCACATACAAGAATAAAAATAGTCTTCAGGTGTGTGTGTCCCCTCTCCCCCACCCCCACCCCCCACCTGGAAGCAGGGGTGGGATGCTTATTGGTGGGCTGATGTGTCAGGGTCGGGTAGAAAGGTATTCTGGGTCTTTTCCATGAGTCAAGTTGTCAGTGATGAATTGCACTGAGCAGGGCGGCAGTAGGGGAGAGAATGAGTGGGCTTGTTCCTGTTCAAGCAGATGTGATTGAGGAAAATTACCATTTTTAGCTCCTTTTAATTGGGTAGTGTTGACATCAAGATGGCTGGTCAAAAATGTAACTTCTTAACAGGCATGGATTTAACTTAGCTCATGGATCATTCTAGCAATTTGTGTGCAGCTAATTGTGTGAGATTACATGTTTGTATTTAGATTCTGGTATGTAAAGAGAAAGGGCTCAAGGTGTTGATCTATACGGAAAAGGCACAAACGTATGCCTTGGCTTACCAAACATGTATTTTGTAACCTTCTCACAACTCATAGTGTAGATAAAAGTAAACGCAGCCCATTTGTCTCCTCTGGATTCCATGGCAACAGCTGAAAATCTGGACAGAGAGAAGCATCACTTTAACCCTGCTGAAAATCACCACAATCCCTTCAATAGCCGCAAAACCATTCAGCGTGATTACCTGGCATCTTAGTTTGCAACTCCTCCGTACTCTCCTCATGATTTCTCTGTCATGGACTCAGGGCTGGCACAGTGCTCAGTGAGCCATTATGAAACCACTTTGTCTATTATGTATATTTAGAAACACTATCAAGCAACATGGTCGCAGTAAAGCTACAGTAAGAAACTGTGGCTTTATTAGTGTTCCTGATCAATGAAGAGTCGGTAGAATGTGAGGTTAATTCAGGTTTACTGTTACTCATTGCCACTAAAACATATTCAATTAGTCCAACAGAGTGCTCGGCCACTCTCTGCTGCCGTTTCCTACATTAATCTGGCACGGAGAATTAAAAGAGGGTTAGAGAAAAGCTGTGTGTACTGACAAGACTTGGTTTCAAATTGAAGCAGAATGCACGAAGAAGACTTGGATTTAGATGGAAGCTGAGTGCATAGTTTTCTTTCTTGTCTAATAATGTCACCCTGGTAAGAGGGATATTCTTACTAGGGCTTGGCAGTATGGTGATATAAATATTGTGAGACCATGTCAATTTGCCATATCGTTTTACCCTGGTAGCTATTAATATGATATCTCTTGGGATAATATGGGATATTGAAAACTGTGATATAGGATTTTATCCATGTTGCCCACTTCTAATTCTTATTAAATAATCAATAATGCTTACTGTATCCAAATGGTGGTTATAGGAAATAAGCAAGATTTTGGTCATTAGTTGTAGGTATTTATCCTGCATTGATTTTTACCCATCGATCAAGTGGATTCTCTCTTGTGTTAACGCTTATTTAATGGAAAGCCATACAGTAACTTGAGATATTTTCTCTGGACCAAAATGCTGGACCGGTACTGATGGAGTGAAAGAAAGCTAGTGCGACAAAAGAAAAGCCCTAAAAAATGACAAAACCTCTAAGCGTGCAATAACTTGAATAAAGGGGAACTTAAGACACGACTTGAGTTCAGACACTTTCAAATTTCAAGCAATTTCAAAGTGCTTTATATGCATTTAAAATAAAATAAAAAAGACTTTTGTGAAGAAATAGCATGTAAAAGAAAATGTGTACAATATAGGAGGCAATCACGTGGAAGATAAAATGAGTGAATACAGGCAATGCACACAACATTAGAAGGCAGCAGAGAATAAAAGGGTTTAAAACATGCCCTTAAAGGCAGTCATATTTGGGGCACTCTGTAGATCTGGAAATTGGTTCCCTAAGTGTGTCCCACAGTAAATTTCTGAGTAAATGAACATACATGCTCTCTGAATTCTCACGCTGGACTCATAAAGAATGGATGCTCTGTAATATATTTTTCAGGAGGATGGTTGTGCTGTAATTTCATCATAACAAGCAATATGTTGGTACCAAGAAAGAACTGCATTACAGTGTAGTTTTGTGCACTTTGATTGCGCAAGCAGCCACATAGAGTAATCATATATGCAGTTGATTTATGATGCTCGTCTGTGATTAAGTTGGATAAAGAGACTCATATAAACAAGATTTTGATGCTGTGATGTGAAGCATCCTCTGCTCGGTTGGTCTAATTAAATTATCGCAGTAGAGATGTGCATTTATGTCTGTGTGTGTATGTGTGTATGTGTGTTCCTGTGTCCGATGTGCTACAGCTGTAGTGTGGTAGTGGCGAATATTAGCAGCTTGAAGTGGAGCAGTGTCTGCATTAAAGTTTTATGTGCCCTTGCTTTGATGGACACACATCTGCAATTATACCAAATAGTCGTTTTTGTGCACGCTTATAGATGCAGAAAAAACATAAATAACTTAAAAGCATACAAACAAACATGCACACACACACACACACACACACACACACTCACACTCACTCTTTCATTCTTTCATCTTAACAGGGCTCCTTCAGAGTGAGTGGCACACGGCTGTCTTGTGGGACATATGGCTCAGTGTGACCTGCTAGTGTCCTTCACTGTTGTTGGCTTTTCTCCAAAACCCCCCTAGGCTGCACTATCCTGCACTGCTCTCTGCAGTTAGTACCACCTTCTGACACTAGCTCTCTGTGTTCACACCAGCTCTTTTATGTCCCGCCGTTGCATTCCTGTTAGGCACTAGTTTCAAAAGGACACAGTCAAAAGCACAGCGGTATTGTAGCAGAACAAACAAGGAAGGCTGTTATCATTTCCAGAGACTCCTTGACTTATGTCAGTAAGGATACACAGAGGACAGTGGCTGTAGTTCATTTTTAAAAGGGTACATATTATTCACATTTACAGTTCTATATATTTAGTCAGGGACTCTACTGAAATCCTCCTTATTAATCTTATAATGGCTTGGCTCCTCAGTTCAGCCTCTGTGTCATACAGGCTGTTTTAGTTCCTGTCTCTTTAAGGCCCTCCTCCTGAGCAGCCCACGCTGCCCCTCGGCAGACTTCCGCTTGGTCTGGAGGTTACATCATCAAACTAGTAGTAGGATTTACTTGAAATGTAATCTCATATACATTTGTACATGTTTGAGCCAAAATCAAATCTGAAATAGGAGAGAGGATAACACAACAATGCTTGGAACAACCTTAGAAACAATCTTAGGAACCAAGGCTGCAGAATAGATGGTCATGTACGGCCATTCGTAACGATCAGCTTGTTGGAAAGGTAGAAATAAACATTCAGGGCAGGTTGAAGCCCTGGCTTTTGACTTGCAGGGAGTATTCTACATGAATTAACCTCAAATTTTGGAACTCTGACCATGTTTGGTATTGATATCTGACTTCATAGCTAACATAAAACCACAAACATATGTCTATATAGGACTATACCTATATCTATGTTTGAAATTACAGCTGTAAATTCATCATTCAGCGTTTGTTATAGGTACAATAATGGGTTATTTCTTTGGTTGCTTGAGTGCACACTATAACAAACAAGCTATCAGCACACAACACCTTAATAATGTCTTGTTTGTGTTCACATTTAAGTCCGTTATTAACTCTTCTTGTCTTCTCCTGTTCCTGAGGAAATTTACTGCAGTCGAAAATGGGATTGATTGAAACAAAACTGGCAAGCCATAACACCAGAACAATGAGCTGAAAGAGGCTAAAAAGCTGTAGTGAGCCGAGCATGACTGCAGATATGGGTGATAATTCTGTCTGGGTTTGTCACATTTGATCCAGGGTTTATTTATTCTTGATTAGAAGTTGCTCTAAATATGCAGGAAGTAGTGAGATATTTACAAATGTCAATATCTATGCATCACCATATGATATTTTGAAATGATCACATCACTTTTTTTGTGTGTGTATATTTTTTTGGCATACTATAGCCCAATTCCAGCAACAGACATAGCAATTGAGTTGAGTTTTATAGATCTGTATTTCGTACTGAATGCTGCATTTTCTGAGTGTAACTGATGTTTCAAAAGGACTAGTGTTTCTGATTAGTGCAGCACATTCCCCCATTTATTTTCCCTCAAGTCTCACTTTTATGAATTCAGGGACTATGGGGCCAAATGTGGTTGAGCTGTGAAGTGTGGTTTATTTTTCCTATATACTTCTAGTTTTCTTTTTTAGCTTTCAATCTTTAGTTCTTCCACATCAGACATAATGTATCATGCTGTGGTGGATGATCTTTAAAAAAGCATTTAAGCTTTTGCCTTTTTGTAGATAAGCTGTTCTCCCAACTTTTACTTTTGCTGAATGATAACGTTGTACTAAGACTTTTGAAAAACACAACGTAACTGGTGGCATGTGGATTGAATCTAATTTTATGTTCATTATCTTCAGATGAATTTTGTGTTTCATTGCTGTTTAAAGTTGCTTTCACAGATCTGTTTATTCATCATTTTGGAAACCTTATCATACATCTATATTTCATGTGTTTTGTAATGTGTTTACTCTACTAATCATTTTAATAATTATCAGATCAAGTTTCCTGTCAACAATTAGCATCTAATAATTTTTGCCAAAGCTGTCCTCTACCACTCTAATTGTATTGCAGTTATTTTTAAAGCTCAATGTGAACAGAATGGTTTATCACATGCAACAAAGAGATGCATAAAGGGTGCACTTGTGTATTGATATTCTATACAGTACTTCAGGCTGCAGCTCTTCAGGAGTGTACGGTTGTGTTTTGACCTTGTGCTCTCTCCGTGCAGGTACACCCTTTGCTGATGCGCGAGAGGCGCTCAGAGTCTCACAGGAACAAGCTACTGCGGCGGACAGTCAGCGTTCCTGTTGAGGGAAGGCACCATCCCGAGATGGGTGAGCTGACAAACTTTTAAATCATATTCTGATCGAAATCTTAATCAGGGTCTTTATATTTTTGTACATACCCTCTCAGTATGTGCCTGACTCTGTGGAACATATTATGACAATGCCACCGATTCTTCTCAACTGTAATTCAGCTTCTCTTCCTCTTGTTCATTATGATTTACACAAACATTATCACCTGCATCACTTTAGGTTAACTTGCCTATAATAATAGGATAGTTGCATAGCAACGACAATGATGTAAAGCTCTTTGCATCCTTTGAGCCATTACTCTCTCCGTTACTAGTGCTGTGACAGCAGAGATAAAAGTATCCCATCTGATCAGGGCTTTAGGCAGCTGTTTTCTGCCTACCAGAATCCGACTAGCTATTGTTTTGTCAGGCCTGGTGATTCATCCGTTATCTTGCTTTGGAATGAAATTCATGTACTGATAACTTGATAATCATTAACATCATTTTTAGAGTTTTTGTCTCTTTCTGTCTTTTCTGTTGATAGGTCTTTATTTCTTCCTCAATATATCTAGATGTTTAAGTTCTTATTATATTTTTGCTTACATTTTTTCTTATTATTTCTTCTTCTCTTTCTTTGTGCTTTTAACCATGTCATCTATCACTCTCTCTGCTTTTACTTTGAAGTTTATTTGTATAGCACTTTTTATAGTGGTTGTAACTCAAGGTGTTGTACACATAAGAAAAACATGAATAAATTAAATAAGAGAGTAAAATATGAGAATACATTAAGAATTAGACATTAAAAAGTGCAATAAACATATATAGGTAGTCAACTGAAGGCCAGTTTGTATAGGTAAGTTTTTACTTGGATTTTAAAAGCTTTATCTCTCTGTATTGTCTTCTCAATCTCTCCTTGGGCTTTGTGAAACTGACCATCTGATAGCTGACTTCTGCCTCTGTTTGTTTTTGCCTGACTCAGTCTCTCTGGGCCCTCTACAAATGTCCCGCTCAGTTTCTTCTTCTTTCTTCACCCTCCACCTCTCCGTCTCACTCAGCTATTTTAAGGGCCTCCCTTGTGTCGCCCTCCGTCTATGATTCTACCGCTGCTGCCGCCTCTTTGCTCCCAAACAGTTGTGCTGATTCAACTGGATAAATATTTCCCTCAGTTTTCATGATGGCTGGCTGTCTGACCTCAAAGCAGTCAAGCAGTGACACATCAGTTGACATGGTCATGCCACATTTTGACATATGCTGACATAGCGATGCCAGTTCATATTGCCCATGTGTACGCGTATTGTAAACACATTCTCATATGTCGGTATGCTACACTGCAGGCCGTAATGCACTGACATTATTATGGACCATCTGTAGTGCCCACGCCCAAAGAGCCAAAAGAGCCAAAAGAGCTTAATGGACCCCAGGCAATTAGTAATTACCAGATCAACAAGAAAGCAAATGGAGGTTGTCTAAGGCCACAGTAAGTCTACAGGGAGCCACATGGCCTCCTCTATAAACTCTCTAAGCTGAGGAAGTCAACTTAAGTCAAGGCAATTTTATTTATATAGCTCCAAATCATAACAGAAGTTATCTCAGGGCATGTGTGCTCTTTAATCTACCCAACATTCCCCCATGAGCAGCACTTGGTGACAGCAGCGAGGAAAAACTCCCCTTTAAAAGGATGGAAACCTTGAGCAGAACCAGGCTCTAGGTGGGCGGCCATCTGCCTTGATCTGGTGGGTTGTTTAAGGAGTCACTGTTTGAAAATACATTGTATATTGTGTTTATTTCCAAGTGTAATTGTCACAGATTTTATGTGTTAATCTGATAGAAGGTGGATTCCACACTGGTGCTCCTCAGTGGCCAACAGATCAGAGTTTTAGTGGGCAGTTTCCTGTATGAGTGTGAAGCTCTCTAGGAAAAGAAAATGTGTACATCATCAAACTTATTTTTGATATTTAATGATGCAATCATTCAATCAATTAATACTCTAAGTAAAATTCACAATCTCTATGACTTGTGCAAGGGTAAAGTTCAGTCTGCGATATGTAGATCAGCATGTTCACACCCAAAAGTTGAATTTTAATGAATATATAACCTCTCAACACTAATTATATTAATCTAGCATCCATCCATCCATCCATCCATCCATCCGAGGCCTGGTCGTGGTGGCGTTAGGCTGAGCAATGAAACCCAGACACCCCTTTCCCCAGCAATGCTTATCAGCTCCTCCTGGGGGATCCCAAGGCATTCCCAGGCCAGGTGAGATATATAATACCTCCAGCGTGTTCTGGATCTACCCCGGGGTCTCCGCCCATGCTGGACAAGCCTGTAACACCTCTAAAGAGAGGTGTCCAGGAGGATCCTGACCAGGTGCCCAAACCATCTCAAGTGGCTTCTTTCAGTGCAGAGGAGCAGCGTCTCTCCTCTTATTCTCCCCTGGATATCTGAACTCCTGACCCGGTATCTAAGTCTGAACTCAGACACTCTCTGAAGGAAACTCGTTCGGCCCACAACTTCATTCTTTCAGTCACTACCCAAAGCTCGTGACCATAGGTGAGGGTTGGAAAGTGGATTTACTGGTAAATTGGGAGCTTCGCCTTCAGGCTCAGCTCTTTCTTCAACAGAGCGGTCCAATCTAACTTCTGATGCCGCACCACTCCACCTATCAATCTCACACCCTCATTCTTGAATAAGACCCAGAGATACTTAAACTTCTCCGAATGGGGCAGCAACTCCCTCCCAACCCTTTAATTAATCTAACAGTGCATACATACATTACAGTATCATCAATTATCCATATCAATTGTAGCAGTAATATTGTATCATCTATAAGAGCAGCATTTCAGGTGTAGCCTCTGACAGTCTAGAGAAACCCTACAATAACAAAATTCTGTACATTGCCATCATGGGTGACCTTTTTTTTGAAATAAATAAATCTGAATAATGTCAGCGATGATAATTAGTCTTAGAGCTATCTTCTCCCCACTGACCAACACAGGACCATATTTGCTATTAATATCAGTTAAGGGGGTGTAAGCAGGACCCAAACAATACCAAGGTCAGGTGAGTTTGAAGGGATAGTGTGAGGGTCATGCTGTTTTTTAAAAATCTGTCCTTAAAGATAATTCATGCATTTTAAGATGCTGTATACGTACCTCGTAACAAAGGGTTAGATTTAGCACATTTCAGAAACATTTGGGAGCATTTATTCCCCTCCAAAATGATGAGTGAAATGCGTCTTTCACAAAATTGAAAAAGCAATCGTCAGTGTAGTCAGGGACAGACAGACAGTTCAGAATATTTCCATCTGCTGAGTGAAGATTAAACTGGAGATGCTGCAGCTGCTGCAGCTGCCAAAATCCCATCCATGTGTTTGTGACAACACTGCTACGTCAACCGTGATTCATTATTCAGCACTGGGGTAAAAGCCTGCATTTTTCACATGATAGTGATGAATGGAGACATTTGACAACAATCCCAGCTGGATGCCTGATGTAGTGACACACTCGGATGGAAGATATTGGGCCGTACACTCGATCTGCGATTAGTCAAACACACAATGCTTCAATAGGTTTTCTGATACATCTACCGCTGTTACAACAGATTAAGTAATGCAGATGTTTTCATTTTCCTTTTTTGTTAATTTCCGTGGACCTTTAATGTGCCAGAAAGCATTTTAAAGTTGAGGAGGTAATTAACGTATAATGAAGACATTAATTTTGCAGGATAATTATAGTGCAGCACAAGCATTTTATGCAAATGTGGGGCTTAGTTAACATGTCATGATTGTGATGGAGGAAAAACTTTCTTTAACTAGACAAAAAAATGTTTTTTCCTCCTCTGTTTGATTTATGTATAGTTGCAAATTACTACTGAATATATTTATTATAAAACAAGTGTATCATGTGATTACGTCAGACCAAAAATAGGTGTTTCATTTAGTTTTTGGTAGCACTTCAGTTGGAGTTAGAATTTCCCTTAATGGGTTATATGGCCATCAGAACTGTAATATAAGAGGCAGGACAGTAAGCTAGTGGAGGACACTTTGTTTAATTTCCAGCTAATTTCCTTAGTGTTATGAAATTATCAATTCTTCATACTTCATTTTAAGTGGTGTTATTGGACTTAGATCCACACTGGGCAAACAGAAAGAAAACATTCACTTTTTCTCCCCCTTTCTCCCTCATTAACCTCTTGAGAATGCAATATAATAATCCACATTAATGAATTCGGCCTTTAATGTTTTGTGTTCAAGTTGTAAATTGACTTCATCCACGGCTGCTCTGCTATTGAGAGAACCCTTATTATCTGAATGACTTCACTACAGGGAGAGAAAAAAATAAATGGTATCGCCGGAAAGCTGATTGGTTGTGAACTTCAGTTGAATAGTTTTTTAGCAACAGCAGTTTAAACATACAGTGCCTTCTCCTCAGTTTGTCCTTGTACATCTCACTTATTCCTTTTGCCATCCCAGCTTAGCAGACAGTTGTGATAAAGCAGGCTTAGCTGAGCAATTGTTCTGCTGCCCTTTTCATTGTATGACCTTCACACAGTATCTTAACAGTGGATTTCGACTCTGATGCAGCATTCTTGGTTGCACAGCATCTTTTTTTGTTTTTAATGTCTGCTCATCGAACGTTTTTCAACATATAGATATAAAAAATACCGCATCAGCAAGGATACCAGATTTTGAACCTATACCACCCGGCCTTTCCATAGTTCCAGTCCTGACACCATCCTACTCCACTCACCCACTCAATAAAGCCTGCAGGCTGTGCATTCCTTCCCCAAAAAGAGTAGAATACAAAGATGACACAGTAAATCACAGATGGTAAAAAAAAGAAAATCACAAAAGAGAAGTTAGACTTTTCCACTGTTGTTAATGTTAAGAGAAGCATCGTGAGTCAGCTCAAGAAGATTAAGACAAAAAGATATGGATGACTTCCCCGGGTTGCTGAATTTGTAAGTTTCTGTGTTTGAAGGCAAACTTTTCTCTTCATCTTTACAATAAACATGACTTCTGCAGTTATGACACCGTTTTTGAGTGATTGCACTGAGGGATAATGAGAAGAAAAAGTTACCAAATTGTACTTGTAAGCTGACAGTATTTTCTGGGTGTACACAATTTTGCTTTTCTGCTCAGAAGTAAGACTAATGAGTTCGACCACATCATGTGAACACACTGAATAGGGTTTGGATAAAATACTTCATGAATATCCTAAATCTGCTCATTGTTTTGCCAAAATACACCAAAATGCAACATTTTGGCTTAGTTTTATAGCTCAAGAATGGCCATAATGCGACACTAAACTAGTGTTATTTTGGCGCATTTTGCAGAGCTGCCTGTCTGTTTGGAATAATGAGCATACAGATGGATATCAGAATACTGGATTATGCTGCAGAAATGGGTTGAGAAGGTTATACGGCTGCATTTATTGACGTTTTGATTCACTTTTGGGACCGTGAAAACAAATTACAAACTTATTTCAGCCAATTGTGATGCTGAAAGAGCTCTGATGTTTGAAACTCTGAAGATTCTCAGTAGCTTTAAAGGGATGTATGCATTTGGGAAGGGTGCTGTGCAAAAAATGCCATAATGAGTGCCATAATTAAAAAAAAAAAAAGGTTACCTCTGTTACTGTATCTGTACCAAGCCATCATAACAGGCACTGCTTCTCTTGTCATGTCAGTTAATGGCAAAATTAGCCTAAAAGAATCTAGATGCCAGTATATTTTGGGCATTTTTTGCTTGAAAATGGATATGAAAAAAGCTGTCCATTAATTTTTCTGCTGATCAAATATTCAACTAAGTGCAGTTCCTCTCAAATGCTGCAGCCTGTCTGTCAGTACACCCAAATCCAGGCTAATAACCTTGCAGAAGTCACATTGCAGAATTACTTATATATTTCTGCTTTTATGCAAGTACAGCATACAAATAAGCCTCACACACACATACATTCAACGTTGATTTGGGACACTTTGCTGCAGTTGAAATCGATGACCTAATGTACAGTAAACTTAGCCCAACCAGCAACCTGCACAATATGTCTCTTGAACCATTAACACTAAAAAGACCTGCCAAGCTGACTTTAACCTGCTGCTGTGGCATCTCAGGGTCTTAGAGAGGGCTGACAAGCTGTCAGGTTGTAAGTGCAGTTGTTACATTTGCACTCAGATTTCGAACAGTCCGGTCAAGACAGATGGCCGCCCACCAAGAGCCCGGTTCTGCTTGAGGTTTCTTCCTATTAAAGGGGAATTTTACTTTGCTGCTGTCACCAAGTGCTGCTCATGGGAGAATGTTGGGTATCTGTAAATGAAGGAATATGGTCTAGACCTGCTCTATGTGAAAAGTCCCCTTGAGATCATTTCTGTTGTGATTTGGCCCTTTGTAATTAAAAAAAGTGACTTCACTTGAACAGTTTACTGAGTGGGCCCAGTAAATGTCATAGAACTGCATCTTAAAATATATTTAAGTGCTTAAATTGTCATCTTCGGTGTAGAAAAAAAAAGCTGGATTTAAAAGTGATGCAGTGATGTATAGACCAGCATAATTAGCTGCTTCAGTGTTTTAGGATCAGTCACAAGGGTTCATTTAGAGGATTATAACAATAGAGGCGTTTTGAATCAATGTGAACTTGAGTAGCAGTGCTGTACAGGGGTGACACTTTATAAACCTTGTGATTCAGTCTCTCAGAAAAGTTATAATCCTCCCCACCCCCCAAGAAACCCGGGCTTGTGTTTGAAGAGATTTGCTGAATCATCTGGCTGTCTTGCCTTTGGAACTGCGAATGAATACAAATGGTTTTGCTACACGGCTTTTGATGGACGTTGGCACAGAAGCCTCCTGAAAACGAGTGCACCACTTTATGAAGCTGCATTTCCTCTGGGTTGGATCAATAGACCGTCTGATTAATGCTGCACTATTGTAAAGTGTTTTGAATGCGTTGAATATTTCATTGAATTATTTTTGAGCGCATGCAATTTACTTGTTACCATACTGGAAATCATACTTGGTTGGTTCTTGGAAGTTGATGGAATTAATGTGTTCAACCAGTGTTCAACCAAATTAAAAGGCTTTGTGTAATTTGACTTAAATGAAAATGAGTCATCTGACTTCAAACAATGACATCTGAATATTTTTTCTATTGTACAGTTTTTGGTCTTCCTCAGTTCTCAAACTCTCAACCTTTTCCCTTCCTCTTTACCACAGACTTTGAAAGACAGTCAAACCAGAGCAAAAGTACCAAAAAAGTTTTATAGAGGATCAGTCTATACAAAGAATTAGAATGTGTGCAGTGGAGCCCTTACGAAATGAGCCATATGGACCCCAGTTATAGCATATTATGCATGTAATAAGTCTCCACTGACAAAACAGACTTACAACAGTATAAAGGTTTAATTTTGGTACTGCAATAGAAAATGTTCAGGTGCTTTTGATTATGCCTTAAATTAGATTTCCACAGTCACCAAATATCTTATCTTCTATGTGATCATTAACTTTTTTGTGACTGTAACTGCTCCACAGGGTGCTAGATGAAGAGCTGGGACCTCAATGATCAATATAGAAAATAATTGCTTAGGTTTTATCACACAAATGAAAAATAAGACTCAACTGGTGCAAACTACTGTATAGCCACCTGCAGCTTTTTGAAAGATCTGTCTAACTAACTAAATGTACCCTGGAGTGACTCATGTGTTTGATGCCACAGTTAGTTAGAGTTGAAGTGAAAATGAAGCTGTGGGTAACCTTTTCCAGGTCTGCAGAGATTTAAAAAGATTTACTTTAGATGTTTTTCTTAGTTGTAGAATGAGCATGACAGAACACTTTTATTTACTGGAGCATCAAAGCCCAAAAGTCAGAATCAAAAAAGAGGTGAACTAGATTGAAAGAGGGCAGGACTTTACATCCAAACATCCATGTTCTCTCTGAGTTTAGACGAGAGAGGCGAGTGGACAAGAGATCAGTCCTTGGTGATGGCTGGTTTGGTTCGGGTGGTCACATTCAGTCAGATGGAGCGATATCAAGCTAGTCTGACTATTAGAAAACAGCTAAAGCAGAGGACTGATGTTTCAGACTAAATCATCTCACCACCTGGCTCACAATCAGATCTCCTTCACCTCTGTCATGGATGTTTGTGCTCACAGCTGGCATTTGGAGATAATATGCCATGACACCCTTAACAACACCATGCATTAAGATTTCTATGCAAAACGATATGTAAATCGAGTGATTATATAACATGAAATGCCTTTCTGACTGATATACCCCGTGGGCTGGTGTGATATAACGGACAGCTATATTATCATACCTTAGCAACATGCATAAAGAGAAAAATAGCAATAAAAACTGAGCAAGCTCGGCCTCGGTTTGAGTGACAGCTGGTCGACCAGCTCAGCGCACACAGGGTTTTCAGCTCTCCATCGCTGCAGTTGTTAGTCGGCTTCAGGTGCAGTACTGAGCTTACACACACACAGACACACACACACATGTATCAGACTACGATCACTTCTGGGGACATTACATAGACTTGCATTGATTTCCTGGAGACTTACATGGATCCTAACCGCTACTTACCTAACCCTAACCTTAACCACTGACCTAAGCCCCGTTTCCACTGCAGGAACTTCAGGGTAATTTCACGGGGCCAGGGCCGTTGTTGCGTGTCTCCATAGCAGGAACCTCCCCCATATCCAACCCCCCCAGGATCTGATTCTTATATAATTTAAGTTTCCTTATAGTATATGAAACATTTGCACCCTATCTATTATAGATTTTAGATAACCAAATATGAATTGTTTAGCAGAAATTGAAACTATCTTGTGCTTATCTCGCTTCTATGCCGCTCTGAATGAGTGCTATATCTTTAAACTAAACCCAACTCCAACCTTTAACACTGACCCAAAAATCAGCGTTTCCCCCAATTAGGTGCATTACTGTAGTCCCCAGTTGGACAAGCCATCTCCAATTAACTGGTCTGATCTTTGTCCCCAAAAGTAGCCTATGACAGACCATGTACACAAACTCACACACACATGCATCCTGTTGGCTCGCTTGTCCATGGGGACTACTTCTACCTGCCATGAAATGATGAGAAGATTTTTAAGCCTCTGTGAAAGGTTCACTCACCGAACACTACCTCTCCTTTATGGTGTTTAAAACGGATGATTTCAAGCCAGTCAACTTGTCTTCTCTAAGTGTTTGATATATTGCATATACACCATTAGTGTCAAGAATCTGTATATCTACATAGTTTCGTATGTAGTATATGCAGTCATTAGTATTCTGAAATGAAAAGGAGTGTGTCTTGGTGGCTTTGGTGCAGAGTGATGCTGTCAATTTTATCTCAAGACTTCACTCATTAATCCTCTCAGTGTATATGTGACCTGAAAGCTCTATGATCAATGAAATAATGATAAGTAATGGTACACTGTATAAGATAAATCCCCTTCTGCACACTCACTTACCCACAGTCTGCAGTTCATCTTTTCAGAACTGACCAACAAAGCTATTTTGTGCAGCACCACATACTTGAGCTGGTCTTTAAGACATTTCACTCAGTAATGCAGCTCACACATTGAATCTGTGTGTTTCATCCTCCACTGCTGCTGTGCGCCTCCACAGTATATTGGTACCCCCACCATGTGCGTATACAGTATTATGCCAGCAGCTGGCTCTGCAGTTAGTGTATATACAAGTACAGCAGCAGGAACTCAGGTGTAGTGGAGAGAAAATGTGACATTATTGTGATGAAAAATATAGATTCATACTCAGTTTTATTCAATTCAACATTACGGAGAGGCACAGCATCTTGTCTGCAGGTCTTGAAAAGGTCTCAAAATATCTCAATTTATACCTTTAAGGGGTCTTGAGCGTCTGTTCAAGGAGGAAGAATTTTAAAACAAAATGCAAACGGTAAAGCCAGGGGAGCTTTAGATTCACATACATGTATATATATATGTACATTTCACCTTCTCACCTTTCATCTCTCAGGTAAACGCAACTCCTTTAAATGTGCAGTGTGTAGAATTTAGTGGCATCTAGCAAAACGGACCTGGCAGAAATGAAGTATAACATTTATATTATATTATATTATATTATATTTAAGTATGTTTTAATTAGTGGATAATGAGTTAAAAATAAGAAGTGTTGTGTCTGTTTTCTTTTAGCTTTTGAATTTTATGTCTACATAACAAACAGGTCCACTTCCACAGACCCGGTCTTGTTGTACCGCCATGTTTCTACAGTAGACTGAGCAACCCAAACACTCCCTCTGGAAAGAGCTTTTCACGTTTTTTTGCAAGTTTCATGCCTACTGTAGGTTCTCATACATGGTTGGAAGGGGAGGGGTATTTAATTGGTTGCAATCTGCAAACTCAACACTAGATGCCACTAAATCCTACATACATTGGCCATGGGTATTCCTATATTCAGGACTCACCTGACGCAGAACTTAAGGGTGAGTTGTTTAAAGGCAACGTTGACTCAACTGAGTAATGTAAGTAAAGTAACAAGTAATATAACATGTTACTTTTGAGTAATGGGTAATATAAATACGTATGCAATGTGTAATGTGCAATCATTGCCCAACATGACCAATGAGGCATCAGTAATCCAGACATTTCTCTGCACTCACTTTGATTTTACCTACAAACAAAGTATGTTTATTTTTACAGAACTTTTCATTTCACCATATGGTTGGATTACTCTTTCTAGTTGGCATTAAACATGTCTTAATATCTTCATGACACTGTTGATGTAGACATACATATACCACATGAAACCACATCAACTCATTTGACATTTTCCCCTGGGGTGGTATTAGGGGGATCTGGCACATCGACAGAAATCCTTCTGGGAAAGAAACTGCTTCATGCAGCTGTTTTATACATTCAAACTCCCCCAGGACTCGGCATCAAACACTCACCAGTCTCACCTCCGCACAAGATGGCAGTAATTTCCTCACTGCAGTTTCCTTCGTTTCTAGGCTTTTAGTTTTTGCTGAGTGCATGTGCTCAGTGACACCCTACTTCACACTCAGTTACACACATTCACACCTGGCAGATACCCAGGACAACCAGTCTTTTTACTATCGCGTGCTTCACAGCTCTTCAGGCATAGTTTTGGGGTGAAGTGTTATATTCAAGCTCATCTCAACAGTAGCTACAGGTGGGAGTGTTTCACATCCACTGTCCTACATTTTAACCCACGTTTTCTTGCTTTTTCACACATTAAAGCCTACAGTGCGTATTAGCGTCATTTGTGAGCCTGAGGAATCTGAGTGCATTGTAAAAAAAAAAAGTATGTGAAGAGGTCTCAAATGTGTACAAGCAAAATTGTAATGCTTTGTTTGATGCCAAGTCGCTCCAGCCTGTGTATTACCAACACTAGAAGCTGTTAGTTGTCAATACATTTTCTTCTGTTGTACTGCAACATTTTGTATGTCAAACGCTGTCTACTCTCAACTTGTTTGCTTCATTTTTAATCAGAATTTTTCTCTAATGTCCCTCATCAACAAGGTTCATTCAACTCTCATTTTCTTTCATAGCATTAGACCAGTTAAACTAGCCTAATAATAAACAGACATTGTTCAGATTTGGGGAAATCAACTTGAAACTTGCACACAATCACAATTTTTGAAATGTGCATATTTTCTTAATGCCTGATAAAGTTGTTAATAAATGTTTGCACCAAATGAAAATGAGAGCCTGTATTAAATGTTTTACTACTAACAAGGCCAAGGGGGATATTTTTTAAGCCTTTCATAAGTTTCCATTAGGGGCACAAAAATTTGCATCATCTCAATTTTTCAGTTTAGCAGATTATTTACTAGGACTGAAGATGTCAATTAGCCCAAACGTAGTTTCTCTTAATTTGGCTAAGGTTAAGCTCAATAAGATGTGATGCCAGTCTGACGATGCATGTTGCACGTCTCTAAAGTAATGGAGTGCAAAAGAAAGTATGACCTCAAAATATTGATGGAGAAGGCACATTTGGAGCTGTAAGCATGTTTTCATCAGTTTTGAAAATCAATGTGGGGAAATTTGTTAAAAATGTTAAGCTTAAGAAAAGAAAGTTGATATTTTTGTAAATAGATTAAAAAAATAGGATAATATAACCACCAATATAACAGCTTACTTAAGAAATAGCTAGCTGGGAACATAAATCTAAAATTAGTAGAAGCTGAGATATGTTGGTGGCACTAGATGAAGAGTCAGATGATCACCAGAGTCATTGGGGCTCATCCTCTGGACACGATGACGACCTTTACAAAATTTGAAGTCAAACTATTCAATAGCTATTGAGATACTTCAGGCTGAACCAAAGTGGACTGACAGACCAACGAACCGACTGACAGACTGACATTTGCTTCCCTGTAGCGACACTATCATGACATGACTTGAGTGAGCAAAAACCATCTTGTATTTTTGATGTAGTAAAAATGACATCTTAGGGAGACATGCATTAAAGTCAAACATTCAGTCTACAATAGATCCATTTCGTCCAGCATGAGCACTGTCCAAACAAAAAAAAGCAACTGGAGACTCATCGAGAAAGGGATTGTTACACAACGTAACTTTAATTTATATAACTCTGTCTTGTGGTCTCTCCATACAAACCAGCATCCCTGCAGATACAAGTCTAAACCACTTATATAACCTTTAGCTTCCTGGCACCCCCCAGCGTCAACCGGCCATGTGTGAATCATGTATAGCTTGCTAACAGCTGTATTGTTAGTGCTGTGGTGGTTCAATAAAGTAAATGTAAAGAAGCACAAGAAAACCAAGGTACTACAACCTTGACACAACTGTTGGCGAGATGGCAATACATCCGCCTTGACTAAAGAGAAAAAATAGATCAGAGGAAGTGGTGGAGAAATGGCAAGGACAAGGTGGTTGGCATGACGACAGCAGTTACAGTACAGCTCGCTTTAGAGATGTTTTGAATGGAGATGTCAGTGCCAACTCGGTGAGAAAGATACTGTGTAAAAGGCATTACTGCAGATATTACTTTACTAGAGCATTTTTGAAGACCTATAGGTGTTTTAAAAGTGGAATACTACAGTATGTGTCTGCCAAGTATATCTGGACTTCAGTGGTGCCCTCTTTTCTCCTTTTGTGACTTTAATGGCAGCTTGCTTTAATAGGACATCTACTATGCCACTTTTATGTCAAAATCCTTGAGAGCTTCATGCAGGATATAAACACATCAAAATAGAAAACACTCTTAATTACTTTAATGTCATAGTTAAACATTTTTAAATTAGCCTATAGGATAGTTCCTAATATTTGTGATGTAATATAACTAATTCATACCACATGGGAGAGCATCTGCAACATAATTAAAACTGAAAAATGTATTTATTTTTGGTTGATGCTAAAAAATTGGCTATGTCAGTATGTTACCAAATGTATTACAATGTAATAAAGTGATGTAGATTAAACAATTGCACAGCTCAAAGCTTCACTGTAGGACTCTGATGTGGGAGTGTGTTAAATTTAGTAAGCTGTCGTTCAAACAGCAGACAATGAAGGGAGAGGTTACTGGAGTTCAAATTAAAAACGTTTTCTCTCTCTCTCTCTCTCTCTCTCTCTCTCTCTCTCTCTCTCTCTCTCT
Source organism: Scomber japonicus (assembly GCF_027409825.1). Lineage (NCBI taxonomy): Eukaryota > Metazoa > Chordata > Actinopteri > Scombriformes > Scombridae > Scomber > Scomber japonicus. Next base: position 2,413,131 of record NC_070587.1, on the reverse strand, counting down.
CTCTCTCTCTCTCTCTCTCTCTCTCTCTCTCTCTCCTCTCTCTCTCACTCACTCACTCACTCACTCACTCACTCATACACACACACACACAAAACTTATCTGCAGATTTACTATATTTTACAGTATGGATGATTTGGCTGTTTCATACTAAGAATAATTGTTTTTGACAGTAAAACTGAATGATCATTTGACTCCCTACTTACTCACAATTATCAGCAGATAAATTAAACTTCAGCTGATTTCAGTAAAATATCCCCTTTTTAATGTCATTGTCAATACCACTTTTACAGGACAAGAAAGGGAAATTAACTCAAAAGTTGTACTATGTACTGTATCAGCTCAACTGGGATTTCATATTGTCCTTGCAGGCAAATCAACTTTTGACATTAATAATATGTTATCAAAGCAGTTGATTAACTACAGCCTGCAAAGATGGATATGAACAGCTGGATATAGTATAGAAAAATGTACTCCTTTCAGTAAAGAGTTTTCTCCCTGATGATTAGCGACGTATGACTACACATTCAAAAAGACAATTAGCAAAATCCTGGTAGCTCAGTAGACTGCAATATACACTGCGTAGCAAAGCCCTTCTCTAGTCTGCTCCAATCAAGTTTTCTCCCTTTTCCCTCAAATTAGCCAAAAACATTTTAATGAATAAAAATACACATAACACAGAATAGTCTGATTTTGATCTATTTCAATGGACTTGCTCAATGGACTCTTATGTATCTGCACAGGTCTGCACCTCAATGTGAGCGTGCTTTTTGAATTTAAAACGTATTGATCAGTTCTCATCTCATCAAACCCCAGCAGGTGAATCGTGATCATTCTGGGTCAGAAAAAAAGGTCTCATATTGCACTTTCCATTTTAAAAAATACACAAAAGGCTGCCTGGCAGTACCTTCAGACTATTCACTGAGGGCTTTTGTTGGCTAAACTAGCCCAGAAGTGTATTTTACCAAAGATCTTGAGATCAGAAAGGAGGCACTCTATAGACAGCTGCCTAACTCTGCATTATGAACTGACTGTTTGTGGGTCAATACCAGGGCAGTCTGCCAGAGAAATAAGTGAACTACTGACTCCTAAGCAAAGAAATGCATCTGCAGTACGATAGTTAATGGGAGGCTGTAGGCTGTACTGGAAAATAGGTCCCGAGATTTTGATGCTGTCATATTGACTCTGCAAGCTTGTTTGGAGGAGTAGGCACTACAGGGGAAGGATCTGTGCTTGTTTCTTCAACTTGTTGGGCGGGGGGGGGGGGGGGGGGGGGGGGGGAGTAATGCATCCACAAAAACAGAAAATGTAAGTACATTTTGCAAGATACTTCAGATTTTCGAAAGACAAATCATCCCTGATTCCAGTTTAACTCAAAGAATATAATAAACACCAGATTACAATAACAGTATATCACCGCTGTTTATTCTTTGATTGATTTAAAAATAGGTTTAAGACTTTGCTTTATCACAGATAATTCATCTGAGTGGAGTCAAAATGAGAAAAATAAAACAGTCCTTTTGTAAGTGGCACTCTTTGTGTTCAGCCCTGAACAGATTATAAATAGGAAAACTCTGTGGGATGAGTTTGATAAAATCTGCACTCGAGTACAGTTCTCGCATAAATCCAGTTGTATCTCAGTGACAAATATCTCAAGATCTCCCCATCCCTGTACACTACTACTAGTGTGTGTGTGTGTGTGTGTGTGTGTGTGTGTGTGTGTGTGTGTGTGTTTGCGTGATATTACTCTGCAGCTCCCTTTCACTCCCCTCTCTTGTGATCTGTGTGTTCATGCACGTGTGTTACCATTAGGCTTTTTAGTTTGTACTCAACAGCTTTTTTAATTGAATATCTGCACATAGCAGTGTGATGCAGCCTGGGAGGAGACAGACAAGGGGGCTGGTAGAGGGAGGGAGGAGCTACAGGAAGAAAAGAAGAGCAGAAATTGAAAGAAAGGGAGGGTGGAGGGGTGGTGGGAGTAGAAAAAGAGGAGTGAGGATTGTGAGACAAAAAGAGGAGGTTGGTGTTGTCAGGCCAACACTAGCTCTGTCTCTCGCTGTCACCTCAAGGCTCTCTGCTGTTCTATGCTGATGCACAGTCTACTTCACCCTGGAGTAAGATGTGGCTCTGTGTGTGTGTGTGTGTGTGTGTGTGAGAGAGAGAGAGAGAGAGAGAGAGAGAGAGAGAGAGAAACCCAAGTGTAGTGCTTATTTCTGCAAGCATCTTTGCTTCTAGTTTGTGAACCATATGCACCTGCCTCATATGAAATGCATCCATATGATGTGCATACAACACAGTATTCCTACAAGTGTGTCTAATGTGTATATTTGTGTAGGTGGATGTGACAAAGCCAGCAATATGTTCATGTTATTGTGCAGGTTTAACATATGTCAGTGCTCAGATTGCGTGTGTGTGTGTGTGAGTGTGTGTGTCTTTAGGAAATTTCGAATCCAAGAATATTTAGTTGGCGCCTCATGCCTCGCAATGAACGTTCTTTACAAGTTTTCTTAGAGAGAACAAACTTCATAAGGATCTTAGCTTCCTTCAACTTAAAAATTGAATATGTGGTTGTCATGTCATGTGATCAACAGCAGACTTTAATGAAATTTTGATATGACCCACTGAAGCCTTAATGAATTGAGTTTTCCTGTTAATTATTGATTTGGCTTCGTGGTGTGAAAGAGTTTGGTTGCATTCAGGATAATGTTGAGTTTTTATTGTGTATTTTGAGTTAGTTGTCAAAAAAACATTCTTGTGTCCTCTATGACCTGACTTATTATATAACAATGCAATATGGTTCCTGAAAATCAGTCAGACAAGCAGCACAACAACATCCAAATCACTATGCTGTGTGTCTGAGCTGATTGCACCCATGATCTCAACAACAATCCACTTTAGACTTCTAGTTGCATCACTTCCTTGAGGAAATCGTTCTCTCCAAGACAATTCAGGAAGATTGCTTTCCACAAGGACGTACCTATACATCGACTCGGCATTGTTAGATTTGATAATCACCGCTTCAAATCCTTACACACCCCTCAGCAGCAGTTGGTGAGGTATTGATGATTCACAGATGACTTTGCAATAACTGGATAGCAGAAAACAAGAGATGCAGAGATGTGCTTGTGTGGGTGGTCTGTGCACTGTTGGCAGGTGGCGGTATTTTAAAGGTTAAAAATGTAGGCTTTTTATTTGGAAATGCACTGATTTCAATCTGCAGAAAGGCAAAGAAAAACATTTTAAATGATTAAAAAAAAACAATGACTACTTTTTCTCATCTTCATCTTGAGGATGGAATCTAAACTTTTAACAGTTTTTAAAAATGTAGAGATTTTAAGATGCGTGTTGCTAGGAAAAAAGGCCAATGACTTTCTTCTGAATAGTAGGAGGCCAGTCAACTGAAAGCAGCAATTCATTACATCATGTATTTCATTATTCCTTTAGAAGTCAGCAAATATGTCCAGAGAACCAGTATTGGATGGGTTTCTTTCCCTTGCATATCTGAATGATCAAAGCAAAAGATTGAAAGCTTAAATCATATGTAAAACAGCCATTTTATTATAAACTGGACATTACTGTACATCACAGCTTCTGTTGACACCACTGGACTTTGTGGCCTTGCAACACTTGTTGAACTTTTTAAAACTTTTAGCCTGTATTAAATAGTTGATAGTGTAGAAGTAGAGATGAAATGAGGGGATAAACAGAGAGAGAGAGAGAGAGAGAGAGAGAAGATCACATGCAACAAAAGTCCCCAGCATGAATTAAATTGGGGCTGCAGTTAAACGATGTGCTCCTTAATCTTTTGGCCAAAGTCATTCATGTGTTTAATCTTGAATCTCAACAAAGTCTTTTGCTTTTGTAGCTGCAAAACTAAGAAACTGAAGCCCAAAATTAGAGAATCTACTATCATACTGTCATATTCATCCACATGGCAGTACTAATATCTGTATCAAACTTTCAAGGAAAATGATCTAATAGATAATTCAGACTGGGGTACATTAAACTGACATGACTACAAATAGTTTTTTAATTGCTAGTTTTCAATTTGTAAAGGTGCTGAAACTCTATTTTAATACCAGTTATCTTATTCAAATCCCTGTTTTTTTGCTTGGCATTAAACCCTAAATACATTTCCTGTATGACTACATCATGGGTCCCACTGTACCCAGCAGCACCATCTGGAATCCCAGTGAGGACAGCAAAAAAAAAAGTGCCCTTCGCTTCAGTATGGTGGAGTTTAGGTCACCATGAAAATTAATGTATGACATCTATTTATTTTCCTGTCATTATTTTATGATTTTTTTTCTCTAATGAAATTTAAAACTATATGAAATGAATTCCAGCCATTTCTGACAAGAGCAGCAATACTGGCCAGATAGAGATTAAAATGAAAAAGAAATACCCATGTGCAGATGCAGCCCGTCCCACTCTGGCATCCTCTGCCTCATCATCATCCTGCCTTGGCATGAGGCCCAGCCAGGTGGCAGTGTGCACATGTCCTGTCCTCCTTGTTCAACCATCCATCATCCCGTCACAAAATACTAAAAGACTTTCTGAGTGGCATTTCCTACAATGCACCACACCACTCCCATCTTTCCATTTTCTCCTGCAGCTCTTGAGGGGTCCGGCTGTCACAGTGTGTTTCCTGTTACAACTGTTCTGGTACCTTCCTCTCCTGTCAGTCCGAACCTGCTGTTATCTATCCGCCTGAAACATGGAGGCTGACACAAACTGGTGTGTGCTCTGCTGTGGTTCCACTGGAATTGGAGTTAATGGCACTTTGTGAAGTTTGGGCTGATGAGGACACGAAGGGGGAGGTCTGCTAGACATGACAGTGTGAGTTCATTTCCATTGCAAGTCATATGACCAGTGATAAAAGCTCTGGTTCCCAGGGATCATGAGAGGACTTTGAGTTGTGAATAAATAACTGAAATAAAGACTGCTTGCAGCCATAGTTTCTTTAATAATCAAAGGAGCAAATTAGTCTAACAGAGGGAAATAAAAATCAGCCTTTGGCATCATGGTAGTCATTAATATGTGTATTAACTCTGCATCAGGGATTCATGACATGAGTTAGCATGACTTTATTCTTCAGCAGTAGAGAGCAAAAAATGATTGCACAGAAATCCTCAGACATCTCTCACCAACACAAAATGACCATTTATTAGAAGGCAGTAATTTTCTACCTCTATTTGAATACACAATAGACCACATAGATTGAAGTTTTTGATGCTTTTCTTAGTCATGTATTATAAATTGATTGCTGTTGGGTTTTAGACTGCTCTACATTTGACGTCACCTTGAGCTCTACTGAACTGTGACGGGTGGTTTTCACTATCCTTTTACATTTTTCAGGCCAAATGAATAATAATCAATTAACTGAGAAAGTATTGATGAAGTCATGATTAATATAGTTATTAAACCGTTAACAATGCCGCTTTTCCACTATACAGTTCTAGCACTACTCGACTTGGCTCGACTCGACTCGGTTTGGTACCAGGAACGACTTTTTCCATTACTATAGTACCTACTCAACATGGGCGGGGTCGTCATAGCACGGCTGCACGAAACTGCAGTGACTTCTCTTAATACGCAGCTGTATGTGGCTTTTTGTCACACTCAAAGCAAGAAAATTTAGCCATATGGCTGTAACGCTGTTGCTGGTACAGTATTAAAAAATTCCGGGTTTGATTATTGTGTCTTGACGTCACATTTAGTATCGGCTCGGCTCGCTAGGAACCTCAGCAGAGCAGGTACTAAAAAAGTACCAGGTACCAGGTACTATCCCTAATGGAAACGCAAAAAAAAACCATAGTCGAGTTGAGTAGTGCTAGAACTGTATAGTGGAAAAGCTCCACAATACTACATGTTTTTAATTTTTTCTCAGCCATCATTGCTTAAAGAGAAGAAGTTCTCTGTAGAAACATCAGAGCACTTTTTCATAGATGGGACACAGTAAGGGCTTAAACTCAGTGAATGGATATTTGTTACTGAAATTGTCCCCAGGAGTCATTTGACTTCTGTCCTTAAATGACCACTTCAACATTTTGGGAAAACATATATTTGCTGTCTTGCTGAGAGTTGAATGAAAAGGACAATGCCACTGTTGTGTGAACGATAAACATGGAACTACAGCCAGTGCCATCTTAGCTTAACTATTATTAGTATAAATCCTGGATACAGGGGATAAGAGGCTAACCTGGCTCTGTCCCAAGGCAGATTAAACAAATAAGACATAATTGGTTCAGTTGTGAGCTTTATAGTGGTTGGGGTGAATTTATTTTACCTTTGGACAAAGCCAGGCTAGCTGTTTCCAGTCCTTGTGCTAAGCTAATATTAACCATACAGAAAGTATAGAGTCTAATTCTCAGCAAGAAAGCAAATAAGATTATTATTTAAAGTTATTTTTATAACACAATTTTGTTCCTCTGACTTTTAATTGTGTTCTGACACAGTTATTCATCATTTGCTCATTCGTGTCCTTAATGTACTCCAACTGCCAGTCCCCTTACGTCATCTATATGCAAAAAAATTACTTTTATTTAGATAATCACACATCAATCAAACACTAGCAGGATAAGATGAGATAGGATGAGAAACAGCCTTTCTACTTAATGCTAAGTAATGAAAAACACTTACATGTCATGTATACTTGGCGGCTGAGCTACGAGCCTCTTGCAATGTCTTATCATGCAAACTGAGCGTGACAGCAGTTCAAAACGACATGATTAATGCTTATAGGACAGGTTCACTGCCTGACATGCTTACATATGGATTACATTGGTATGATTTTTTGTGCATACAGGAGCTATAAGCTTCTAAATTAAATGATGGTTTTAAGCCGACTGCACTTGTAGCCACCGAAAAAGAGCTTGAAAGCAGAAGAATGCAGAGACTCACATAGCAACGCAGCAGCAGAAGAAGAAGAAGAAGGAGAAGGAGAAGAAGCAGAAGAAGAAGAACAAGAGGAAGGAGAAGAAGCAGAAGAAGAACAAGAAGAAGAAGAGATGGATGAGAGGAGGGGACAGAGGGAACAGGCGGAGGAGAGGAAAAGATTACTACCATAGTACATCAGGCTTAGCTTCACATCCTTAATGGTAACCATGGAAATAATTATAGAGCAGACAGACATACTGTGTGCGAGAGTGAGAGCCACAGAGAAAGCAAGAGAGAAAGAGAGACAGAGAGAAAAAAAGACAACAGGAGTTGAGGAGAGAAAGAAAACGATGGGGGGTAAAGTAGCTGAAATGTTTGCTGGAATCCCTAAACCCTCTCTGTGCAGTCTCTGATGATTGGGAACTATTTGAAGATGGCATAAGCAGAAGATGTGGTGGAGGTGAAACCCACATAAAGTCAGTTTAACCACATCCTCAGCCGCAGAATAGAGTTTGGCGTTTCTATTTTTTGCCCGATGGGTGTAGTTTCACACATTTTCTCTGGTGTGGAACGCACAAAGACGGGGTATCTAAGGTGGAGAAAGCATTAATGAATATATCTACCACCTGCATGGAGGTCATATTATTTTTATCCACCTTTATATCTCACAGTGGATAAGGGACGCTGGTGCAGTGAGAGTACAGCAACAAAACAGTGCCGTACAAATGCTGGTTAAAAAAGTTGCTTCAAACCCACAGTTGTCATGGAAACAGATCTGAGATACCCTTTACCCCTCTGCAAGTGCTGATTGCTTATCATTGCTGAAAGCCCAATCAATGGCGATGTCTTTAAGGCTGAAATTAAAAACTACTTGATGTCTCTTACATCACTTGTAAAGTCAGATACAGCCTACACTGAGACGCAGAATTAAGTGTTTGGTAAATTTACATAATTGGATGTATTGGCTGCTTTGCTATATGGATTTCTGAGCAGTTGTTATACATTTGTTTCCGTGGATGCAGTGTGTGTGATCTCATGGGAAATTAGCAGGGGTCGTGCAAGGCTTGGGTATAGAAATGTGCATTCTAATTTTTAATTTTGATTGGTCATGATTTGGTTTCGCCTGTGGGTGTGTAACACTATGCATGCATGGGCAGGTGGTACACTTCGTCTTTGTGGATATCTCGTGTGAGTAATAACATGCTTGCATGCTTCCCACACATTTGCCCCTGGCTTTGAACTTCACACTGCGCTCTGTGTGTGTGTGTGTGTGTGTGGATGTGTGCCTGTGTGTGCCTGTGTGTTCATGTGTGCGTGTCAGCAGAAGGTGAAAGGGAAATAGAAAAGAGTGAAAAGGGAAAAGGGAAAAGGATGAGAGGAATGAATAGAGGAGGATGGAAGGGGAAGAAAGTGATGAAGGGTTCTTGCAGGGTTTAAATTCACTCCAGGTCCCACAGGGATCCATCCAGCCCCACCCCTTCTAAACATCTCTCTCTCTCTCTCTCTCTCTCTCTCTCTCTCTCTCTCTCTCTCTCTCTCTCTCTCTCTCTCTCTCTCTCTCTCTCTCTCTCTGTATTTCCAGTAGTGTGTAAGAGAGAGAGAGTGAGTGAGTGAGAGAGAGATTGAAACGCAAGGATTCAGTGCACTGCTGCTCCCTCCCTAAACTGTACAGCCGTCCACCTGTGCGGGATAATCTCCGTCCAGGCAGCAGACAGGAGACACTACAACATCCATCGCTCGCCAGGCGGATTATTTGAGGATGAGCCTCGTTTTGGTGGGAATGAAGACGAGGGACCAAGTTGCCATTATCGGCTCGTTTTTTTTCTTTTTCTCGTGCTGCCTTATAGCTGCTGGCACACGTTCAATTTTTAGGCATTGCAGTTTTTAGACTACTTTATTCATTGGCGACTGCTTGTTTCTTAGCCACTTCACCGGCTCACTTCGTTTTTTTTCCTGATCTGTCCATAACGCTGTCTCTTTGATGTTAGTTCATATTTTCTGGCTGCATGGGAAATGAAAGCTTCATTTTTATTTTTTGCAACTGCTCGCTACCTGCGCTGTTGGAGGGGTCCGATCACAAAATAGGCGCAGGCGGACCCGACCCCAGTTGCGCACCGCACCGCACCGCTCCTTCACGCACTCATGGCCACGGACACGCACGCTCACACGCACGTGCACACACATGAATGCACATCCAGACACGCAGCTTCGTTTTCTCTCTGCGTGCATACCTAGCTTTTGATTGCCAACTGAACAGCAGAGTTTCCCCCCTGAGTCCAAAGCAGAAACCCGTTCACTTTTCAACCAATTTGACAAGTTCATTTTTTGACATGCACAAGGCGGAGACCCACTAAGAAAACCATCGCAGAAACATTCCCATCTAAAACATGAGAGAAATTGGCCTCAGCGGATCTTCCGTCGGTTACCGGAATTGCGAGTGCAGGCTCGGGGCGGAGGGCACCGGGGAGAGAGGACAGGGAGAGGCCGGGGAGGAGGAGCTCTCAGCCGGACTGCCCGCCGCGGAACAGCCGCTGCTGCCGGTGCTAGAGAAGCAGGCTGCTGCTGCTGCTGGGGGGAGACAGGGGGAGGATGAACAGTGCCTCAGTGTGAAATTATAACACTCAGCTGGCTTTGGGAGTGTTTGTTTTTTCTCTCGTTTTACCTCTCACTAATTAGTCTGAAGATGCGCCATAACGAACAGTGGCCTACTTAATAACTGCCATCCTGTACTCTTATCAGTGTGGCACTTTTGGGTCACCTTAAAGGTAAATTCAGCACTTTGGAGAAGTAAAGGCCTGCCATTGCGAATTCACCTGTGCAGAATCCCCTGAAATGACATCCTCCCACCTACAGGCCACTTTAACTTTGTGTAATGGTTATTATTTCTTAAGAGCCTAATGTGTTTGTAGTTGAAGAGTCAGATTTACCCTAGAGAAAAATCTTAACAGTATTCCTATAATCTTACAATAGAGGGACTTCACGTGTGTCTGTGGTGCTAAGTAGTGAGTTTATGGTCACCATATTGCACTTGATGGTATTTTTATCTCTTAAATATTAGGCTACTAGGCTATAATATTTCTTTAGAATATTCTATATAAATATATAGTTTTCTGTGATATTTGTATAGTATGGTACGTATTTATTATATGATCACTGTAGTTCTTTTTCTATTCTACCTTTAGAATTAGAAGATATATTCAGCTACCTTGAAAAAGCCCTGTTTCCAGGTGCCTTGGTGGTGGAGGCAGGCGATTTATCATTTATTCATACATATTTGTCTATAAAATATTTAAAGATCACAGATTGATTTAAGACCCACATTCATCCATTTGCAACATGGTGGTGTTTTGCTGTGTTGGGCTTTTGTAGTGGAATCGATTTCACTGGTTTTGCTTTGCGTTTTCACTTCAGTTGGAGTTGAATGCCCCCCCCCCCTCCCCATTTTTTCCCAGGCTAATTTGAGCGCTGACTATTTAAGCAATACTTCTCTGTCTGGAACTTTAATCATGGCCTTAAAACCCACCAGAGGATGGTCACCTGCTTATTAGACAGTCAGACAAAAGCACGTGTGTCATGACACTTGTTGGCAGGTGCCGTTTGCAGATACATGAACACACTCAGTTATTTATAGACGTTAATATCACTGTGTGCTTTTGGAGTATTGATTCAGAACAAGTGTCGGGGCTCAGTGGAATGTAACACAAACTTTGGAGCTGCTGCAGTTTCAAACAGACACCAAGACTCAGTGGAATACAGGCTGAAGTCAGTGAACGCACCTCCAGTTGCAGCTGGCATCAGCTTACTGTGGGGCCACAAAGACTGGAAACCCAGAGACACTGTCAGTAGAAGTCTGGACACAAAGTACAACAAGCCCCACCTGATCTAGGTAGGAAATATTTTATCTTCTGTTCCCCTAAAATCCATGTGAATCTAAATCATTACATCATCTGCTGCAGGTGTACCGTATGTTTTATTCTAAGAGGGAAAAAATTGAGCTGATGTTGTTTCTCATTTAAAAAAAATAGAAATATGTGACTATGTCCTCTGACTTACAGCGTCCTTCTAAATGTATGCTGTAAAATGCACTGCTAATCTTCACCTCACATGAACCCATCTCTTGTACAATGACATCACTCATCTGCGTGTTTCAGTGGGTTTGTTATCAAGCTTAAGAGCACAAATAGCCCACTGCCTCCCGCCTACTGTTTCCTCACATGCAATGTGATATTTTTAAGCAAAACCTCTCTATAAACTGTTTTCATATTGCTCCTTAAATGCCGGGATCACTCACTACTTATGAGTATTAAACAACTCTCTAATAAAAGACTAAAGGACTTTATAAATTACACACCTATTACATAACACATGGATCCTTTTGTCCTTGTGTTGCACTGTTGGGAAAAAGCATATGTACTGTACAGTAAATGATGTACTATGATGAGGAATGGCCTGGTAAATCAGATCAGACTGTACTTTCTTCTCTTTGCTCTTAATATCAAATAATTCCCACCCTGAAACACAAACTCAATCCAAAATTAGACCTTTCATTTGTTTGCGTTAAAGCTGCAGCAGGTATATATTTGCAGAGAGGCAGACAGACTCTCACTCACTCACTCACTCACTCACTCACTCCCCCTTCCCTCTGCGCTTTTCACTGAGGCAAAAGCAATTGTCAGGCAGTTGATTGACAGCTCAGAATGAAGCTTGCCGGCTCAAAAGTTTGCCTCAGATGCCCAAGACACAACATTAACAATGACAGCAAATAGCAGAGAAATGGCACTATAAATATTACCAAGATTCTGACATTATCTTAGTCATTTCTTTTAACCGAGAGAACGAGAGAGAGAGAACCATGAGAATTACTTCAAAACAAAATGTCAAGTTAAGAAATCTAACATAGGAGCGTCTCTGTAATGTAATATGTTGAGTTGCAGCTTCGTACAAATACTCCAAAGACACAGCAAAAGGCAGAAAAAATAACTGAAATTCAAATACCATTTTGCCTGGCAGATCGAGTCTGTGAATACAAAGGCTTGTCCAGGATTTTGGTTGTCAGCCAACTTGGCTCATACTGTTCATGTAGAGCAGAGAAACTTGTGATCAGAAGTCAAATTTGTATCATGATTGGACTGGTGGCGTGTGCTTCTTTCCCACTCTGTAATTTTCACTTCTCTGTGACAGTAACCCATTGTTTAACTTTACATCCATGCAGATTATTTCACTGATTCTCTGTTTTTAATGCTTATTTCATAGCATTTTTTTATATTTACATTTACTGCTGAAATTATTAGTTCACCAACAGACAGTTAAGTATTGCTACTTGATAAATGATTAGTATAGTAACTTCTTTAAAGTTGCAAGGCTTTCAAAAGCCAAAAATCAAAGCAGCAGAGCCAGAGATATCATGACTTTTAATCCTCAATATGAGTCACATCCCCAAAACTCTGGGTACCACATTTCCCATAATCCAACAGTTATGCAGTTTTTAGTTTACTACTTGTAATTCCAGGTCAGATACCAGGGGTTTCGGACAGCTACACAATAACTACAGATTAGACAACATGGCTACAAAGCCACCATCGCTGGCAGTTATAGTCTAAATAAAACCCAATGATAAACTGATCAAACATTACAGATTATTTAAGCATTTAATTATAAGGAGCAATACACTTTGTATCTCGTTTCACTTCTTAAGGGATCGCTATGAATAAGATATGGAACAAACTAAGTTAATTTATGATGTTTATTAGATGTGACTACAAGGTTATCAGTGGGGGTAACAATCTTAAATAATGCATGAACACTACTAAATCAGAATAAATCTCATTCTGCTGATATTACATTACTGCAGCATTAGTCTTGCACAGCCAGACCTATTTCCATGCTGGAGTCTCTTATCAATTCTGCTATCGAGGAAGAAACACTCTGCCTTGTTTGTGTTTCTCTAAACCGATCTCAATCATCTCGTTGTAACACTAAGCCCAGTATGCACTGATGCTAGCTGTGGCTCAGGAGGTAGAGCAGGTTGTCTACTAATCGGAAGATCAGCGGTTCGATTCACGGCTTCTCCAGTCCAGTCGGCATGTCAAAGTGTCCTCGGGCAAGATACTGAACTCCAAATTGCTGCGTTAACCATGTGTGAATGTGAACTCCCCCCGATGAACAGATTGGCGCCCTGTGTTGCAGCTCTCTGCCATCAGTGTGTGAATGGATGAATGTGACTTGTAGTGTAAAAGCACTTTGAGTGGTCGGAAAACTAGAAGAGCCATATATAAGCACAGTCCATTAACCACTTACCCTACTAAAATAGTGTCGCAGAGGAACTTTTTTGAGCATAAAATGGCTAAATCCCTGCAAAAGAAAATTGATAAGACTTTTACTCGTTAAAAAGGACATAATTTGCCGTTTTTTAGCGTATAAATTGGGAGGTCAGAGGTTATTGGTGTGGTTTCCGTTATAAACCAGGATTTTGAAAACGGTAACATGCAGATAGCGCCAGAGGAGGAGAATAGCTGGCCAATGGTAGACTTATACCCACAGTGTATATCCGGTGAGTCAGACTACTGCAGTATTAGACTCTCCCTGCCTGATAAACTCCTGCATCTTTCAAATTCCACATCTCCAGTTCATTACACAGGCTTTCTGCTGATAATTTTGAGTCTAAAGCCAACCCTAATTAAGAACTTACAAGCACTCACTCTGGTGCACCCAAAAAAATGTTCAAAACTATATTTGCTTCCAAAGATGCAAGCAAAATGTGCACACTGTAGAACCTGCATATTGTCAATGAGATGAGCTTTGCAACACTTGCAGACTTAGATGGACAAAACTCAATTGCATACAGTAAAGAGAGGGTCAGCATTTTGGCTCAGGGCATCTCTAATAATTGTCAGTTTTACCTGTATTTAAAACCCATGAATAGCCTTTATGCGTTGTGGCATGCTAACTTGTAAACTTTATGAATCACATATATCATTCATGGGAACATACTACAGCAGTTTGCGCTCTGTCCATTAGTAATTCGCTCTGAAACAGAACAGACTTTGACAGAGAGGTCATGGTTTACAGAGAAATGCTGCAACACTACCGCTGCGGTTTGAAGGACTTACACATCTGTGTTTCTCAAACACTCCCATACACATTCACTGTTACTCTTTTAGATCAGTTTGAACGACCACTGCAGAGCTTTATCTGCTCAGCGTGGGACCAATACTTGTTCAGATAAATGTTACCAAAAATGTTCACTGAAAAATGTTCTGTGCATGAAGCTACTGTAGGGAATGGGAACCTAAAACCCCAGCCAGTGCCAGTGCCTTACTTCACCTGCTGGGCTCTAGATGACAGCATTTATACATTAAATTATGTAATGAGACTCCCAGATGTACTGTAGCCGCTGCATTGTACTTCAAAACACAGGAGAGACTGCCTTACATTTGTAGTCACAGTTCATGGATCAAAAGCAAACAGGGAGCCAACCAGCGTTCTATCATAACAAAGGCAAACATACAAAAAGCCCTGAGCGTTTCAGCGCTATTAAGACACCCACTCCCTCTCCAGCCTCCATCTCTGCCTCTTGTGCTCCCTCCCTCTCTCCATCCAACTCCCCCTTCCTCTTGCAACCCCCCCCCCCCTCTCCCTCCCGTCTCTTGTTAACGCTCTCTCAGATGCATCTCCTCCATTTCACTCTCTTCCTTTTTTCCGTTTTCTTTTTTCCTCTAGCTCTCTCTCTCTCTTTCTGTCGTCCTGTCTTCACTCCATATAGTTTTTCTCTTGCGCTGTCCCTGCTACTCCTACACGAACACACTTACCGCACACACACTTACCGCACACACACACACACACACACACACACACACACACCATGTTCCTTTTCTATTTTTTTTTATACCAACCTCTTACTCATGTGTGTCTACATCCCTCCCTCCCACTCTTTTAACTCTGTCTCTCTCTCAGTTCTCTCAGAGGGTCTAAGCTGGAAGCGATTGCCACCCACACATTCCCTCTTCAGCTTTCAGCTTGACATCAGATTTACATTCACAATGAACAAGCACAGCATTTTATATGTTGCCTAGCACATGGCTATACACACAAACATGTGAACACGCAAACTGGTTATTAGCACATGTGAACACATGTGCCTGTATTGTACTGCATCAGAGATGGAAGGTTTTTTTTCTATGTACTCAGAGCTAGTGCTGAAATGATGATGATGATCATCATCAATCATCATATATCAAACAAAAGTGCAAAACATTTCTATGATTGGAAATGGAATATTTTAGATTTTTGGACTGCTAGATGAACAAAACAGTTACAGGATGGCATCTAGTGCTCTGCAATCATAGTTTATGATTTTTTTGGCAGTTAAAATAATATATCAGTATTGAATATATAATAAAATATAATAAGTCATAATTGAAGAAAAATATTAAGAGGTTAATGAAAAATTAAAAGAATTATAAGTTGCAGCCCCACATTGATGCTGTTGGCATTTTTGAGCTGACTTTAAGACCCTATTTACACCTGGTATTAAAGGATTACTTTGAGCATTGTGGGAATACACTTAATGTCTCTCTTGCAGAAAGGTATAGATGAAGAGATTCCACTCTCATGTCTGCCCGTTAAGTACTGTACATAGTTTTAGCTAGCAGGAAATTATCCGAGCCTAGTGTAAAGAATTTAAGCAGAGAGAAACGCTAGCCTGTCTCTATAAGCCTCTAAAGTTCAAAAATACACTGAGCCACTCCTCTAAAGTTCAATAATCAACACAGTGTATGTCATTTGTTTCATCTCTGTGGTCTGACAGACATTCATTTTTGTAATCATACCTTGATGAACAACAATTAATCTATCCATCATTTCTCTGCTGTTTGCCCCTAACGTCACAATGAGGAGAAAAGTCCAGAAAGTCACAATGCTGCCAAAAAATAGCTTCAGCACGTAAAAAACCCCACACATTTGCTTTTTTATGTTTCTGATTGTGTGTGGTTTAAACAAATAAAGAACAAAATGTCATTATTAGTATTAGTTCATAGTACTGCTTGTATTGTTCATGCAAAGCTAGGGTAATCACTACACCGCTGTAGCTCCATAGTTAACACACAGCCTCAAGGGAGCAATCAATCATCTCAACTAACTCTAAGCAGGAAATAGAGTGCCCAAAATGTGCAACTATTCTTTGAACATACTGTAATAAAGCTCTGAGTCAAGGTGAAATCCAGCCAGAACACATCAGATTGTTTATCTACAGGTGGTCTGCTTTTCATTGTGAGTGGATTTTACCCATTTCACACCTAGCTTCAACCTGTTTGTTGGCAGCTCCATCAACCCAAACTTGCATTTCAACATCCACTAACAATGTGGCCAGAAACAAAGTGACAGTAACACAGCCAATTATTAGCTATATCTGAACTCTGCGGGGACCAGTACACTAACATTTATGTATTTATTACATTGTGTATGCCATTGACACTTTTTTGTTCCATGGTGGCAAACCTTAGGCCACCTTGTAACCGGATCTCTGCATTTTTTGAGTGTACCTGAGGAGACCACCACACAAACCCATGTCCCCCAAAACAACCCTAAACAGTTTGACAAATGATTAGGCAAGTTGAGCATGATGTCATCCTCTGATATCATCCCTATGCCTGAAGTGGAGTCTTTTTTTTGGTGACAGCAGTTTGTTTCATTTTAGCCAAAAAAACTCTTCTACTTTTTTGTGTTTGGTTTTTTTGTAGCTACATTTGAAGTGCCGTATGCCGAACCTTGAAGTTAATGAATTTTCTACAATACACGCCTGCAAATGTTTTACGATAAAAGCCTTTTTTTTAGAGACGTGTGTTCACTGAAACGCTAGAGGGCTTTTAATTTAAACGGATACGGGAAGTGTTAAGTTTGTATTTGCATATCGCCGTAACTTTAACAGCTCAAAAGGGAGCTAAAATATAACTTTAATATATTTATTAAACCTAAGAAATAAAGGCCTGCCTCTAATACAAGTCTGCTTCAAATAACCCCCTGTTGAAGACCTCTGATCTAGATACACATCACATGTCAATACCGTGTAGAAATGTGGTCTCATTTGTGATGACAGTAATCCGACAATCCACAAGATCCACAAGATTTGCTGAAATACTTTCTTTGGTTTATTAATCGTGGATAAAATCTTCATTAGCATGCAGCTGGCCATCTTTCCAAAAGCCAAGGTGGCAAACATTAACCCTTTATAGGACACTCATTAAAAGGAAGGGAGGAAGGAAGGGAGGGAATGAAGGACGGAGGAGGGAAAGGAAGGAAGGAAGGTAGGAAGGTAGGGAGGAGGAAAGAAAGAGAGAAGGAGGGAGGAAGGAAGGGAAGAAAGAAGGAAGGAAGGAAGAAGAAAGGGGGATGGAGGAAGGAAAGAAGGAAGGGAGGAGAGAAGGAGGGAGGGAGGAAGAATAGATGGAAGGAAGGAAAGGAAGGAAGGAAGGACGGAGGAAGGAAAGAAGGAAGGGAGGAGAGAAGGAGGGAGGGAGGGAGGAAGAACAGATGGAAGGAAGGAAAGGAAGGAAGGAAGGGCGGAGGAAGGAAAGAAGGAAGGGAGGAGAGAAGGAGGGAGGGAGGAAGAACAGATGGAAGTAAGGAAAGGAAGGAAGGAAGCACGGAGGAAGGAAAGAAGGAAGGGAGGAGAGAAGGAGGGAAGGAGGAAGAACAGATGGAAGGAAGGAAAGGAAGGAAGGACGGAGGAAATAAGGAACGAGGGAGGGAGAAAGGAAAAGAGGTAGGGAAGAAAGAAGGCAGGGAGGAAGGAAAGGAAGGAAGGAAAGGAAGGAAGGAAGGAAGGAAGGATATTTTGGGATATTTACAGAGGTTACCAAATATAATGATTTGCCTAATAAAGGGTTAAACTGCAGTGATTGTAAGAATGAGCAACTTGAACAATGTTATTTCAGCACATGGATGATTTATTAAGCTGCTAAATAATTAAGACAAGCGCATCTACATTCACCGTGACCCCAGTAAGGCTGAATCACAACCTCTCATGACATGATGATGCCTCAGCCACACTGTCTGCTTTTTCATGCCTTTACATCATCTCTAAACAATAGTTACATAATCGAATTTTAAAATAGGTACAACAGTGAAAATCAAAGCAGGTCTCCAGATGTCCTCGCACCTTCCGTTTCACTGCTGCTCATAATCAGACTCATTAGCACATCGTGTCAGTCATCAGCAGTGATCCCAAGACTAATGAAGCTTTTAAATGATTTACTGTGATCTATCAAATGTCTCTGTGGCTGCTGAACGCATTCCACCGCATTGTGTGTTTGTGACAAAGCATATATGGATGCTCCCATATCATAGCCTTATATGTGCACAAATGCCTGAGCACCTTCTGCATTCAGAGCTTTGCTGAATAGTATGTTTGAAACTAAAATGTAAGGTACTTCAGGAAAAAAAAAAATTAAATGTTGCCATGGCAACAAAACACAGAGCCTGGTTTGTGATCAAAAAAAAAGAGAGTGAGTGAGAAATAGCTTTAAATGGACCTGTCCAGACTTTTTCTTTTTTCTTTTTTGTTCCAGACTAATGCTTTTGTAAGCGTTTTAATAGAGGGAATGCTTAATGGCTTTGATTAATTTAGACAACCATTAAAGTGAGAATTCATGTCTTAACACAAAAAAAAAAAAAAAAAAAAAAAAAAAAAGCCTGTGACCATGCCACCTCTTTTTGCATTTTCATTTGTCTTTCCTCAGTATTAACTGCACCCGTCTCACATCCCTCCAGTTTTATAAGGACTGTGGATCAGATGATTTATATACTGATTCTGAATGAGTCTTAGCACACACTGCCGCCCACATTTCTCCACTCCCTGCATGTTAAATGTGAAAAAAAGGAGCAGGTATACGCTTGTATTATGTTAGAGAAACACATTTTTGGTCTGTATTCAAGTTGAAGAGTACCATTTTCCAAAATCTGCTCTTGGCGCCTCCTCTTACCAGATGATAGATAAAGCAGCCTGCATGGTTAAAAAACATAGGAGGTATCCAGACTGTGTAGCTGCTGCATTCTGATTGTGAAAGAGCTTTATTGCAAGTCATTGTTTCGTCTTCTTCCGGCTAAGAGAAAAAGAGAAAACTTAACGGCTGGGTCCCAGACACTTTGTTAGAAATAACCTGAAGCAGTACCATTAACGATGCTGTTGTGATTGAAGCCATTTTCTTTCTGAAGTGTCTTACTGTTGAAGAGGAGAAAATGCCAGCGGGTGTAGCCATCAGGCGTTGGTAGCTGGTCCACCTGTGAAGAAAAGAGGGATGATAGTGTTGTGTGTTGCTGTAGTTGATGTTGTGTTGCTAGTGGCTACATGCTTTCATACATGTAAGTACAGCACAATAGACATTGACATAAATATGAGGTCAAAGAGACAGAAGCTTAACCTTCGTGTCGTCCTCCCGGGTCAAATTGACCCCGTCTGTTTTGACTGTTCCTTCTTTCCTTTCTTCCTACCTTCCTTTCTTCCTTCCCTCGCTCCTTCCTTCCTTCCTTCCTGTCTTCTGTCCTTATTTCCTTTCCCTCCTTCCTTCCTTCCTTCGTTCCTTCCTTCCTTCCTTTCTTCTGTCGTTCCCTCCTTCCTTCCTTCTTTTTTTCCTTTCCTTCCTCCCTCCCTTCCTCCTGTCCTTTTTTAATTCCCCCCCTCCTTCCTTCTGTCCTTCCTTTCCTCCTTTCCTTCTTTCCTCCCTGCCTCCTTCTTTCCTTCCTACCTTCCTCCCTTCCTTCCTTCTTCCTGCCTCCCTCCTTTCCTTCCTTCTTCCTCCCTTCCATCCTTCCTTCCTTCTTCCTCCCTTCCTCCTTTTCCTTCCTTGACTCGAGGACAACAGGAGGGTTAATTTATATCAGAAAGCTGAACTTGGACAGAACTTGATGTGTTTTAATCATTAAAGGGAACAAAATTAATCACAATTAAAGCAGTGAAATATTCATTCACTGTTATAAGTTTGAAGCCATATTCTGATTTGACTACTGAAGGTCTCAATCAGGTTTCTAGAAGTGGACTCGGGGTCAAGGTAACTTAGCCATTAGGTCAAGTGGCATTTTGAGAGCCTTAACTCTTAACCCTCCTGTTGTCCTCAGGCCAAGGAAGGACAGGCAGGCAGGAAGGAAGGAAGGAAGGACGGAAGGAAGGGAGGGAGGGAGGGAGGAAGGAAGGAAGGAAGGAAGGAAGGAAGGAGGGAGGGAGGGAGGAATGAAGGAAGGAAGGAAGGGAGGAAGGAAGGGAGTAAGGAGGAAGGATGGAAGGATGGAAGGAAAGGAAGAAAAGAGGAAGGACGGAAGGAAAAGAAGAAGGAAGTAAGGAGAGAAGGAAAGGAAGGAAGGAAGGAAGGGAGTAAGGAGGGAGGGACTAAAAGAGGAAGGAAGTGAGGAGAGAAGGAAGGAAGGAAGGAAGGAAAGAAGGAAAGAAAGGAGTAAGGAGTGAGGGAGGGAGGGAGGAAGGAAAAGAGGAGGGAAAGGAAGGAAGCAAGGAAGAATGGATGGAAGGAAGCGAGGAAAGAAATATGGAAGGAGGAGGGAGCAAAGAAAGAGGGAAGGAGGGGAAGAACGAAGGAAAAATTAAAGAAACCTATAAATGGGTTTCCATCCACTTGTTTTTATGCATTTTTTTCGATTTGTGTGTGAAAACAGTTGATATATCACAGAATAAATGTTTATGCTTGGATGAGGCGGAAAAGTTGATGTGTCGATAAAAGCAAAATGTGATGAAGTGTGATGGAATACAGATTTAATGAATAAATGGAATAAACATCTCTACATAACTGACACAGGGCTGAAATGCTTCCAAAAGCAAAGAACTATGATGTTAACTGTTCAGCAGTCTCCATTTCCACCGTCCATCATGCTCTCCATCATCTGTATGTGTATCACGTTTTCCATCACTTCAACTTTGACTGTCGCTGCATTGATTACATCATCGCATTGTGCCTTCTTCTTCTTCTTCTTCTTTTTGTGGTTTACTGCACTTGATACGAGATTAAGTCTACCACCAACTGTTTACTTCAATGCACTCAACTATTAATATTCACAAAACAGCAGTGGGTGGAATCACATCTGCATTTTCTTTATCGATTTTCTAAAATGTCAGTTCAAATGTGCGCTTCATTCGTTCAATTAGATTTTTTTCACTGTTTACGAGACAAATTAACTTTCAATTTTGTTACGGTTTCTTGCTTGATAAATGAAATACCAACTTTTTTTTATTTTAACTCAAGGTCCAGTTTCTTAGCTTTTCATGATATTTCCTTTATATCATTAGCAGAATAATCCTTTTCTATTTTAGAGATTTTGAATCAACTGCATATACAGATAAACAGATTATTTTGCAAATTAAATAGTTTTTTTCAATCATTAATCATATTAAATTCATGTATATCTTTACTGACAGTAATATCCTATTTTTATATCATTGCTCTGAATGCTTATAAACCATTTTAATAACTAATCTCATTTTAATCTTCTTCATAGACTACTCTATGTAGCATCTGTTGAGGAACTACAGATGAAAAATGTTGAAATAAACCAATAAATAAATAAAGAATATACAGATTATTTTGATTCATTGCAACACAGCTGCAGATGGAGTCACTGCCGGTTGTTACAGCAGACAATCAAACATGTTTTATTGCATATTTCCACTTCAAGCAAATAATTACCTGTAGTATTACAGCCGTAAGGTTAAATGTATGACAGAGCAGGGATGTTACACTGGATGCTGCTGCAGCTGTGCATAGCAATCCTATGCTCTCAGTAAGGCATTGTTTTACAGACCATGTCTATTATGTATGTGCTGTATACTGTAAGTCAAAAGTAATCTGCCCTCTGTGATCAAAGAGAAATTATTAATATGCCTCTTTCATATTTTTCTCATGTGAGTAAATACAGAAGAATAAGAGTAAAAGCAGGCAATGTGTCTGAACTGGGGAAGTCTAGATATCATATTTTGGAGGTCAAACCGTATTTAAATTCCACAACAGTTTCTGAGTCTCTTTAGAGATTAGGAAAGTAAATGCTTACATGGCGCATGGGATTCTTGCTCAGCAATTTCTGTATGAAACATAATTTGAACACAAACTGCTGCAAGTGATGACTATGTATGAACATAATGCTTACTAAAACAGTTTATTACTTGTTAATAATTATCATCATCGTTTTGTTTTGTGGGTTAAAGTTCACTTAACAAATTATTACAACATAAAAAAATCAAATTAATTTATCTATCTCTCACTTTTCATTGCTAAAATATACTGTGATTAGTCCCATCACAACAAATAAACTTCCAATTAGGCATGGGCCGGTATGAGATTCTGGCGGTATGATAACCATAAGAAAAAATCGGTATGGCGGTATTGCGATTACAACTCTAAAATGTTCCTAAAAGGAAGAAAAATAAAGACAGACATGTTAATTTAACCTGAATCTGTAATGACAGTGTGAGGGGTCATGATACTCTACGCTGCAGCTGCACCACCTGAGGGGTTTCTGACCAGCACTTCCTGTCTTTGACCAGACTAAAAACAGCTCATACCTCAGGAACGGTATGACAGAAAATTTGTCGGTTTCGGTTATCATGGCTTTTTCAAATCGCGGTATACCATGAACACGGTTATCATCCCCTGCCTACTTCCAAACATAGAAAAGTAGGTGCTTTTGTACCGTAGTGTATACTCTATGTAGTTTTTTAACTTTTTGGGGGGAAAATATAACAGCTGCAACTACTTAAAGCAGAAAGATTTGCTTGGTCTCCCGCCCCAATGAAACCCTCCATTGGAGGATGTAATAAAGCACATGCTCTCTCTGAATCTTATGACTCTAAATTGGCACCAAAGGGAAGCATTTTTTGTTGTTGTTGTTTTTTATATATCACCCTAAAGTAAGGCTTGTTTTTTTCTGATCTTGCTGTCTATAGCTATACCCACAAAAACTTCCTCAACTTTGGTTTTGTTACCATAAGACTGATGCCAGTTGGATCCTAAATCAGTCTTCTCTCCTTGGCACAATCTGCTCCTCCAGGGGAAACTAATTAGTTTGGGAAACAATACATTCTGAAGAGGATCTCAATATCTCTGTTACAAGGCCTTTTAATTGAGATGGTTGCAGTTATGATGCATACATAATGATGGCATAACCTCCATTGGTACATGGCTTCACCCTTGCTAATTGCTGTCAATTAATATTTCTTGCACCTAAGAAGCTGTTAATTCTACTGTGAGTGAGTGAGGCACCTACATATGATTAATATTTTAAAAAACGTTCATGAACCAGAACTCTAAAATAACTCCAAAGTAAATTCAATCAATTCCTGGAACAATTTAGTCTATCAATTACATAAAAATGTACCAAACCATATAATTTAGTGTCAGTCATCCTGTAAGTGTAGGTTTAAATTATTCTAAATAAAAAGGTTTGCGATTATGCAACCCTGTTATAAAATGTGATTTTGACAAGATCAAAATGAACTTTTCATGCAATTACAATCAGCCTCAGAAGTGCTCTTGACACCTTGTAAATGGTGGCTGGATGTTGAGTTCTCTTTCTTCTTCTCCTGTGATTTTTCAGCAACCTTTAAATATCTGCTTTCTCTGATTTAATTTGCAAGTCTCCTTCACTAGTCAGTCATCCAGTTTACAGAGTTTCATCTGGTAGTTTTGAAGCTGTTGATTTGGGCAGAAAGACACTGTCTGGATGTCTAGACGGGGTGACGAACACCTTCATGGTCATGTTTTTCCCGCCTTGTGTGGGTTGGAGAAAATGTTAGGACTGCAGACAGAAAGATGGGCAGGCTCGCAGTGAAAAGATGACCATTTCGACAGGTAAATGGAAGAGAGCGAAAGGAGAGAGGGCCGATGAGGATAAAAGAGGAATACAGATAAATACAGATAAAGGCAAGTATGGAGAAAATGGAGGGCTATAGATACCACACATACTGAAGGAGAGGAAAAGGAGAGGACGGCTATGAAAACAGGAAGAGGTTGCAAGGAGGAGAAAGAAAATGAGAGAAAGAAAAGAGAGAGATCAGGGGCTGAAGAGAGGTAGAGGGATAAATGCACTATTTGAATTATGTAAAATTGCTGCGTGGGAGAGAGGAGGTGTGTGTCTGAATAGTGTGACTGTGTGACAGAAGAGGCTGAGAGAGGGAGAGAGCGCAAGGAATGAGCAGAGATATGAAACATGATCAAGATGAAAAGGCTGAAATGCAAGAAGATATCAAGAAGTAAGAACAAACAAAGAAATGTAACACACTTATATTTGAATCAGCCTGGTTATCATGCTGTAGGTGTTTCTTTGAGAGGGCCGTGCATCTCCGTGCAAAAATAAGAAAGCAACAGGAAAATACGTGCAGAGATGTAAAGTAGCCTTTGATATCCCCCTGCTGTAGTTCGGAGATCATAAAAATGATTGTCTAAGCAGGGCTTCTACATAGGTGGTCACCCTGACTTTATTAGGCGAGGGATTGTTTCCTTCTCATTCACTGGTAATATGTAACGCGCTGCTGGCTCCTCATAACTTTACATATATTCACTGTGGGTGAGGATGCCCAGTGAATAGCCTAAATTGTGTTTTTTAGAGTTTATTTTCAGCTGTGTGGCTGTGCTCTTACAGTACATACTCTCCCTCGTGAGATCCCAGCCCATAGCTAACATTCTCTGCCGATGATCAATATATTTATATCTGGCTGCTGTTGTGGTGAGAGGTCACAATGTTTCTGTGTTTCTTGCAGAACTTGGGAAGAAAAGGGAAAGAAAAGCAGCAGCAAGGAATACTCTTTAGACTTTGATGTGATGTGAACTGAAGCCTTCCCATACTGTAGTTAATTTTACACCCCCTCCCTGCTACCATTCAGTGACATACTGCTATTAAGGTGAAGAATAGATTGACGAAATATATTCTAGAAATTAAAGAAAGAAATAAAATACGTAAAGATGATTTGATTGCAGGTTTTGCTAACCTAATTGCAGGTTTAATATCTCCATGTGGCTGAGAGGTGGCAATAAAATCTGACATCATTGTGTGACATAACGTTTGGATACTTGATAGAAAGTCAATATCAGTCCAATGTGCAATATTACTGAAGAATTTGTCTTGAAGGCAGTAATGCAGAAGCAATGTTTTATACATTACATAACACTCAAGAAACTGTAAATTTAGATATTTCACAAACATGCAACACTGTCCGCTACACTGTCCTCCACATATTTCGCAAAATTCACATTTAAATATGTGTAATTAAATATGTGTCCTATGGGTTTTATATGATCCTCCCCTCCATTCTTTTCTTTCCTAATGTTTTAGAAAGCTACTGCCCTCCCAAAAACAACATGTTGTTACGTTTGAGTGACAGATGCCATCTAGTGTAGCAATTTGACTCGGAGCTGTGGTGCAGGTGAGGTATATTTGTGTCGATCACTTTCCTTATTCGGAGGAGGCAGGTGGATGGCGGTTTTATAACCCAACAGCGGACCTTGCCACAGGAAACAGCTGTTTGTTTCCCATTTCTAATCGTGAGTCAGGACAGTCTTTTAAAAAAAACTTAATCACGATTGTCTCCTAACCCAATGGTTACTACTGTAGCCATGAAAACATGGGTCACCTAACTTTAACCCTCCTGTTGTCCTCAGGTCAAGGAAGGACAGAAGGAAGGAAAGGAGTAAAGAGGAAAAGAGGACAGAAGGAAGGAAGGAAGGAAAGGAGTAAGGAGGGAGGGAGGGAGGGTGGGAGGGAAGGAGGAAGGAAGGTAAGGAGGAAAAGAGGAAGGAAGGAAGGAAGGAAAAGGAGTAAGGAGGCAGGGAGGAAAGGAGGAAGGAAGGAAGGAAGGTAAGGAGGAAAAGAGGAAGGAAGGAAGGAAGGAAGGAAGGAAGGAAGGAAGGAAAGGAGGAAGGACAAAAGAGGAAGGAATTTAGGAGAGAAGGAAGGGAGGAAGGAAAAGAGTAAGGACAAAAAGAGGAAGGAAGGAAGGAAGGAAAGAAAGGAGTAAGGAGGGAGGGAGCAAAGAAAGAGGAGAGGAAGGGAAGAAGGAAGGAAAATTTTAATAAAGAGGGAGAAAAGAAGGAACAGTCAAAAGAGGACGGGGTCAAAATCAGTAACTTTATCCCACACCACATGTTTCTCAAACAAAGTGATCATTTTACCCCAAACTCTGATCTTTCCCTCAATCTAACCAAGTGGGTTTTGTGCCTAAACCTAACCAGACCTCAACCACAGTGTCATCACATCATTATTTTATTACATTGATTCTTAAGCACAAAATTATGTTGCCCTGCTGATTACTACCAATAGGAGGAACTGTTTTATGATCAGGAAGTTGTTTTTTCTTTCTTTTTTTCCAACATAAAAGTACTCACATAGTCCCAGCATTTGCATATGTGGTGAAGCGGTTGAAATGTCATTTTTAGGGTTGATGGTTGGCGAAAACATTTTCTTCACATTGGACTACTTCATACGGAGCCCCTCTGGTGACATTTGACAAAAAATAAAATAATCCGTGGCCATGGCTGAGTGTGTGAGTGTAATGTAGTTACCTGAGGGATCCAGCAGAGGGCGCATATTGCTTTGAGCAACATTAAAGGACACCCTCATTCATTCATTGGCCTGACTGATTGAATGAAGTTTGTCTTATTTTGTCTTTCACTGAAAAACTCCATTTCAGATACAAGTAGGCATGGGCCGGTATGAGATTCTGGCGGTATGATAACCATAAGCAAAAATATCACGGCTTCACGGTATGGTAGTATTATGATTACAGCTCTAAAATGTTCCTAAAAGGAAGAAAAATAAAGACAGACATGTTAATTTAACCTGAATCTGTAATGACAGTGTGAGGGGTCGTGATACTCTACGCTGCAGCTGCACCACCTGAGGGATTTCTGACCAGCACTTCCTGTCTTTGACCAGCACTTCCTGTCTTTGACCAGCACTTCCTGTCTTTGACCAGACAAAATACAGTATGACAGAAAATTTGGCGGTTTCGGTTATCGTGGCTTTTTCAAATCGCGGTATACCTTGAACACGGTTATCGTCCCATGCCTAGGTACAAGTCCTTCATAACAATGGTTAATATGTACGAGTGCGTTGGATGAATGTGTGCTCAGGGATTGGTTATGGTATCACTCCAGCTGGTGAATGATGAAATCTATAACATCCCCTAGATCAGCATATTCTTTGAGTTTAAACTGATGCATTTTGAGCATGAGCCGAATTAAGTGTGTCTTGCTAAGAACTACTCCATGTCTAACCGCAAGTGACTTGAGTATATCATTGTAATTCATTCCTGGATTAAAATAAAATGAAATCAATTCAAAGTTGTCCATGTTTACGGAGCCTCAGCAACAATCAACAGTATCTTCATGGAAGTGAAACACAATAATTAACTCGTGGCCACGCAATAGTATCTCATGGCCACGAGATAATTAACATTTGTATCCCATGGCCACGCTATTTTATTTTTTTTAAATGTCACCAGAGGGGCTCCATAACTTCATCAGCTAGGTGGAGTAAAAGACAGGACTCACTAGTAAACCCCCAAAGTACTGTAAATGTGTGTAATATGAGTATAATATGTCACCTTTAAAGCAAATGTATTGACATAGAAAAATTAAAGACCAATTATATACTATAGATAAATATACCTTACATTTAGGTCCCGACTGTAAGTATTTGGACAAGTACATATTTTTTATTCTTCAGGCTCTTTGCTGCAGCACATTCAACTCCAAATAAATAATGGATATTACATTAAAGTGCCAAGTGTGTTATGTATAGCCTTTTTAACACAGTGCCCACATTGGAAAGGTTCAAAAGTATTTGGACACTTGGCTAATAAGTACTAAGCTACTACTGTATGTTTCTTGGGCTGCTGTGTGGTGCAGAAAAAAGTATATATATGGTTGATAGAGCGTTGTCGTTTAGATTGAGGTGGAGCTGCATGTCAATATGAGGAGTAAAGAGGTGATCATGCAAGTGAATAAGATGCTAATGAGGCTGAAGAGATATCGAAGGTAGTTGATCGACAAATACTTGAGTCTGGACTGTAATTTTAAAGTGCTTCACATAAAACAAATTATTAGAAAATCTATCAAAATATACTTAAGTTCTTTCAATTAAAACATAAAACAACTTTAATTTGATGCATTGCTTCACAAATCAGTCACATAGTAACGATATAAAATAAATGAAGCTTCTGTAATATATGGTTTTAGTCTGAGAGTCTCACACAAGCAGAGGGATTCGTGACTTTGCTCTGTGAAACATGAAGGACTTTTTCTGGTCTTTCATTTTTTATTTTTTATTTTACTGGCTGTCTCAGAAGTCACTTTCATCATACAGTGGCATGTACAGGAATCTGCCTTGAGGGCACTGGTGCTGAGACAGACATTGATATTTATTGAGTTTGGTGGAAGGACAGTAGGGACGTGGAAGTGGAAGACATACTGACGACCAGCGAGGCAATACTTTTATGTACACATTCGCTCTGGTTCCTGATGTAATTGTTCGGTGCTGCTTTTAGTAAACAGGCCAAACAGGTCAACTGGGCCTCTTGTGTTTTCTAACTGTACATTCACACTCTTTCCGTCATCCATCAAGCGTAGGACAGGAGATTATTCCCTCACTGACCAATTCAGTGCATTAGGCACCAACTCGCAGACGGAAGTCAATAAGTGCTTTGTTTGTTTAATGCTCGCTCCTCTCTGTCCGTGCATCTCTCAGCTCCCTCCCCGCAACACGCAGACTGTTAACATTTGCCTCATCTGATGTCCAGACAGAAAATCTATCTCTCCGATAGTCTGTCGCTCACTTTATCAACCGCCTCGCCTTCACGGATGAAAGCGTGTTTGTAACAGTGGAGGCAGCAGTCGTTTAGGTGGATGAGTGTGACCCCGCATGGTTTTATTTCTGCCTCGCCCACCTTTGACCTCTATCTGTATTCTCTCCTCTTTCATTCCTTTAGGCAGATTGTCAGTGAAAGGTCTCCAGTAGCTGTTTATTTCCACAATGGCTCTCTCTTTCTCTCTCCACATCCTCTCACTCTACCTGTGTGTCGGCACCGCAGTTTTCGCCGTGTCCTCATTTTGCCTTTGATGTTTCCTATCCGCTGATGTATATTAACGTTTCACCTATCGACCTCTCTTTCTCTGTCTCTTCTTCACTCAGATCATCGCGCCCGGCGGAAGAGCATAGCCACAGGGAAGCAGCCCAGCATGGAGGTCCCTCCCACTGCCCCCCTTCAACCCTTCCGACAATCCGTGAGTAACCCTCCCTGTTCCCGGCCTCGCTCGCTGCCTCCGTCCCTCTCGCTCTCCCTACTTCCTCCTCCTGCCCTGGGCCCGCCGCACACCTGCGGCCGTCGGGCCAGCGGCACCCCGCCTCACCCTTTCCCCCTCTCCCTGGCCGTCTCCCCCTCCCTCACCTTTTACCAGCAGCAGCAGTTCCAAAAGGGCTCCAAGAAGGGGGCCGGTACGCCCACCTTGCCCCGCTCGCTGCCCCTATCCCCCTCCCTGTCCTACACCCTGCCCCACTCGCCTGCTGCCTACTCCTCCTCCCCCCCCTTTTCGTACTGGGGCGGAGACTGGAGGGCTGCCGGTTCGAGTCCAGTGGCGGGAGGACCGTTAATTGCACCACTGCCCCCTGTTGAGGTATGTGACACAAACATGGCTGATGCAGAGACACTGGCTACGTTTACATACAGTATTATGTGTAAATGTGGGAGACTGCTTTCATTTGGTTTCTGAAGTCTGGGTGAACTCATACTTACAGTATTATTAGCACATCTTAATGGAGCAGTGTGTTTGCAGGTTTTAGCTTTTTAGTCCAAACTGACTATGAATTTGTTCCAAGCAGTCATTGGTTTCCATTAATTTCTCAAAGGTGTGTAAATCAATTAGCCTATTATGTAATGTAAGATGACTTCATGTTCACTGTGACAAAATGCAAAACCATTTTCAGGAGTATGTTAATGGATTTCCATATTATACACAAATTGAGAGCGAACCACTGAATGCCTGGAATGGAGGGAAAAATATGTTCAGGTTTGTAAAACCCAGCAGCAGTTTACGGTGATGTAAAGTGACTTGTAGTAAATGGGCTCAAACACGCAAAATGACTACAAAAGACAAGCAGCATTAAAAAAAAAAGCGCTGTCACTGCTTCTCCTGGGATCATCATGTCTCTCTTTTTATACTGGAAGCAACCTCAGTCAAAGAAGACAGAGGAGCCGACAGCAAAATACGTTCTGTCTATGGACAGAAATAATCTGTTTATTGTTTTATTCATGGCGACAGAAACTCAATCACAAGGTATTAAACGTGCACATGAAAGGGCTTAAAAAGATAGATTGATGTCTTATTACATTTTTGCCAACCATCAATGTTGCCCATCTCCTTTCCATTATTGCTGCCAGTGTTTGCACACTGTCATCGTAGCTGGAAATAGCAGGACTTGTTTTCCTCCCTGCAGAAATCTGCTGTCCACTCACTGTTGCTGCTATGATAAAACAGCTTCGGCAGACTTGAAAATTACAGGAGCCAGCTAATCCATTAAACTAATGTGAAGCTTCAATTTGGCTGGGTCAAAGTTTTTGTGTTTCATCATTATTTCATAGAGACTGAGATGAGTGTTTTCATATCAATATTTCAGGTTCTCTGATTGGATGAGTAAGCCTGTAGGGCAGGAGGAGAGACACTGTGAACTTAGGATGCAGACTAAACTTTTCTGCCTTTGTTATTACTTTACTCTTTGCATACTGTCAATAATTTTATGCTCTAGGTATTGTCTTTGAAATAATCTCCTCAAAAGAACACATTGTCTCTCAGTATTTTAAGAGTCTTTTGTTAGCAGTTCATTTGAGGGTTTGTTTGACATACATTACAAACAGCCGCTGAATCTGCTTCAACCTGAAATGAACCTGAAACTATCGAGCACCAGAGTAAATTTGTGCATGCAAATGCAGCCCAGTGAAGATGTTCCCACTATTACCCTGCTTTATTGGAGCGTATTGTGATGCAGGTTTTTCTCTCTCTGTATTGAATACTTTGACTTTTTAAGACTTAAAGTGTCAGACAGAGCAGTTAATCGAATAAGATTTAGTCATGCAGGCTATTAGCTTGGAACCAGCAGATGGAGCCAAGTCTTTAGTCATATCCTCAAGACAGGCTTCAAAGACTCACTTGACTCATGCCAGATGACGAGGTGTCATTTCCCTGCACTCGTTCACCAACTGAATAATGCTGTTATGCGAAAGGTATATATAAATGATATTATTGTGAATTCTCAGAAGGCACCTGAAGGCTGCATGGCTGAAGCTTCTTTGCAGCACAGTGTCAGATAAGAAAGAAACAGTGATATTTCATGCATGTTTTAAAGGCATTTGTGCTTTAAAGCTACTTTCACAGTTCACATTTTAACATTTAGAGTGTGAAAACAGCTTTGAAATTTGACATTTAAGGTCTACAAAATTGAAACAATTTAGTTTTAAAATGCTATTAGTGAGCTGAAAATCTGTTTATTTTGGTGGAAATGTCACATCTTCTCTTGTGTGGTTTCATCCCCCCCCCCCCCCCCCCCTCCCCGAGACATTTTTAAAGAAGTGAAATAGTATATAGAAGTATTAAATACAGATCATGACACAAAGTTGAAGATATTTATTTGAACAGGAGGAACAAATAAGTGATTCAGAGTTTTACCTATAAAATTTAAATTTTATGCACTTTTTTTTTAAGTATATATTTTTGGGGCTTTTTGCCTTTAATGGACAGGTTAGTAGAGATAGACAGGAAACAGGAGGCAGAGAAGGGGGCAATCACACGCAGGAGAGGACCGCTCGGTGCGGGATTCCAACCGAGGTCACCTGCAGCGAGGACCACAGCCTCAACACATGTGGCGGGCGCTCCTCCCACTGAGCTAAACTCCGCCACAAATTTTATGCACATTTAATAGAAATGTCCTTTTTTTTTTACTTGGTCCCATTTGAATGATTTGTAGGATCTTTGAAATCTTGCTCAGTGTCTCACTATCGGAAGTGTCTTCTCATGTGACCAATTAGGGTTAAAGTCATCTTTTAAGTCTGTCCATTCAGGTTCTTGTGAGCAGACTGTTCCTGCAAATCAGTCAATCAATCAGACTTCATTTGTAAAGCTCTTTTCATACGAACAAAATGTAACACAAAGTGCTTCACACCATAAAACAATACCCTTCTCTATCCAAACACAAAGCAATAAAGGACTTTGTAATTAATAAAGCACCCAACAATAACAGCACGTAATAAAGAAATGAGAACAAACACATCCATCAAACCTTTTCAAGAACTATTCGTCCTTAAACATGAATAAGCTGCTGCTCTGGTATCTCAGATTTTGTGATTCTGTAAGGAAGCTCATGTAGGACAAACTGCGCCTCTTTGTGAGACATGTTTTGGGACTTTATGGCACACCACTGCCCACCACAGGCTCTGTTTCAACACTGCAGCTCTCTGTAGCAAGTGGACATGTGTGGGTGTATGATTTCATGTTGATAATAAATGTACCTTGTGCTCTCCCCCATCACGCATCCTGTGTTTCATTTGTGTGTGTCTCCATCTGATTTTTGGTGTTACTTAACTACATCTGACACAAAACCACACTGACTTCATTCATACCAATCATGTTTATTTCACCATCATCAATCTTTCTCCTCAAAATCCATACCTCACTCCCCTCTTCACCACTCAACCGCTCATATTTGCCGACTCACGCCAACCACTTGTCGGTCTCCGTCACTCCACGCCATTGCACGTCGTCCCCTCCCCTCCTCTCCTTCTCCATCTGTTTTCCCTTGTTGTTGCTCTCCTCCACCCGCCCCAGAGTTTCCTCAGTAGAAGGTTGAAGGGCTCCATCAAGAGGGCTAAAAGTCAGCCCAAACTGGACCGAACCAGCAGTTTCCGCCACATGATCCTCCCCCGCTTCCGCAGTGCCGACCAAGACAGGTCAGTGAGCGAGTGTGTGTGTGTGTGTGTGTGTGTGTGTGTGAAGGGTTTTGAGCATTCATATGTGCATTAATCTGCGGTGTCTGGCTCTGTTTGGCAATGACAGTCTGTGGATAGTGTATATAGCTGCATTAATGTATGAAATATGTTTTTTTGGTCTGTTTCTCCCAGCCTGTTGGTGTAAATGTTACGACATCAGAAAAACAACTTCCTTTTCCATCCATCCCAAAGCATTTTTAACGGGATGTTGGGTTGAAGCATAATAGAGTTAGAAGTCATTCAAAGCGTAAAGCAATTAGGGGTTAGCGTCAGTAAGGGGGAAAGGTGATTTTTACTCCATTAATAATGTGGAGGAGGAGGCTTTTGCTCAGACATTTGCTATTTTATTATTTTTTTATATGTTTAGTTTTTGTTAGAAATGATTATTTTAGAGTTTGGATCGGTGTGTTTACTGGCATCGAAACATCTGCTGTTTTCCAGAGAAATTTTGACCTATAAATACAAAAAATATATAGCATCTATCTTTCTATAAAACTGTTTATACATATATAATTTCCTCCTCAATGTCCCAGTGCAGTGTCACTTACAATTACAACACTCAGCACTGTCGCTGTTTTTCTACCGGGGCAATGAAAAAACATCTCCTTCTCTCCATGGCAACCAACAGACAGCCATATGGTGGCTGCACAAAAGATAATGAGTCATTGGAAGATTTGCTTAATTATACTTCTTCTGTATCATGTAGATAGTTGTAGCAGTGCTGGCATTCTTCAGGGGAAGCAGCACAAGAGGTACATGGCTACATGTTGGGGGGAAAAAATGTTCAGAGCAGCAAATTTTGGTTTGGCAGAAGTTTATAGATGGGAGTTTGTAGGTTTCAAATGATGTTGTCAAGGTGTTTCTATGACAACAATTTTACACCAGCAGTTTTACTTTGAATTTTCAGCCTCTTTGGTGCAAATATTCAGTACATCTTATTCACCATAAAACCAAAAACCCCAAAAATCTCCACCTCCACCCTGATGTATGGTGTAGGTTTATCGAGGGAAGTTAATGAGGGATCATTTTTTTCACCTTAAATTTGCATAATAAGTCATAAAAAAAAAAGAAGTGTCCCAAGTATTTTTCCCCTTCATTTTATTTAAAAGGTCTTACTTAACAGCTGCAGCAAAGACAAACTTCAAATGTGAGCAAGGTCATCTTGATAATATAAACGTGGGGCAAAAATGCACTCAGGAGAAGGCTAAAAACTTTTTCCAGCCAGGTACCTGCCAAGGTGTATTTCCACATGATTTATTCAGACGGGAAGGTGGATGTGTATTATACCCCGTTGGTCTAGAGGAGATGCAGAACGGACGAAAAAGTCAAGAGCGTTGTGAAGTCGAGGTTGTTTGCCAAGGCCCTCGCGGCTGGGTTATTTCTGTCAGACCGACTGTGTTCTGTGTTGGCGAACATCTGCAATTTTGTTTATTTGTTATCTTTATTTATCCAGGGAGAGTTTGCTGTGAACACATTCCATTTCTCACCAAGGATTGAAATTCATGCAGCCATAAACATGTCTCTGAGCTTCCAAATAGGCTGTAAAATATGTGGTGATATATATATATATGTTTTTTCACTGTTATTTTTCCAAAAAATTACTTTTAATTGATTGATACCACAAATGTTGAACTGATCTCAGTCCTACCATATAGCTGCTACACATTATAGTGTTTGTGCCCTGTGATGACTTTAAATGTTTTCTGTATAACATCCTGTATTTTTCATCATCAGTGAATCTGTTGGTTGCTTTTTCAATTAACAAATTCATTGTTTAACCTGTAAAATGTTACAAAAAACAGACATGCAATTTAAGAAGATACAAAAGAAGGAGAAGCAGACGGTTGAAATTAATAATCTGCCAGTTATTGAAATAGTTGCAATTAATCTTAACCTTTAGCCTTCATCAATGTCAGTCAAACCTTACTGAATAAAAAAAGTTATGCTGCTCAGGTTTGACTCTCTTGCATACAGGGGGGGCTTCAACTAGTTCCTTCCTTGATTCATCAATCAATTGTATGATCTATAAAATGTCAGAAAATGATGAAAAATGCTAAGACAGTTTCTCAGAGCCCAAAATGCATATTGTGATACAGATAAAGATATTCAGTATTTGATGATATAAAACAAAGAAAACCAGGAAATCCTCACTTTTGAAGGAGCTGGAACAAGAAAAATGTTGGAACCCAGTTTCACTATAGCTGCAGATCATTTGTTGATTTGACTGAACAGTAGATTTACTGTACTAATCTTTTTAGCCCTACTTATGTAGAGTTCAGATAAATGTATTTATGCAGTGTTTTGAGGTAAGACTTCTTCTGCTTGATAGTTCACTGTGAAGAGGCACAGAACATATTTAAGATGATGATTGAATCCTTAATCTATCATCACTGGTGAGGTTGTTTTCTGTGATTGGTTGTGACCTGTTAAGATTAATAAGATTTGAAGTGTGTGTCATCTTTTCATGTACCTCCACTGAGACCTTTCATAGACTTTCCTCAACCTGCAAGCACTCTTGCTCTCTTCTCGATCTCTTTATCCACTCTGACCTTCTCTCATCCTTTCTTCCCTCTCATCCAAGCTCTCTCTTGCTTCATCTCCAAATGATCCACTGTTTACATAATCAACACGATTTCCTCTGAGAGGTCTTTTCTCTCACCTCTTCCTCTCAGTCTTTCCTTTTTCTCACATCCTCTCATGACCTCCCCCACTCTTTCTCTTTTCTCTTCTGTATTCCCCACAATCTGACTCATTCCTTTGGGTCTATTTTTATCTCTCTCTCTCTCTCTCTCTCTCTCTCTCTCTCTCTCTCTCTCTCTGTTTCTCTCCCCCCTCTCAGTCCTGTACATGTAATCAGTGCTGTGTTGATGAATGTTATGATTGAACGTAGGCAAAATCAGTGTGAGCACAGGGGAGAAGCTTAGAGTCGAATGCAGCACGGAGGATATACAATCTCTTTTTTTCTTTTTAAATCTTTTTCCACATTTCTATTGCCTCTTTTCTTCTTTGACTACGTCGTCACACCTGAGCGTCCCTCCTCGTTCTCTGGTTAGACTCACTGTGTCATCAAACGTCCGTCTAACTGACTTTGTGGTCGTCTGCTGAGCTGGTTTTGTGCTTCTTTGCATGCATGTGTACGTAGGAGTGAGGTGAGCATGATGGATGGGCTGTGGCGGAAACCTTGTTCACTCGTTAGTGTGAGCCACGTGCATATGTCTGTCAGGATTAATGACATTAAAAGATTCACTGATATGAAAGGTTTTAACATACTGTGTGTTGAGTTTACTGTACCCTGAGGAAAAGACGGGATATATCTGTAAAAACAGTTTCTTAGATATGAGTTAAACTTGACAAAAAAAAAGAAGTCATAAGATGAATATGTGCTACGTATTGTCCTTTAGTCTAGCAGTCCCCTTACTTTTTTTTTTTTTTAATCAAACTGAAAAAATTGACAAATCTGAATAATATTTCCTTTTGATTGTGTTTAATTACTGACAGGATACAAGCAATCATTTACATTTCAAACAAGGTTATAATGAGCATTTCAGAATAGGTGTACAGGATCAGAGTCACTTTGCTGTCCACATGGTCCTCTGGATTTTCTTTAAAAGTCAACTAATGAACCTTGTGGCATTACATCAGTCTGTCCACTTCACAGCTGCCCATTGAATAATTTAGAGCGGCGAGTTTCAGAATGTTCATTATTTTTTAATACCTGAAGTGTTGCGTCTCCTCTTTATTTCTCTTTGCCTGTTAGCGATACAAGGTTAATAGCCTGGACGCATTAATTCATTATTTGCTGTTGTTGGCGAATACAGCTAAAATTTTGGAAAGTCAGAACATAGTCAGTGTAGGCAGCAGCTTAGCAGGACCAAATTAAATGTATGTTAGGATTTATCTTAAAGAAATATAAATATGGTAAAGAAAAAAGCTTTTTTTACCAAAGGGTTTTTCCATATTTTGTGTAGTTTGCTGATATTGAACTTCACAAATATACTGAAAGACATGAACTAGTTGTTACCCATAGATACCCAACATTGTTAATATCCCGTTTTTTTACTGCCATTCAACATCTTGTGAAGCACTTATATGGATGTTTGTCAGGACACAATGAAACCGAAATGAAATGTAATGTCATCTTCAACAAGAAAGCCCTTTCTGCCCTCTCCATATCTAACCACAACTATCACTCCTCCCAGGACCCGTTTGATGCCGAGCTTCAAAGAGTCCCACTCCCATGAGTCCTTGCTGTCTCCCAGCAGCGCTGCTGAGGCGCTGGACCTCACTCTGGATGAGGACGCCATCATCAAACCTGTCCACTCGAGCATCCTGGGACAGGAGTACTGCTTTGAGGTGAGAAGTGGGCTGCACACTATGGGCAAACAAAGAGCGCACTCACACACAAAGAAGTGTAGCTGTAAATGGCACCAAAAATGTTGTTCCATCCTGACAAGTGACAGTGATGTGAAATGGACTGTGAATTGAAAATATTGTTTTTCTTTACTTGTGACAAAATGAAAGAACCAAGGACACTGAAAGGAGCTTCAGTCCCTACATAACTTGCTGCAGGATTATGTCAGCTTTTTCATCACATTTCCATTAGTGGAACATGACAGAGGTTGAGAGTGAATACAAGGCATTGTTTTTGCGCCTTAGTTGCAGTCTCCATAGTTACTAATGGCTGTGGTTGTTGAATTTACCATTGGCTATAACCTCAGGTGACTACGGCATCAGGAACCAAGTGCTTTGCGTGTCGCTCAGCTGCAGAGAGAGACAAATGGATCGAGAACCTGCAGAGAGCTGTCAAGCCCAACAAGGTGAGGGGAGAGAAAGGGATGCGGTAGAGGAAAAAAAAAAGAAAAAAGGATGATCCCTCTGTCTGTGTGTCTCTCTCTCTCCTCCCCGTCTCCTGTTGTTGTCTGTTGTCAACAAGAGTGCACCACTTCATTTCTCTGTGTGAACTCCATCCTCGTGTCTGTGTGTGTCTGTGTTGAGCAATTTAGTCGCTTTTCCAAGCAAATATTAAAGCTGCACGAGGTAATTTTACAGGGAGGAGGAACCAAATTGCAGTTTTGAAAAACTTTGATATCCTCAAATCCGGTAATGTGATGTCAGTAAATCGCACACAGCAGGGTCATGTTTACTAACCAAGCATGTCTCTGATACTTGATACTGAAGGATACTGAAGGGACAAGAGACGAAAGATCTAACACTGGTGAATCCAGGTCCTTTCTAACTGCTCTTTAGACAGTTTCAATGTGTCTACACCTGACACCAGAATATAGTTAATTCATGCAGATGGGACTTTCTGTTTGATTTAAGCAGAGACGATTGTGTATTTCCACATATAAATCTTTCCTAGTGCAGCTTTAAAGCACTGTGATTTTCCATTCTCACAGCTTAAGAAAACAACAAATCTCAGCTCTTCATATTGGCTCAGAGTAAAACCAATATCCTAATTTTCACCCAGATTTCATAGTTCTGTAAAATTGTCCCATGTCTCCTTTCTCTCTTATTAAAAAAGTGAACAGGCATGCAAGATATACAGCTTTGATGGCAACCAGGGTTTAGGAGTTATTAAGCCAGACTGAGATGAAACATCACCCGAACTGAATGCATCGTCCAGATGCTCGGGCTGCGGGGGTCCTGGCTGAGTCATGGAGCTCCAAGGACTCCAGACGGGGGCTCTTTCCAAAATCCCATCCCCATATCCTCCACCCCTAAACAACTCACACATCCCAGACCAGATGCATCGACAGAGATAAGAGTCACTGCAGAGACAAAGATTATCATTACATTTCTTAACTTTCTGCAGCCTTTTAATTCCCGCTTTGAGCTTTGATTGTTCTTTTCAACCTGCTCTAGTGTCGTTTTTTGATAGTAAGCGAGATATGACAGAAACTAGGGAAGATGTACCATGATATCAAGATAGAGGAGTCGACACAGCACATGCTGGTACTGCTGCACTGTATGTGCACTAGCAAACTGAGCCACCAGATGCCCAGTGCATTCAAACTCAGAGGTGTAGAATTAATTATGCTTCATGCTCGGCACTGGTTATCAAAGAGCATACAAATGGAGAATTTAAGAATGTTGGATCTTGCTGATGCTCACGTATTAAGCTGTCTAAATTAGGACCTAAATGATCCGAACCAAACAGGGGGCTAAAACAATGGCATCTCAGTGCAACTGAAATGACTCAGCCCCCATTCTCTGAAACATCACTCTGCAATCAACACGGCACTCTCTCCCCCCATGGGGGATGTCAAATATAGCTTGGGCTTTGTGATCATGATTAGGAAGTGTAGCTGTCTACAGAAACATTACCATTATTGTTTGTCCCTTGTCTTTGCAGCACATGTGCGTTTGTCTCTTTTTTCAGCCAGTTAGACTTCTCTGCTGCTCTTATCCTCCATAGTTTCTGTTGTTATCCTTCTTTTGTGTATCTCTGTCATGCTTGTCTTATGTCTGTGTATTCAAATCCAGAGTTGACAGCAATTTATTAAGCGCATCCTACAATCCACAGTAGCTCACCTGCCATGTCACCAGCCATTTCTTTCTTGTCATTTACTCTGTGCTCCTGCAGGCTGACCTGCTGTCGCCAGTTCTTCACACATACCGTCCCTGCTTCCATATCTTAGAACAGTTTTCTTTGCTGTTTGTCATGTTTCCCACTGCATTGTATCATCTTGTCGTGCAAAGCTTTGTTATTCCTTCATCATTAGATGCACTTGACCTTATCTGACCCGATTTCATGTGCACGCAGGACAACAGCCGAAGGGTGGACAATGTGCTCAAACTGTGGATCATCGAGGCCCGCGAGCTTCCAGCCAAGAAGCGCTACTACTGCGAACTTTGTCTGGACGACATGCTGTATGCACGCACCACCAGCAAGCCCCGCACTGACACGGTTTTCTGGGGCGAGCACTTTGAATTCAACAACCTGCCAGCCGTTCGCAACCTACGCCTTCATCTATACAAGGAGACAGACAAGAAAAGACGCAAGGTGAAAAAGAAATCTGAAGGATAACTTGGAGTTTGGAGAATTGGTAGTAATTTGGTGTATTTGAAATATACCTAAAAGTTTAAAGTTAGTAGAAAACTGTCATCAAATCTTGCCACAGCGCCCCCTGCTCCTCTTATGCTTTTACAACAGAAATGAGCAATTTGATATATTAAAATGTCAATTCAAGAAAAATAGAGAGATGAAGAAATAACTGTGAAATAGTTGGGTTTTTTTGGTCATTGGTTTTATAATACAGTAACCAATGAAGCTAATAATAAAGTGGCATCTCAAAATGGTGACACTGCTACAAACCATTTTGTAACAGTGCCTTTGTTTGCAGCGCGGTTATGCAATGTAGTGAAGGTTGCGAGAAAAAACTGTATTGTATCTGTTCAAAAACAGAGCCGAGGCTCAAAGGAGAGAAAAGACAAACAATAATTGATTAAGTAATCATTGAGTCATTGCCATGGATCAACAACCCTATCAATCCCTGCATATAGAGTGCACAGTATTATGGCCATTTTGAGTAATTTACCAGTAAAAAAATGTTATTCTATCTCTCCTCTTTAGTCTTGAAAAGAGTATGTTTTTTAAGCATGAGAATGAATAGTCAGTCACAAATAGAATTATTTTGATTCTCAGTTTAGTGCAAGAGTAGCACCACCATAGCAAAACAACTCATTTCTAGCTTCAAATGACACTCCAGGGATCCAGTGTTAGTCTTGCTGCTCATTACTTATTCAGTGCCAAAGCGTCAGATGATTCTTTTTTTATATTTTAAACTTTCAAACTATTGTTACAAATGTTTATCACAACTTATATCTACTTTTTCTCCTTGAAGGAAAAGAGCACATACTTAGGACTTGTAAGCATCCCCATCTCAAGCATCACTGGACGTCAGTTTGTGGAGCAGTGGTACCCGGTCATCCAGCCCAGCGTCCTCACCAAGGGAGCTGGTGTTGGAGGGGGGAAGATCATCAATGCATCCCTACGCCTCAAATCCCGCTTCCAGACCATGAACATACTGCCCATGGAGCTGTACAAGGAGTTTGCAGAGTACGTCACCAATAACTACCGCACCCTGTGCGCTGTGCTGGAACCTGTGCTAAGTGTCAAGAGCAAAGAGGAAGTGGCCTGTGCACTGGTGCATATACTGCAGAGCACTGGCAAAGCGAAGGTACAGGACATTTATTTTTTCTGTATGATTTAATGGTATGTGTCAAAATGTGAAGCTGGTCTTAAAAACAAAGCGTTTTCAATCCTTTTGAACAGACAGTCAAGCTTTTGTTTCTGCTGTAAACTTGATGAATGTGATAGAAGAGAAATCATTTTGTCCTCTTTCTCCAGGACTTCCTGTCAGACATGGCAATGTGTGAGGTAGACAGATTCATCGACCGAGAACACCTTATCTTCAGAGAGAACACTCTGGCCACCAAAGCCATAGAAGAGTACCTCAAACTGATCGGACATAAGTACCTCAAGGATGCTATAGGTGAGCCACAACTTTTGGGGTTCTTGAAATTTTTCATTGTATAATTTGAAGCAACTTTGCAAAAATTATACTATTTTCTAATGTAATTTGAATCCAGGGGCTATACTTTTGCAAGTTTTGAAATGATAAAACTTTTAATTAAAGGAAAAATCCTCCCCAAGATACACCCTCTCAACCTGCTCCATTGCTTTTGCTTGAAGTGATAGTTTAATTTGTGGGGAATTTTATTATTCTTCAACTCATGTCAAACTTCTGCTCTTTTTTATATTTCTGCATGGAGTTTGATGATATATTGAATTATGTTATTACCCGAGCTCAGCAGCAGTGCTTTATGGGATCAAGAAGCACCTCACAAAAGTAGAGGAATACAGCTTTCCAAAAGGAAGGGAAAGGCTTAATATATTGTATTTGTTAGACTACTTTCAATAATTAATGTTTTATACAAAATCCTAAAAAATTACACTGTAGTTTAGTGCTTCTGTGTTAAACATAAGAATATCCAACCACCACCACGACCAGTGCCGTGGATGCTTGTAAACAGGAAGTGGAAAGAAAGATCATTCGGCAGTATGATTGAAATAATTGACGAAATATAGAAACTATCATCTTATTCTAAACAACTCTAATCTAGATAGTTAGCTTATTGGCTCATTAACACACCACCCAGATTTGTATTTTTTGCTGCCATGCTTCTTCTTTTTTATACTGCAGCGTGTCTTGTGTCTTCAACATTGCATTTGCATTTGTGTTGTTGTATAATTTGCTATTGATGGAGAAATCTATTCTACCATAATAGGTTTCTTTTTGTGAGACCATTGGTTGTTGTTAAATTTTAATATTAATGGCACAGAGCTGATCTTTATGTTACTAATGAAATGTCATTTGTAGGGGAGTTCATAAGGGCCTTGTATGAGTCAGAGGAAAATTGCGAAGTTGACCCCATGAGAACACCACCCTCTGTGCTCCCAGACCACCAAGCCAATCTGCGAATGTGCTGTGAACTGGCACTCTGCAAGATCGTTAACTCCCATTGGTGAGTAGTTAACAAAAGTATTGAGTAGCTAACTTTATTTCTCTATATTAAAAAGAGGGGAAAAAAGAAACTGATCCTGATCCTAGTTTATATATATATATATATCCATTCACAGTGTTTTCCCACGAGAGCTTAAAGAAGTATTTGCCTCCTGGAGAGTGCGATGTGCTGAGAGGGGTCGGGAAGACATTGCTGACCGTCTCATCAGTGGTTCCCTCTTCCTGCGCTTCCTGTGTCCTGCCATCATGTCTCCATCGCTCTTCAACCTCACCCAGGAGTATCCCGATGAGCAAACGTCACGCACGCTCACCCTCATCGCAAAAGTAGTGCAAAACCTGGCTAACTTCTCCAAGTCAGTTTTATTCTATTCAATCTAAAGTCCTTACACTAACCAGTCACTCACCAGTGCATGGTAGTAGACAGTCAATTCCAAAAATCAATCAAAAGTAAAAACATAGGAAAAACTTCTGGGATTCATAAGAACACAGATTTCATTTCTTAACTTAAAAGAAAATGTTTCTTTGATATGTCTTTGTGAAGCAAAAGTAAAGTTGGCCTTCAGTTACATAATACATTTTTGTTAACATCTAAATATGTTCAGTTTCTTATCATGCAGTCAAAATGTTTATAAAGCATAGAGTCATCACAACATAAGTTCTGCATTCAAAATGAACTCAATAGTAAATGGCAGTGTCATCAGCGTAGAGGCAGAATTAAACATCTGGATCATTTTTATCTCGTCATATTGATGAAAATCATGGATATTAGTGGATGAAGATGACTGAAATGTTTTTCAGATTTTCCCCATATTTAGCTATAGAAATGCAAAAATGCATAGTATTCTTCTGCAAAAAAATATAGAAGTTTGGTAGAAGAGAAGTCCAGTAATAGGAAAACCCCATCAAACTTTAAATGTGCTAAAATTCTAATTTGTCTCAGCACAAGTAATACCCAATTTATGCAATTGCAAGACTTTTTAGGGACCCTAGTATTCAGAAATATTCAAATAATTTATTTTGCATGCCATTGCAGGTTTTTGCCCAAATTGCATGGGATTAGTCTAAGTGGGCATGTCTGTTCAGATATCTTGAGGTGAGGCTTCAGGGAACCTGTATGAAAATGACCATGCCAGTTTTGCCAAAATGAGTTATCAAGCCCCCTTCTTGACAAGGTAGCATGAAATTATTGGGACCAATGGATGCCTTAGGTCATAGAGTTTTATATGATACCAGTATATTCACTACCTCTGAAAGACAGTAATGTCAGCCAAGGATACCAGCATCCTGGTGAACGGTGGTTAGAAGAAACAGAATCTCCTTTTAAGAGTTATCATAGACAGTGATTCTAGTTGACATTTAGTATCACTGTCAATTATTTCTCACCTTTTTACATCTTCTGTGTCACTTTCTCTTTTTCTCCCCTTTACCCCCACAACTGTCTATCTCCTTCTTGGTCTTCCTTCCTCTCCAACTTGCAGGTTTGGCACTAAAGAGGAGTACATGTGTTTCATGAATGAGTTTTTAGAGATGGAATGGGGCTCCATGCAGCAGTTCCTGTATGAGATCTCCAACCTGGATAGCGTCAGCAATGCGGGCGGTTTTGAGGGATACATCGACCTGGGCAGGGAGCTGTCTATATTGCACAGTCTCCTTTGGGAGGTCATGGCTCAGCTCAGCAAGGTGAACCCAAACATAGTATTTAGTATAAACTTCAATTTTATCAGATAACCAAATATTAGATATGCTGTACATTGTAGTTCTTTCCAAAATTTAGATATGTTACGTGGGACATTTTTAAGATAATAGCACTATTAATGGCTATTTTAAGGACATTTAACATTAACATTACAGAAAATTTTTTGCATTTTTCCCCAAATGTTCAATTATACCTTCTTCTTTTTTGGTAACGTTGCTGTATTTTTAGTCACTTAGCTATACGACGACTGGACACCTATATTTATACTATCTCATGTACAAAGGGAATATTTTAGCTACACTGATGATATAATGTGGTGCAGTTAAAAAAAACCTATAATTATGACTTAAATTAAATGAAATGTCTAGAGTTCATTTAATACCTTTCTGACGACAAAAGTCA
Source organism: Scomber japonicus (assembly GCF_027409825.1). Taxonomy (NCBI): domain Eukaryota; kingdom Metazoa; phylum Chordata; class Actinopteri; order Scombriformes; family Scombridae; genus Scomber; species Scomber japonicus. The sequence goes on along the minus strand of NC_070587.1, from coordinate 2,368,607 downwards.
TAGTTATTTCAGAGCTGTTGCACTGCATAGCAGGTGTTCATGTTATTGTGTCCACCTTTTGAACATCACTTGGGTGTTTTATTACCATGCAGCCAGGCTCAACCAAACTCTGATGGATATGTCATTTCAGGACTGAATTTTAACAATTCAGTCTCAAAAATGTTGTGCTGATGTCTCATCTGACAGCTTTTGCAAAAAGTGACTGTAAGTCATTAATGAAGCTTAAGCTGTCATTAACTTACAAGCACCGGGTGAGTAGAGGTTGAAATATGGCATTTAATGAAACCTTTAAATCATGTAGATATAAAAAATATTTAATAAATCTGCAAATTCTTTTAATTGCAGGATGCCATCATCAAACTGGGTCCTTTGCCTCGCCTCCTGAATGACATTAGTATGGCCTTGCGTAACCCACACCTCCAGAGGCAGCCCAGCCATCAGACAGACAGGGTCCAGGAGAGGCAGACAGACAGGTTGCTGTCACGGCCGAGCTTCAACAGGGGCATTTCATCCGAGTTCCAAAATCTTATGATGAGGGATCTTAATAGGTAGGCAACATGTTGTGATCATAACAGCTCTGCTTAGCATCTAACTGTCATTTTATCTTCAGCTGTCTTCTGCTTCAAATAACTAAATGCTGCTTTTGTTGTTTATTATGTTATATTGGAACTGCTGTCATTTCAAATAGCATGAAACTGTAGGGGGGGAAAATGTAGGAACACATTACTTCAAATTGTTTTTTCTTACTCACTGCTGCTCTCTAGCTCTATAGATATCACTCGCTTGCCTTCCCCTACCTCCACCGGTGGGGTCATGCCATCCCGCACCCAGATGAGTTTTCAGGACCGCGACCACCCCCATCGAGCGTCCTCCAAAGAAATGTTTTACGTATCACGCCCTCCCCTGGCCAGATCCAGCCCGGCCTACTGCACAAGCAGCTCGGACATCACGGAACCTGATCCTAAGGTGAGTTTTATCACACTGACTAGGGGAATCATCATCCCATCCACTAGGTTTACCTTTACCAAAGTGAGGTTAGTATGACGTGCATGTTAGTCATACTTAGTGGAATCTCCCATCGTATAATCGAGGCTGTAGTATATCATGACATCTGCTTTTTTCCCACTGATTCACCACGCAACTCATCCTAGCGGTATTTCCTGGGAAATACTTTGAGGCATTCCGATATCCAGGCCTCGCGGTAAAAACACCCGCACCACCCTCACCCATATCATCCGTGGCCACCTAACATATCAAAATAACAGGGGGCACACTAGTCTCTCATATCCCCTATTACGTAGGTGCTCAGTTTCAATAAAAGCGTATCTATGATGGACCTCCAGGATTCCCGAATGAACAGCGTGTCTAACCTGCAGTCGGTGGACATGCTCAACTCCTCCCAGGCCTCCATCGCCGGCATGGGCAGCTTCGGAGGGCTGAGCAGCGGAGGCGGTGGCGGCCTGGGGTCGGGCCTGAGCAGCCAGCTGCGGGCCGGTGGGAGGTTGTCAGCTGGCTCTGGCGGCTCCAGCATGTCCGGCGGCCTTCGGCTGAGCCAGCTGAGCCAGATGGGCACCACCACCGACTCGCTATCCCAGCAGCAGCAACAGCAGGCCGCCGCCATGCGCTACCCGCTTTCCTTCCAGAATCCCCTCTTTCATCTGGCGACTGCTGATGGGCCTCAACAGCAACAGCTCCACCACCAGCACAGCCGGGCTCAACCCCCAGCACCCCTGCTCCTGGCCCCAGAGCCTGACCCCTCACACCAGACCTACATCCCACAGTTCGCCCATGGGGGGTTCTCTCGCAGTGAGGACCTGTCTACCCTCAGGACCAGGGACGGTCACCTGGGCCAACCCAGCATCATCCACTCACACAGCTACAGTGACGACTACAGCAGGGCTGACTATGGACGCAGGCAGATGTCCGTGCATATGCAGGTAGTTGAATGCTCACTGTGTGTATAGTTTTTGTGATTATTACATCTTTTAAGTTTTTCTGAATACATGAGTCAGACATTCCTAGTGGAAATAGGTGCAGTCTGTGTGCATTTTTCTGCCCAATTATCTCATTGTTCCCATGCTGGATCTGTTTGGTGCGGTGGAGCAATGCTTACCATATTGTTCTCTTTGATACTGGGGGAAGCAAAAACATTTAGACTTTTTTGGCATTTTGACTTGTATTGACAGCTGATGGACCTGAACCAAACTGGGGCCATTGTGGTTAGGTGGTATGTTTTTTAGACCTCTCTGCTGACAAGATGCATAAGTAGGGAAAATTTCAAATCCTACACCTAGTGGCTTTAACCATTTTCTACTAGTGTGACGTGATACAGCATTAATATCTCTAATTTGTCACAATACCATTAGGTCATTGGCTGCTTATCTCTTAAATTTTGACTATATAAACTCACCTGCACGAAAAGACTGACATGATCCTTTCTGTTTAACACCACTGCTAGAAAACACTATCTGCCCATGAAAGGTAGGCTGCAAGTTTGTTTACGCTTTCTCTCGTTCCCCTGCTGGGATTCAATCAAACACAGACACCAACACAGCAGCCGAGGAGAAAAGAAGCATTTGTGATATTTCCCCACAGATCTTTTTTACTTCATTTCAATAATAAAAAACTATTGACAATAAATTTGAAAAATCTTTCCAAAATAGATACTCGCTAAATGTGATTTCAGTCAAATGAGTGAATGAATCTGTCTCAAAAATAATTGAATCAGGGAATGGAAATGCTAATTTATTATTTCCTTGTTTCCTTTCTAAGGATAACCTTCAACAGCAACAAATGATGGGCATGACCTCCCAGACAGGAACATCCCACTCTTCCCTGGCTACCACACCTCCCACCACAGTCCAACCCGTACGCCAGAGTTCTGTTGCCCCGCCTCCCACCCAGCGGGTCAAATCCCAGACCTCCCATCAGTTGTCAGTCAGTGCAGCTGCTACACCTGCTGCTCCGGCTAAAACACGACCGCAAAGCGGCAATCTCCTCCAGTCACCAGAGTCAGGCTACGGCGGCAGGCAGCACGGGTCCAGGCAACTGTCCGTCAAAGACAACACTGCCCCGGGCCTGCCCCACCAGCAGAGCTCTGTCAGGGAAAGCCAGAGTCCACAAGGAACCACCGGTCAGAGCACTCAACAGTCACCACAGCAACAGTCTCAGCAACAGCAACAGCACCTGCTCAAACCCTCCATGAGCAAACAGGTAATATCTGCACGCTCTGAATTCATTTTCTCCTCTTTCTTCTCGTTTCTTCTCATTGGTGCTCCAGTTTTTTCAATCACCACCTGTGTCCAAGGTTGTTTCTCAACAATGGCTTTTAATTGAGTGTGTCTGTCTGTGTGTGTGTGTCTGTGTGTGTGCGCGCATGTGTGTAGCTGAGCAAAGCATGGCACTAACACTGTTAGGATTAAGGGCTTGAGTCCCACCAGGGGCCAGTCGTGTTCAAAATGTATGAACTTATGCAACTCTGAGGCACTTTGGATAAAAGCCTGCACAGAATTGCTTGTTATGAAACTGACTTTCATCAACTTAAGAACTCATGTTCTCATATTCAGTGTGATGGCCTTTCTTTCTAGGGCTCCCAGTCTCCATCTACCCTCAATCCCCCAACCCCAGCCAATGAGCGAACAGTGGCCTGGGTCTCCAACATGCCTCATCTGTCGGCTGACATTGAAAGTTCGCGGATTGACCGTGAAGAATTCAAACTGAAGGAGTACTCAAAGAGCATGGATGAGTCACGCATGGACAGGGTAGGTCTCACTTATATAAGTTTCAGAATTTTCTTTTAAATTAAAACCTTGAATTCGTGCACAGCAAAGCTAAGGAACACTGAGTCATATCTGTCTTAACACACAAGTCCAGAGGTCTCAAACAGTGTGGGAAATAACAGCTGTCTACCAAATGTTCATACATTTGCAGTAGTTTGTGGTGTATGCACTACCTTAATTTGGGATATTTGAAGGTGGTTTTCTACTTTACAGTATGTCTGGAAAATTCATGAATGTTCACAAAGAACTCTCCAAACCATCAGCCACTGTAGCCGCAAATCCCAGTGAGAAATGATGGCTTGTAAACACTAACAATATATAAATCTCTCTAATTTTTCAGGTAAAGGAGTACGAGGAGGAGATCAACTCCCTGAAGGACCGTCTGGTGATGTCCCACAAAAAGCTGGAGGAATACGAGAGGAGGCTCCTAACACAGGAGCAGCAGACCAATAAGATCCTCCTACAGTACCAGAATCGACTTGAGGACAGTGAGAGGAGGCTACGGCAACAGCAAGTGGAGAAAGACTCCCAAATTAAAGGAATAATTAGCAGGTAAATGGAGGCTGTTATTGGGATGGAGGGCAAAAGACAGCTAAGACATCATGTGGTCTTTTATAGGGATGCCATGGGCGGCTCACATTGACTTTATTTTTGTTCATTATGACGCCTGGGTGAATAGACTATATGTGTTTTCTTCCAATATATATGGAAATAGTGACATATTCTCTCAGATGAAGATGGCTAGTATTTATCAAAATGAATTATAGTACTTTAGAGGGGTACGTCCTTGGTTGACACAGTGCAACTTTAGCATATTGGATTTTGCTTTACAAGCTTGAAACATGAACTTGAAGCAGTGATGTTCTTTCTTAAAATACATATATATTGCTTGTTGGACTCTATTTACCAAGGGTTGTTATCTTGCAAAGAATATTGGAGGGTAGGAGGCTGGTTTCAGTTTCATTAAGTACTACAGCCCTGGGAGCAAGGCAGGGAGCTGTATATTGAAAGCCAAAGCTGCAGACATGTAATGAGTGGCAAATTAAATGAGAGAATATAATAAGGAGGACAGAGATCTATATCTTTCTTTGATAAGCATGTAGGGCATGCTCCCTTGGCGGTCGGTTCTTTTCAACTGAGTTAAGCTGGACAAAGGAGTCTCTGATTGTCCTCTAAGCTCTTCTTGTAGAAAGTCTGCTATCATAATTTAAACATGGTTTACTTGTTATTCAAGAGCATCATATTCGGATGATTGTGGAGAGCTGTGTCCTAACTTATTGAGTGCTTGTGTGAAAATGTAATGGAGTAGTTTTAGAGTGCAGTCATTAGTTTTTATCGATCGGCCACAAAATTAAGTAGTTGGTGGGAAAAGAGTGGAATATTAATCATATCTCAGTTGTATTCAGGCATGAAAACCAAATGTTTGCTGTGTTTTAAGGATTCCTTGTGACTGCTCATTAGCAACGCTGCCCAAATGTATTCATTTATTTTATTTTATTTTTTTATTTTGGGGAGAGTTGAGTTAAAAAGCTTTGCAAGGGAGAGAGTACAATATTTTCTTGTTCACTTCTTATAATAATAGTCTGTGGTCTGCAACTGAAGGGTGGATAACTGTGACAGAGAATATTGCCACTTCTAATCCACTCCAGGAAAGAAGACATGGAATGAAGACAGAGACAGTCCTGCTCGTCCTTTATGGGAAAACATCTCACGCCCTAACCTTGTATATAAAACCATCATTAAAACACCCTCCCATATCCTCGAGCTGTTGCACTTACCATCAGCCATTTCTTATGAACACAGTGCTTGCTTCTAACTGGATCTTGGGATCATTTGATATGATTTCACATAGCTCCATCTTCATGACTCTCCCACAAGATTGCATTGTAAAAGCACAAGGGGATTAAAAATTTGATACAACGTAACTTCTGAAATATGTCTGCACTTTTTAAAGCAACTCGACACATTGTTTTGGACCTTCAGGCACAGGACTATGGAAGACTATGGTTTAATATTAGCTCTTCCATTTTTAATCAAGGTGAACCATGTTCATTGAAGGACTGCTGTTGTATCTCTCTACAGAGTGAACGTGAGGATCGATACCTCTCTCCTTTTTTTTCTTTGCATTGATACAATGCTATGGTGAAACAGGAGCAGGGGAGACCATCACAAACAAAACTTGAATCAGTCAGTGAACAATGAAGATTCAAGCATGAAGGCATTAAGGAAATATGCCACATAAACAGAAAAACTCAGAGCACTTAATGAAAAATCATTGATTATTGCTCCCCTGGAGTAAAAGTTTTAAGTGAACACAGCAAATCTGCTGCAGGAGATATTTCGAAGGCTTACTCTTGTAACTCGTGTGACTTTTATCATCTGAACACACAAGGATAAACTAAGTAGCAGATCTGGATGCTTCCGAGTTAGATTTTACTCACAATTCGATGAGCCAGACGATGTCATGCAATGCATCGCAATAGTTGAGCATTGTCTGGGCACATCTGAATTTTTAATGCACATGTGCAGATAGTGTGGATGCCAAGAAATATGGTCTTAGGCCATTCTATTGGATTGATTAGATTTACAAAAACTTGATGTGTAAACATAGCCTTATGTTGTGTTTTTTTTTTTATCTTAAATTGACTATCAATTTTATGTTGAACTTTCACATTCAAATACACTACGTTGATGCAAATGCGAGCTCAGGTTCTGCAAAAGGAGCGTAGGTGATCTTCAGCTCACGGCTCCTACGTAGGCTTGAAAAAATCTCACTATAAGCAGAACTAAAACACTTAGCGTTGTGTTTGGAGTTTCAGAGATTTTCTTTCAGAGAAGCCTTAATGTTCTGTGCATAAACTTTTCTTTAAGCTCAGAGCAAATCCAATATCTGTCGTTAGACCAGGTACACTTTTTGTTCTCAACAATCTAATTTAAACCAAAGCCAAATGTTGAGTTTTAGGTCATGCTAGTTTAAATCCACTGAAACACTGAATCCACTTTACCTGTAGCACTTATATCTATATATTTTTTCTTTGGGGTAATGATCCCCTTAGTTGGCTACAGGCTCTCCTATTTGTTTTTTTTAATCAAAATATTTTAATGCATTTTAGTAATTATAAATATAAATTAAGCTATTTATCTTCCCCAAGCTGTTTGCTGTGAGCTGAACATTAGAATTACGTTGGTTTTCTGGAGAGATGCAGTAGGGGGGTAAAAAATCAATGGTCTTAATTGTACCTGTCATAGTAATAATCTATTTTTAATTATAATCCATAGCATATTGAAGTCTGTGATGCAAGAGCCATAAGAATAATGATATATGAAATATATAAATATATATATATATATATAAAGGAATTCTATTGAGAGTGAGATTATGAAATGTAATTATTTTAACCTTGCGCAATAATAGATACAATATGTCTACATGTGCTGCAAATGCACATGGAGGATCCTGATGAGGTATATTGTATGCATTTTGTGTACATACATAAAGAAACGGTAACTTCCTTCCAAAATCTTTTACCAGGTGCCATCCACAGTATCTAAAACAGAAAAAATAAAGACCTGGAATACTGTAAAGTACGAAATACCACAGAGACAATATGACAACATGACGTGACTCTTTGACAACAGTATGTTCTGCAAAGTGTGTTCTTCAGTTTTCAACTTGTTTTTGGCTTATCTGTACGGTGTTTGTGAATTTTTCTGCATTTTAAATGAAAGACTGCAATGGATATTATTTATTAAAGCGCAAAATATTTCTTAATATCTGTATGATTTTTGCTGTATATGCTTGGTATGACTTTTGACCTGCAGTCTGTCATTGGTGGTGTCCAGTGACATGGTGATCAGAAATAGTTGTTTAAAGAAAGTTAGACAGTACTGTCATTTAACTTATGCAGTTACAGTATGAATTAAATATTATTATTAAAAGGGCAACCATATTATTATTATTATTTTTTCCCTCTCCACAGATATAGATAATATTCTGGTGTCAGTATATCCGCCTCTCTTTTGTAGCAAGAATATATTGATAGGCTGTATAGATTGTACTACGGCAAAACTTATGTTTAAATTTTGCAAATGAAATCATAGTGGTGATGAGTTTTGGCTTGATGTGTGTGATCAATATAGGTCTGAATGACATGGCTTGTAGCATCAGCCAAGGGTTTATATTCACTTTTTTTTTTTACAGACCTGTGTCAAATGGTTGCAAATAATTCTTGGGTTTGTTTTAACCAGATGGGTGGGGGTCTGCTGCATCAACACCAATCATGTTGAGAGAGGTAAGTTAGGTAAGATATGTTGCACTTGCTGGCAAATTAATAACGAAATAAATAAATAAATGGAAATAAAGTATTTGCAGCTGCTTTTTGATTCAGGTCTGTTGTTTCTTTCAGTTGACTTCACATTAACTCAACGTCCTATTTGACACCTTTGTCTCTTGCCTTTTTTCTCTGTAGCAAAATATTCAGACATTGTGACCTCATGTTGGTAGTTACACACATTGTTTTTGACTACATGTACGACTTGACCTCAAAAGCACACTACTTGAAGTACAACTGGATATAAAAGCTTAACTTTTTTTTTTCGTAACATATCACCCCACATGAATCATTGTCTGCCTTTTGAAGTCATGTCAAAATCTTAATGCTGTATCCTCATGTTACATTCCATTGTTTTTTGAGACACTGCTAATATTTCTGTCTGTGCTTATAATTGATTCTTTTCTTTTCCTATTCTCTTCTTTTGTAAAATAACTCTCAACACTGTACATTATTTATGGAATAAAACATCCAAACACTTATGTTTGAAACTTCACCTGTGGATTTTCGTTCTTTATTGTCAAACATGTGCCTCTCTGTGGTCTGAATAAAATGATATGAATGTGCGAAAAAACGGCCTTCAATGACACTAAATGACAAAGAACCCATTGGTTGATTGGTTATGTATTCACACTGCATTGATTCATGTTGGCAATTAAATGTTCCTGTCAACCGTCTGATTGGCTTAGTTGCATAATGAACACACATCTTTCTGGTTATTTTACAGAGTCAATTTGACATTTATAAATGGATAATATTCCAGCAAGCATATTTCATGTCAACAGATTACGAGGATGTATATTCTGCTTGTTTTTGAACCATCCAATGTCTGTAAAATGTCAACCAAAAACCTTGTAAAACAAATGGGAAGTCATGAATCACATGCAAATGATATCGATGGCGGCCAAGACAGTGGGGGTCGTTTTCTATTCGCAGCAACTTCTATTTGGCATTGATCACCACCATGACAATGTCCACAGCTTAGCCAGTTGGCTGTGTGACTGCAAGATAGCCCTGTGTGAGAAATATCCTTGAATGACCCTATCTGGAGTAAATCCCTGGCACTTGGATAATCATGAGAGCTGGGAAACCTGCACTGTCCGCTGGCTCATGAAAACTGCAGCAGTAAGCTTGCTCGTATCTTTGAGCGGAGTCTTTGAAATGATTAGTCAAAGGATTTTCCACCAGTGCCTTGGTCAGTCCATGTTACATAAGATGGGCAATTCCCTGGGGATGATTGGGATCTGTTACTGAACCATTTAATTCACAAGCATAATTGTCCACAGTTGGCAGTAATTGCACTTTGGAAATACCTTAAAACAGGGGGGAAAATGCTTTGATGAATCCCAAGGGTGTGAGAAGAGAAAAAAAAAAAGGCTCCACCAGTGAAAATTGGCAGTGTCTGAGAAAACATGGCTTGGGTTACTGCTGCTGAACATTTGCATGGGCTTAAAAGATTGATCTGCCTGTCAAATATGGGATTGTTTGAGATACAGGTAACCAGCATCTTATCACTGTGCTGTGCTGTGGTTGAGGCAGATGTTGGACCTGCTGCTCAACTTCTTATAAAAGTATCATCTTGAATTCATAACGCTCCCTCTCTTTCTGTCACCCCTCCCTCCCTCTCCTCTCCTCCCCTCCCCTCCCCTCCCTTCCCCCCTCTCCCCCTCTCTCTTCTCTCTCTCCTTCTCTGCTTCCAAGACTCATGGCTGTGGAGGATGAGTTAAGGGGAGGACCCATGATTGAGCCAAAAACCAGGATTTTCGCTGATCAGGTCTGTGAGACTGCTTCTTCTCTCGTCGAATATGGTGGCCCGTGCTATCTTCTCTCTCCTCTCTACCTCTCTCCCCCACCCCCCCTGCTACTCTTATTATTTTGTCTGCTGTGTGTATGTGGTCCCTCTGATTGTCTTGCCCTGTCCCCCCCTGACCTGTCCCCGTGTTTGGGTTTGACCACCATCTGTCTGCCAGTATACCTGGGAGCCTTGAAGATCAAAGAGTTTTGCTGTTTGCATTCCTCAGCTCAAGCTATGGAGAAGTCTGACTCTAGCTGGGTTTTGTGAGCATATCTGTGATGTTGTTGATGGTTTTGTAGTTGTTTCCGTCAGTGTCTCTGCCGAGCACGTCGGGGGTTACACACACACACGATGCAAAAATCAGACTCATGCTCAGGTTATTCAACAACTCCAAACCCCAAATCTTTACTGTTCAGTATGCTGCATAGTGCTGGTGCTGTGTGTTCAGAAGCTTCCTTCCCTCAGCGCTTTTCATTTCATGCTCTCTACCCGCCCCCTTTCTTATCCTCTAAAATTGAACTAGCCCGCCTTCAAGCATGAGTCATGATATGGCGACTGCGTGCCAACACACATGTATATCTAGCTATATATTTATACAGTATTTTTTGTTTGAGGAAAAATGGAAGAGAAAAAGAATATAAAAACCTTTAAGTACTCTATGCACTCGTACACAGCTGCTCGAACATTTGATCAGATCAGAAAGTCTCAAATCAAATGCGTCATCTTATTTGGGCTGAATTTATAAGATTACTTGTATTTTGGGTTTTTTTTTTTTGTTTTTCTTACTGATAGTCACATTCTTGCAGAGTAATTATATTTGCATCTGTTTTAGGACAAATGCAGCACAAACATCATAAGAATGTTGCCACTGCTAATACTGCATAAATACAACTAAGCCACGCGTCACATTTCCAGCTTCTCCACAGATTAATTAAAGTCAAATCTATTCTGAGTACTGAATGAAACATACAGACTCCTGATGCAATGTGGTGGATTTTTTCTCATAAATTCAAACAGTCGCCCCACTTACAGTATGCGTTCCTTCATCCATGTGGTCATGTTTGTGGATTTTCCCCTCAGTTAATTGCAAGAAAAAAATCAAAGGAATGCCTCATCACAGGAGATTTCTAGTAACCAATCAAAAGCAGCACAGAGGGAAAAAAATAATGAAATATGCCAAGAGGGAAAAAAAAAGAGGGAAAAGCTGACAGGAGCTTCAGAGCAGCACAATGATGGTCGTTATTACTACTAATGCGACAATGATATCTTTTGAGAAATGCTACAAGGCCGTACATATAGAAAAAAATATGTATGTTAAGCATAATAATATAATACAAGTCTTCAATGTAACAGAAAATATGTGAATGCAATGCCTCTCAATATTCAGGTTAGTGTAGTAGTATAGTGACAGGGTTTGCACTCTTGAATCCAGGCATTTTCAAAAGAATGTGACAGGTGGCTTAAATCAACAAGCCCCATTTCATATAAAGCTCAAACACTGACAGGAAAGGAGAAAAATCTTTTAAGATGCAAAAGCAGTCCATTTATTTCACATGCAAAAAGTGACACTGAAGAAATCTCAATGAATGGACCACATGATTCTAGACCAGGGTGTCAAACATGCGGCCCGTGGGCCAGAACTGGCCCGCCGAGGGGTCCTTACCGACCCACTTTCCTTCCTGTCTTTTTTTCCTTCCTTCCTTCCTTACATCCTTCCATTGTTCCTCCCTTCCTTCCTTTCTTCCTTACTTCCTTCCTTTCTTTTTTCCTTCCTTCCTTTGTTTTTTCCTTCCTTCCTTCCTTCCTGTCTTCTTTTCCTTCCCTTCTTCCCTCCTTCCTTCCATCTTTTTAATGGTCCTTCCTTCTTTCCTTCCTTCCGTCCTTCCTTCCTTCCTGTCTTCTTTTCCTTCCCTTCTTCCCTCCTTCCTTCCATCTTTTTAATGGTTCTTCCTTCCTTCCTTCCTTCCTTCCTTCCTTCCTTCCTGTCTTCTTTTCTTTCCCTTCTTCCCTCCTTCCTTCCATCTTTTTAATGGTCCTTCCTTCCTTCCTTCCTTCTTTCCTTCCTTCCTTCCTTCCTTCCTTCTTTTCTTCCCTCCTTCCTTCCATCTTTTTAATGGTCCTTCCTTCCTTCCTTCCTTCCTTTCTTTTTTCCTTCCTTGCTGTCTTCTTTTCCTTCCCTTCTTCCCTCCTTCCTTCCATCTTTTTAATGTTTCTTCCTTCCTTCCTTTCTTTCTTTTTTCCTTCCTTCCTTCCTTCCTTCCTTCTTTTTCTTCCCTTCTTCCCTCCTTCCTTCCATCTTTTTAATGATCCAGTCCACATGAGATCAAATTGGACTGTATGTGGCCCTTGAATGAAAACTAGTTTGACATCCCTGTTCTAGACGATCAAATAACAGCAATAACCGGGAGAGGAGGGGCAAGAGGCAAAAAGGGGTTTCACATGAGTCAATTTAGCTTTAACCAAGATCGTTCACTTTTTGTATCGTTTTTTCACCATTTCATGAAATAAATTAAATATCTTTGCATCTTAAGAGCCTCTTCTACTTTTCTGCTCAGGTTTCTGATGTAACCCATGTGATCCATCTTTTACTAAATTTAGCTGATAATACTTTTAATTGGTAGGATCTTAAATTCAGGGATTGTACTTGTAATGGATATTGGTTGTATTGCTATTTTTAAGTAAGTAAAGGATCTGAGCTCTTCTTTCACCACTGCCTATACTGACGGATCAACACTCTGACTAGCATGGCTAAAAAACTGCAACCTGTCTCTGTCTCTGATTCAGCCTGGAAAATTAAACTTTCCAAACTTCGTAAAGTATCGCATGGCTCTTGTATTCAATTGGTTTCTATTGTACTGTACAGGTGTTTGTGTAAATGCCGTACAGTATAAATGGGTATAAAAAAAAATCTGTGCTGAAACGCTCTTTTAATCTACTTGCAGCTCGAGGTGATTTTCGCTAAAATAGGCAGCGTCGTCTTGAGTGAGAATTATATGAGGCAGCTTTGACAGAAATTACTGGTTAGTTTTGTGTTTCTGCTTCGGGGCCTTCATCACTGCAGCACTTAAAACAAGCAGACAGTTCAGTCCGGTGGGATGACACTTCACTTTAATGGGTGAGACTGGTGCACACACCGCTACTGAGGGGGGGGGGGGGGGGGGGGGGGGGGGGGGGGGGGTTGAGGGTTGGAGTGAATTAATATGGAACGAGATGGGAGAGGCATGATGCCATTGTTTCCTCAGGTCACTGCTACCAACTTCTAAAACAACACTCCACACTTAATTAGAGCCCACATAATAACACCAGTGCAGGATGCCATAAGCTTTCATAGCACAGTAAGATGATTCCCTCAAAATAAGAATAATCTGCAAAAAATTGACTTCCATCCAGAGATTTTGAGATTTTAGATGAGTTAGTAGGAGGACATGGAAGCTTGAGTGTCTGCTTAACTATATAAGAGACTAAAATCAGGTTTAAGCAACTGATAAAGTAATAATTCTCATTTTTCAAGTAAAAATTGCAAAAGTATTCCACAAGATGGGATGAAAATGTACTAAAGAACGGACTTTAACCCTCCTGTTGTCCTCGAGTCAAGGAAGGAAGGGAGGAAGAAGGAAGAAAAGGAAGGAGGGAGGAAGGGGGGGGGGGGAAATTAGGAAAGAAGGAAGGAAGGAAGGAAGGAGGAAGGAAGGAAGGAGGAAGGAAAGGAAGGAAGGAAGGAAGGACAGACGGAAGGAAGAAAGGGAGGAAAGAAGGAAGGAAGAAGGGAAGGAAGGAAAGGAGGAAAGAAGGAAGGGAGGATGGAGGAAATTAGGAAAGAAGGAAGGAAGGAGGGAAGGAAAGGAGGAAGGAAGAAGGAAGGAAGGAAAGGATGCAAGGAGGAAAGAAGGAAGGGAGGATGGAGGAAATTAGTAAAGAAGGAAGGCAGGAAGGAGGGGAGGAAAGGAAGGAAGGAAAGACAGAAGAAAGGGAGGAAAGAAAGAAGGAAGGAAGGAAGGGGAAGGAAGGAAGGGGAGGGAAGGAATGAAAGGAAGGAAGGACAGAAGGAAGGAAGAAGGGGAGGAAAGAAGGAAGGAAGGAAGGAAGGAAGGAAGGAAGGAGGGAAGGAACAGTCAAAACAGACAGGGTCAATTTGACCCGGGAGGACGACAGGAAGGTTAAAGGACGGATTCACAATTTTTTAAGTCCGTCCTAAAACAACAGTCAGGAGCACTGAGAGGTTTATCTTTCTGTAATAATTCCTCCTGTTCATGCTTGATCTTCATAATGCGCTTTCAGTGTAAGTGATGGGGGACAAAATCCACAGTCCTCCGTCCATGCTAAAATGTATCAAGAAGTTAATTCGAAGCTAATTTGAGGCTTCTCCCGTCCAAACCAGTGAAACAAAGTTGATATAGTTTAAAGTTACTGTCTTTTTAGTGCCAAATTGCCTCTTTTTTACAATTCTTCCACTGAAGCTGAACAACAAAAACAGTTGATCTGTTGGGACTAGGGCTGTCAAACGATTAATTTTTTAAATTGCGATTAATCGCAGAATTGCCATAGTTAATCGTGATTAATCGCATTTTGAATTGCATGTTTAAAATCCTGTTATTTTCCATTTGAAGGCAGTTTTAAGCCCATAATGTAAAGCATTTCTTACCAGAGTGTCTTAACTGGGAATCAATCACGGCTCTGCTGCGACTCCCACACTCCAAAATGGTCCTTTGGTGAAGCTGAGGCTCGCTTGGCTGCACCTGGGTGTTTAGCGTGGAGGTGCTAACTCAAACTCCACGTACTCCGGTGGTAGTTAAACTCCGTTTGACACAGGTTGCATTTTACTTTTGACTTGTCAACTGAACCGTCTGGAAGTGTTTTAAAGTTAAACAAGCCGTTCAAAAGTCCAGTAGCTCTCTTACTTTCCATCAGCGCGGTAGGTTTACTGCAGGAGGCCACTTCAAAGCATAGCGCTACAGCTAGAGGAGCCGTCTACGGGGGAGTAGAAGGGACAAAAAGGCTTGCAACATTAAAATGCGATTAAAAAAAATTAACGTGTTATGGATTGCATTAATGTAATCGCGATTAACGCGTTAACGCTGACAGCCCTAGTTGAGACACAACGAGGGAATTTGTTTTTACTAAAATGAGTGTAACTGTGGAAGATATACACGTTATTTGACTAAATTAGAAGGACGACGGTTTATATAAGCATCAGATAAACTTTGAAACACATTTTTGCACAACATTAGGACTGTGAATTTTGTTTCCCATCACTTATAATGTACGTGCATTTGGACAGTATGAACAGGAGGAGTGATGGAACAATCATATAGTAACCTGACTATTGTTTAATCCAATTACATCACAGTATAGGAACAATTCATTAATTTGAGAAATAATAACACTTAACTAATACATTTTGAGATGCTATTGAACCGCTTTTTTTTAGGAATCAGTGTATAAAATCATTTTTTATACTTTTTATAGTTATCAGTTGTAAAAAAAAATGAGAAATTTGCTCTCAGTTTATCACCAATTAACTATTAAATTGATCATTTGTAGGGCTTTGTGTTTAGCCAACAGCTACCAGTTTTCATAGCTTTGTAGTCACATTAATCACATATCAATTTTTCATGTCATCAATGTTTTTGAGTGTGTGTGTGGCAGGATGTCTGTTATAGTAAAATACACAAATGATATTCTTTGTTCTTTTTCTTGTGTATTGTGTTTAAAGTGTTAAGTGTATATATGATTCTGGGTTCTCCAAGTGTGTATATTATATTAAAATGTCTATATGAGTAGAAAACTGCATGTTTGATATTTATAAGCATGTACTTTTTACTGTCTTTTTAACCTTTCTGAGCCAGGAAACATGCCAGTTGCTGCTTTCCTATAACTGTATAACTGACTAATCAGTTGCTTTCAGATGCAGATTTCGTTTGAAGTGCACGATTTAACGCCTTTTTTCTTTATTGTTTTAAGCATGATGATTTATGTTCATGATACATTGCACGGCATGCCGCTCTAATGCTTTCAGGCTGTCGGGTTGTCTGATAATGTTGTGCGTGTATGGTTGTCATTATATATGTGCGTTTGTAAGCATTTTTATGTATATTTATGTCCTTGTTTTTGGTTCACTTTGCGTTGTGCGTTGTGTATGTATTGTTCTTTTGGGTGGCTGTTGTTTCCCTCAACCCTCTCACTGCCCTCCTTCCCTCCTTCCCTCCCTCCTGCCCTCCTTCCCTCCCTCCCTCCCTCCCTCTCCTCTTTTGATGTGAGCTTCCTCCTCCTGCATCCTGCTGTCAACCCTCCTCTCCTCTCCGCTCCTCTCCTCCTTTGTTGATGAGATACGGTGATTTCTCTTAGGGGAGGCGTCAGTCCATCCTAGTGCAGCCCCGTCTCGCGCCTGTCCCACCCCGAGTAACCAGGTAATAAACCAACCGGCAAACTTTCACTCTCCATCCATAACCTTTCTCCACTTCTGCTGTTCTCTATGTGCGTCCCTGTCCATACACAGCACCCTGTGAACTCACTACAAGCCAACACACTGACAGCCCCCACTTTATTCTTCCATTGACCCTTCAGAAAAAAAAAAGAAAGAGGCCTGTCATTGAATGTTTGGACAGAGGTTACTGATGGTTCTCAGGGGCACGCCTCTCTGTTGAAAGAGTGACAACAAAACCAAACATCATAAGATTTAAAGCTGCACTAACTATAAGCAACTTGGCAGTGAGAGGTGTTTGTGTGAAATATGTCTCTCAACTATAGTACCCATAAATCATGAAATACAATATCAGTAAACTATATACAGCACAATGCCGGCCTGTGATCACTTTTTACCCAAAGTATGTAGCTTAGTCGAGACACTGAAAATATAATGTTGGTTTATTTAGAATAAACTGTTCCAGAGGGCATTATTACCCCCCAAATGACAACCTCTTGACGTTTTACAACATTGGAAATTTCTCAAAGAACTTCAATACAAAGTCAAGATGTGATATGTAGCACAAAAGCTAAACACTACATACTAAATCACAGTCCCACACACCCACAGTGGCATCTGCCGTACAAGGAACTGCTCTCCTGAGACTGAAAATATGATCTGTAGATGCATAGTTGGTACAGTGGAATGAGATATATCATATTTTTGGATACACACAATAGTTATAAGTAGATTAATTCATTGTTTGTTTGACTCTGCACTTGAGTTTCCCTGACAGTAAGAAAAATATAGAAAATCACCAGCCATATAATTTTATTTTCCTCTCTGACAAAAATACAGTACTACAATTGGCATGATATGAAGTCCGCTTCCTTCTCCTCCTCCTCCACACACAAAAAAAGACATTTCTTTATTTTAAGAGGCAGGCAGAGGTAGTAAGTAACCTGCTGGTTTTATAGTCACCCTCCCAACATAAAAGCATGTGTTCTTGAATCCACTGGTAACTCTGGAAATACTCCGTGGCAGACCTCAAACAGAGAGTTCATTTGAATTATTTTAGGCTGCTTTTTCACTTTTTGTTGACCAATGACTTTATTACATACCTTACATACCAAAAAATATATATATAAGTACTTACAGTAGCTTTACTAATGTCAAAAATTCAATCATCAAATGTTTTTTTGTGTGACTGTTTGAGGACGCTACAAATGAAAATGCCATTGCTTGTTCACACACACACACACACACACACACACACACACACACACACACACACACACAATTCAGTCATAACCAGCAGTCCACACACATGTATGCCAACATTATTATTTGCAAATGGTTTTCAAGTCATATACGGAGACATTCCTGTAACTCTTTGCATTGGATAATCTTTCAAATGCAGAGAAATACAAAATAATAATAATAATCAATGAATACCAGCATTGATTCTTAAGCTCCGATATTTTCAGATGTTGGCATTTGCAAAATTCTACCTGAATTTTTCATTGCATTTAATCACCACTTCATGTTTTCACAACTTTTAATATACTAAATATTATTATTTTGATAAACAATAGTGAACTATGTGTCGATTTAAATGAAAAATATACAGCATTAATGTTTCATGTATAGTAAATTAACTACATTTACATTAATTACACCGTTTCCTAAACTCACACAGTCGTTATAATCTCATAATTTTTTTTTCTTTTGTTGATCTTCATATAGTAATTCGAGAAAATCAGGAATTTGCAAACTAATAAGTAGCTATTAGACATATTTTACAATAGTGAGAGCAAAGCAAGTAAGCAAAATTAAAAAAAAAAAAAATTAAAAAATAGACAGAATCAGGTATTTTTATTTTTCCACAGACTTCAGTTACAGATTTGTGGGAATAAATAAGACATGAAATGTTCATTATGAGCTCCAAACATGCATCATTGTAGATATTAACATTCTTGGTGATAAATCAAGCTGTCCAAAACTCTCTTCTTCTATTGTTGATTTTTTTTTTTTTTCCACCACTGTGTTTTCCTACACACATCCTACAAACATACATTTCCATTCAGTTTTTCCATCCCTCCCAGCTCGCCCTCAGATAAACAACGGGAATTATGGGAAATCTCCGTATCTGACCCAATCCTTCCCTGAAGAACACTGATTAATGTTTTTTGTATCTTTTTGTGTGTTTTCTGTGTCTTTCAGTGAGTCTGTGTTTCTGATATTTAAGTGTTTGTGTATGTGTTTGGAACCTGGGCACATTATCTGGTATGAATGGTGGCGTCTGATGATGTGTGACATGCGTACTATGTTGAATTTTTTTTTTCTTTTTGCTTCAGAGGTAGAGCTCTTCATCTGGCAAGCTAGTCTTATTAAATCTTACAGGGGTTACTTTTAATTTTGACATTGCCATACACATCTAAATATTTATATTTATACATATATACTGATTGAACCAACACTTACAGCAGGTTTTTATTTCACATGTAGAGGTGAGAAAGATTTTACACTTACTGCTCTAGACATCCATGATTCAAATTGATTGGAGATTGGAGGAGATGGGTAAGAACCTGTGTGTACGATACTCTAAATCATTTACTACACCCTAACTTTTCAGTACTCCACTAAGTGTTTTGTGTTTCTGTCTCCGGTACGGTAATTTTCATTAGCATTTAAGAAAAAAAAAAAAGAAACACTCTCACACCAAGCTGTAATTGAATACACCAAATATTCAAAAACTACAGCCTACAGAGAGTGAAGCAAGTTTGGTAAGTTAAAAAGGATGTCAGTAAACATTTTGCCATTTTGTCTTTTGTTCAGCTGCTTGAATTTCTGAGTTTAATAGACATGTGTATTGGTCTACACATGGATATTAAATGATACTGTTGGTTGTGTTTCAGAGTAAATCAAATAAAAAAGTGTCAGTGGATTCATGTTACTGGCATCCTGTAACTGTCTGTACCATAGTTTGGTAGCTGTTCATAGCACCAGTTAGCAGCTGAAAAGTGTTTTCATTCATTTTGGTTCTGATTGAGAAGAGAAAAGGCCTTTTAATTCACATCAAACTTTCGGGTAATTTTTTTGTCTTTTCACTTCTTTTTTTTTTTAAGTGAAAATGGAAACACCCTCCACTCACAGCGGACACACCCATCAGATACAGTTTATCCAGGGATAATTTGCTTTTTATCCTTTTTCATTTTCTCGACTGTATGCAGACCAAGCTATCCTTCCTTCTTTCTGTCTTTCCCCTCTACAGCACTTCATCCCATACATGTTACAGTATTTCATACTTCCTGTATGTAAGCATTACAGTGATATTTGATATCATATTTTCTAATGTTTGATAAGGACGTTAAATTCCTGCACAAATTGTCTTCGATGGCTCTGCACTTGTTTTACATTTTCCAGTGAAACAGAGTCTCTACGTAACTATGTTTGGACACCACACAGAAAATCAAGTGCAGTTATTTCAAGAGGTTTCTACCCAGATCTTCTTGGTTAAACTGTGAATTCCAGCTTTCAAAATGCTGCTATATTCAAATCATCTTGTGGTAGCTCTTGGTAACATTAAGCACCATTATTAATAGAGTCCTCATAGTTGTCTATTGGCACAATAACCCAATTGTTTTCTCTTCCCACTGCTCCCACACAGACTCCAGTGAACAAGACTGGGAGTGAAGGCTTGCAAACAGACCTTGATAAAAAAAAAAAAACTAATAATGACACTAACATTTGCATTGCTGTTATTCTGCGCCAATGTAGGTAAGAAAAGATGGCAAAACCAAACTTTGACTTAATCACTAATCAAAAGCTCCAATCCAGGATGAAACACCCATGCAGCAACACATTGCTATGTTATTAATGGGTTTGGGTTAGACGTTTTGGTTGGTGAATTTGACAGAGGTTTGGATTTCCTGCCAGTCAAATAGGATGCACCTTTATCTGGCTTTTTAATATTTGGCACTGAGCTCTTATGTGGCTTGACAGTTGTTGTTTTTTGCATGTTTTAAGCAACAGCTAAGTTGCTATAGTATGTGCTGTTAAGATGTTTTTAGAAGCCATAATTGTAGAGTTTTATAATCTTCAAGATATTTTTTTTTTTAGCTGCTCAAGCACGCACATTTCCTTAGAGAATTATAATTGAACATGAATTGTACTCATTGGCAAAGAATAACTCACTTGACTTCCTTGCACCCGACAAACACCCCATGCTACTCATCCCAAGCGGATCAGGACCCTTTGACCTCAAGTTTTAATCCCCCTTCATCCCTTCTTTTCCTGTGTCCCCTTTCTTGTGCTGCCATTTTTTATTGGTGTACATCATGCATCAACTTCGTAACTCATTTGGCTCTTTCTCTCCTCTCTCTCTCTGTCTCTTTCTTTCTGTCTTTCTGTCTTTCTGTCTTTCTTTCTGTGTGGTTCTTTCAATCCCTTATCACTTGTCTTTTATTTTCTACTTCCTCCTTCCTTTGCTTCCGCCATGGCTTTTACGTGTCCTCATTCCAACCCGTTCTTTCTATTTTTCCAATGTTGATGTTTTCCACTTCCACACAACTCAATCACGCCCTTTTTCTGGTGACTTTTTTCCCTCCTCCTTGTCCTCTTCTCATCTTTATCTTCACTATTCTTACTTACTCCCACACTCCTCAACATGTGATTGTTTCCCCTCCACATGTCACATTATCTGCCTTGATTGAACATCTCCTTTACAACTCCTCACATCCCTCCCATCGTTCATTGAATGGCCTCTCTCCTACGACCATCTTCTCCCTGCTCCCACTCCTCTTTCCCCTCCCCTCTCTCTCTATCTCGCTAGGAGGACCAGCTTTCCTCCCTGGGTTCTGCAGACCCCGGTGTGAAAACTGAAGGTGGAGGGGGAGGTGTTGGAGGCGGAGGAGGAGGAGGAGGAGGAGGAGGTGGTGGTGGAGAAGGAGCGGTATCCAACGATCAAGTCCTCAGAGTCTCTTCCTCGGGCATTTCCTCTGACAGCTCTCCCCACAATGGAGTCCTCCCCCAAACCGTAGACCCTCCCTCTCTACCCACTCCTCATCAACATCCTAGTCAGAATGGAGAGCTCCGTGGCAACCAAACATCCTCCCCCATGACAACCTCACAGGCAACCGGAACCACGGCAACAGCAACTACAGGCATAGCAGAAGAAGGGGGAGTAGGTCAAACACAACACTGAGCCAAATCAGAGAGAGATGACACAATCGAAAAAAAGAGAAAAACACTGTCCCTGTCTTTTTCCATTTAGCAAGGCGATGCTTTGAAAAGAATTCGCCGTAGATATTCGTATTTCCCCCTCCGGCAAGAGAGAGAAGAAGAGTGTGCAGGAGACAAGCAGTGATCATTCAGCTACTGTACAGTGCATAACACATAAACACACAACACAAAGGGCTCTTCAACGGATACTTGTTCTCTTGAGGCTCACACACGGAGCTTCAGTCAGTATCAGTCTTGCAGGACAAGATAATGATACGCTATCACACACTGTAAAGCTGTTTGAATCAGTCAAACAAAACATTTGACGTACACACCAAGCCAATATGTGAACATCTGCTCTGTCCACTCATTGCCTGTCATGAGAAACAATAAATACAAGTAAGCACTATTGAATGTCTTGCACCCCAAAGACTTCATAGTAGCCATTTTTAGAAAAGACTCCCATGGATGTAGGTGCATTAATTATACCTATCCTGAACACGCCAGGCTGCAAATAGTTGAGGTAGAGATGTGGCGATGTAGTCTGGCTTTCTTAGTGCCTTTGAGTGTTTTTCAACAGGGTTTTCCAATAGAGATCTGATACAGAGGTAAAAGATGGAGATCCAAGTTAGCTTCGGTAGTAAGAGAAACAATCCGCAGGCTTTCAAAAAAAAAAAAAAAAAAAAAGAGAGAGAGATTCAAAGACACAAAATCAAGCGTCGTAGAGGTTTGAGTGACAAGTCGATGGAAGATGAGCTTTGGGAACTTTTTTTTTTTTTTTTTTTTAAATCTAAGGGACTTCTTGTTTTTGGACTGAGCTTGTGCAATTTTTCTCTTCTCAATCTCAGAACCGATATGTGATAAACTGGTGCTAAACAGAAACAAATGGTGCCATTTTCCAAGTCAAAATGTCTGTGTCTGCCATAGCACTGCCTCTTTCATGATTCACTCACTGTCTTTTCTCTCTCTCTATTCTGCAATGTGCCCCACCCAAAAACTCCCCCCCCCCCCCCCCCCCCCCCAATATGTTTTGTGTCTTTGTCTTTGTTCTTTGTGCATCCTGTTGTGTTCTTATGTCTGATGGGGTTTGTTGGGGTTTCCATATCTGTGTTTTAGAAGCGCCCTCCTCCAATCTCTGGTTTTTATTTACAGTTAATATAAGGCAGCTCCCTGGCTGGTAATTGATGGGTTATTTCAAATTTTTTGGAGACCAAAACCCCAAAGTGCTGTTTTTAGTGAGCACTACAATTTTAAGCTAGAATGAAGCAACTTTGAATGAAATGGATGAATGGAATTAATTCCCAGTTTTCAAGTTGTGGTTGTTGTTTTTTATTAATTTAAAAAGTGTTTCTTTATTGTTTTCAGATACAGAAGATTATTACTAATATTTATCTTTTATTCAGAAATACATTTTCAAACTGCAGGTATAACTATGAGTAATATAAATACTAATGACAGGTTACTGATTGTCCCCTTGTGTTTTCTGTTTTGGGCACTAGCTACCTAATTAATAACATTTTATTAATTATTTATTTACATATTCTTTACTTGTTCTCTCTCAAACATGTGTGAAAAGACCATTTCAATCATTTAGGTTTGCTAAGCCCACCACTAAGTGCCTGGGATAAATATAATGAGCATCCTTTGGCCAGTAGACTAGCTAGTCATTAACTAATTGCACCTTACACAGCCTTGCTTAAGACAATATGAACATATTACGCCCCTGATGCTAATGAAAAAGAATTTTAATGACATGAGCATGTGTATTTATCATAATTTGAAGTTTCATTTCAAAATTAAATATTCACTACCTTAGATTAGAAAAGCTCTATTTATAAAAAAAAACATTTGATAAAAGCATTAAACCAAATTAAAAGAGAATATAACTTAATGTACATTCAACTTCAGAAATATTGTATGATGTATTTTTGAAATGAATTCTTCAGTTTCTCATGTGTCAAATGCTGAAAACACACGAGTCTTTGAAATGTTTGTAATGTGTATCCATATTCCTTCATTTTGTGTATAAACTGTCTGTTGTAAGGTTTGTCTGGGTGTGAATTTGTTTCTGTCTCTGTAGCCTCGCACACGGGTGTCGCTCCACAAGAACTCAGCTTGTTTAAACGTGCTGGAGGAACCAAGAGGAGTTGAAGAGTTTCACATCAGCTTTGTGTCAGCCATTTTTAAATCTCTTACTCTGCAGTGTCAAAGGTCAACATGGCCAGTGCCAGTACCTTGTAGGCCAGTGCTAGTGGATTAGATTAGATTAGACTCATCATTACAGTGAATGTTTTAACTGTTGAACCACCAAATGTTAACAATGCTCGCAGTCTTACGCAGGGAAAGATTGTCTTCTACTCAGACAGCTTTGTAGGGCTACTTTTTTTCTTGTGAAATTACTTGTGTGTGAGATGAATGTTGGATTCAAAGCGGGCTAGGCGTGAACATCAGTGTCTTTCCAGAGATGTGAGATGATGATCCGCGATTGAGAAATTAACATTGCTGTGAAAATACCTCAGTGACTCAGGTAAACAAGCAGTTGCCTCAGAGCTGAACACAAAAAAACAAAAAAAAAAAACAATAGAAAAGAGATGAGTCCAGCTTTGGAAAGACTGCCACCCACTACTCCGTCTCTATGCTTCAATAGCACCTGATCAAGCACCCTCCCCCGTTTCTTCTCTCTCTCTGTCTCCCCTTTTTTTTCTCCCCTTAGCCACTCTCAAAGCTTCATGGAGGACAATGTGGAACCTAATTGGCTGATGCACCATCGGCAGTCCACAGGGTGGCATGGCCAAATGTCCAGAGCCCTCTCTCGTGACGCGATTGGCTGACAAAGGGAGAACTTGGGGCATTGGTCCCATTCTCTTGGCTTAAAGGATGGTGCAGAGCCCCAGCGGACCATGTAAGGAAATGCTGGGTTTTTGTTTTTTTTGTTTTTTTGTTTTTTTTACCATACTTTACTTGGGCCCTCTCTCTCTGATTTGATGACAGGATTTTGATTTTTTTTTCCTTTTTTTAAAAATGTGTTTTACGCCTCGTGGTTTGGAGCTACGTTTTACTTTTTAAAAGGAAGGCTGGACATGCGTTATTGGCCTGCAAAGCATGCAAAGAACAGCTATGCAGTCTGATCAATCAGCAGAACGGAGGAACACAAAGGCCGAGGGAGGCGTGATGCTCAAAAATGAGAGAGAGGGGAGAATGTTTGTGGGGTAAGATGTATTTCAAAGGTGCTTGACTTCTCTTAAAATTTCAGTCAAAGCTAAGTTACTTTCAAAGCATTTATTTCCCTCCCTCTCTCTCTTTCTCTCTTTCTCTCTTTTTCTCTCTTTCTCTGTCTTCTCTCTCTCTCTCTCTCACTTATAGTCTTTTCAAATTACCCTTTGATTCCTCCTCATCTATTCATTCTTTATCTATCTAGGATTCTCAAAGCATTATTTAACTGCTTCATTTTTACTCCATTTTAGACACTTATAAAAATCTCTGCAACATTTTCAACATTAGTTTTTAGCTCTTCCGTTTCGAATCTCTTTCTCAGACTTTGATTTAAAGGAAACTAAATATGCACAGCCTAATACGACTATAAGCGAAACTGCTCAGAGCAAACAACTCTTGCTTCAATGAAGACTTTGAAAAACCGGACTGAATGTTATTATTTATATTTCTATGACACTGCTTATTCTTACAATAGTATGAAAAAGAAAAAACTCTTCATCAGAAATCTTCCGGAGCAGATATTTATTTCTTGATATAGATAGATGCCTCTCTATCTAATGGAAGTTCATAAATAATCCATTTTATAAGCTTTCTTATACTAAGACAATCTTGTGGAGAGAGTATTTGCCCTGCAGGACTGTGATGACTGTGAAAGGGCCAAACTTGTGTTTTACCTACTCCCCTTACAATAGTTTGCACGTTGCTGAGACCTGTGCCCTCCTTCCTCTTGGTTATAATCAAAAGAAAAAAAAGAAAGTGGATGGATGTTTCTCTCACCCAACAATCGCCATGGAGCTCTCCATTTACGGACGATGTGAAAGCCGTTGGATAAGGACGTTCTTACAGCTGTTGTTTTGTACTCCACTTCGACTATCTGTCTGTAGAGTTTGAACCGAGCAGTGGATGAACTCTTGGTGTCAGTGTGACCACTTTTCTTTTTTTTTTTTTTCTTTCTCTGCAGTCAAATTGCTGTAAAACTCCCCCATTTCTTTCTATATGGATGGACTCCACTGATACCAATCTGAGTTGAAATCCTTTGCCTTTTTCCACATGTGACTGAAATGAGGACAGAGAGAGATATGTTAGAGGTCCCGCTAAAAAAAAAAAAAAAAAAATGAGTGAATGTGTTTGTATATAAGTGTGTGTACTGGGTAAATCTTTGTGTATATACTGGATAAATGTGTATATATGGTATGTCTATGTGTATATACAGTTTGTTTGTATATGCAGAGTGTACAGTTATTTTTTCCTCTAATGTTTCTCTCTCTTTCTATGAATAGGTCTTCTCAAGTTACCAATACTGAGGCATGGAAAGGTTTTTACTGACAGCTATCAGAGGCACTTTCTGTGCAGACTTAGAATATCAGCCAGGTCTGTCACTTAGCTGCATTCTTGAGGCTCTCATACAAGAAGTAACTCACATAATCTTAAGCTTGCACTCATTTTCTGACCAACTAAAAAGCTTTTCTAAGTAGATTTGGGTGACCAAGCAATGTTTGTACATATATAGACTAAGACAGTTTTTTTTTGTTTTTTTGTTTTTTTGTTTTTCAGAAACCACCATCTTGCATTTCTTTAAAAACTCTCAACCTGTTTTGAGTTCTTACTTATCTGACTTTCACTTTAGGTTCCTATGGTATATGTTTGCAACGGTTGTCATTCAGAGTTATATATTTATTCAGACAACCCTTATATATTTCTTGAAATTTTGTTCCCCAAATTCTGCCTCTCATGGAGCCTTCTAACCTTTTATTAAGATTCGGTTAGACTGGCAGATCCTTCCATGAAAGTATACTGTCATTACTTAACATTGCTTGTTTTTGTATAGGTCCTTACTAAATAAGTGTGCCTCCCCCTCCCCCCCTTATACTCTTACTAACCTTAGATCCATTAAATCCGCTGGTCACTCATCTTCATCCCCCTTGACAAGCCATAGCCCCCCCCCCCTGCCCCCCTTTCCCACCTTTACCCCAATCACCACCCCTCCCCAAAACTCCTCTATTGTTGTTTTGACAGGACAGACATTTGGGGATTTTGTGTATATTAATGGAAGAGTGGTGTTGAAGAGTGTATTGCAGTTGTATATGGATTTGTTATGAATGTGGATATTCTGATCATTTAATTATTATTGTAATAATGATAATAATTATTGCCACTTTGAATTTTTTTGTTGATTAATTCCTTCGATGCGGTTGATGAAGATGCCATTGTCCCTTCCTCTTTTTTTTTTATTTGTTTGTTTTCTCCTCTCTTTTTTTTCTCCTTTTTTTTTGGAATACACCGAAATTTATATTTTTCGGGTGGGTGAATCTGGAGATAGAAATACGTAAATAAATTAATAAATAAACAAATAATTAAATTCTTAACTTAGTGTGGAAATGTGTGTTCTGTCTTTTAAAAGGACCAAGGTGGAAGATTTAAGGGGATCAATTGGTAGACATTGAATATAATATGTATAAGGATGTTTTAATCAGTGTATAATCACCTGGAAATAAGAATAGTTGATTTTTTTGTTACCTTAGAATGAGCTCTTTATATCTAAATAGGGAGAATGGATGTATAAAGAGAACTGGATACAGCATCGGGAGCAGGACCTTACATGAAGCTAAAGAAGTTCGCCTTCTTCCGTATAGATGCTGCATCCGTGAGGCCCATACAGCAAGCGCACTACTGACTTCTGCCAGCTAAGCAGATTACTTCTGGTTTAGTCCCATGGCTAACTTCAATGAGGTTTAATCAATTCAAGGCAAGGCAGTTTTATTTATATAGCGCATTTCATACACAATGGCAACTCAATGTGCTTTACATAAAAATGAAATTACAATTACAATTAACCCCCCCCCCCCTCCCCATAATAAAAACAAAGTACAGAAAAATAGAAAGACATAAATAAAATGCTAGAATAGAGCATTAAATATAAGATTGCAGCATAAAATAATAAATTAGCTTTAAAATCATTAAAAGGACATAGAGTGCAAATGAAAGATTAAAATGTAAAGTGCTTTAAAAGAGCTCAATCATAAGCTCAGGAGAAGAGAAGTGTTTTTAACCTGGATTTAAAAATGCTCACTGTTGGGGCTGATTTCAGTTCTGCTGGATGTTAGTAGAATATAAACCCAGTAGACCTCAGAGCTCTGGGCTCAACTATCTGACCTGAGTCAGTAGATCTCAGAGCTCTGGGCTCAACTATCTGACCTGAGTCAGTAGATCTCAGAGCTCTGGGCTCAACTATCTGACCCGAGTCAGTAGATCTCAGAGCTCTGGGCTCAACTATCTGACCTGAGTCAGTAGATCTCAGAGCTCTGGGCTCTACTATCTGACCTGAGTCAGTAGATCTCAGAGCTCTGGGCTCAACTATCTGACCTGAGTCAGTAGATCTCAGAGCTCTGGGCTCTACTATCTGACCTGAGTCAGTAGATCTCAGAGCTCTGGGCTCAACTATCTGACCTGAGTCAGTAGATCACAGAGCTCTACTGGGTTTATAGTCTACTAACATGTCATTCATGTATTCTGGACCTAAACCATTCAGTGATTTGTAGACCAGTAGCAGAACTTTAAAATCTATTCTATAGCTGACTGGGAGCCAGTGTAAAGACTTTAGAACTGGAGTAATGTGCTCTGATCTCTTTGTTCTGGTTAAAACTGGAGCTGCAGCGTTCTGAATGAGCTGCAGCTGTTTAATGCTTTTTTGTGGGAGTCCAGTCAGAAGACCGTTACAGTAGTCGAGTCTACTTGAGATGAAAGCATGAATCAACTTCTCCTGGTCTGTTTGAGACAATTCAATCATGTGGCTTCAAATGTGCAGACCAAAATGATAAAAGTCATTTCGTAGGGGTGTCTCTCTTTGGCAATGTAAATCTATGGGAAAAAGTCTTTTTGGACCCTTATTTGGCCAAATAACATGTGGACATCACACAGTCTTGCCACTTTGTAAAATTGTCTTCACAGCCTGGCACTGGTCCTAGGGGAACATGCCATATTGCACTGCTACAGTAGCCCATTAGGGACAAACCAAGCACTGACTATGAAAGGGCCTTTTGAGTTTTTCACAAGTTTTACGGCCAGTGTAGGTTCTCCATGGTGGGGCGGGGGGGGGAATTCAGTTTTAAAATCATTAAAAGGACATAGAGTGCAAATGAAAGATTAAAATGTAAAGTGCTTTAAAAGAGCTCAATCATAAGCTCAGGAGAAGAGAAATGTTTTTAACCTGGATTTAAAAATGATTTCAGTTCTGCTGCTAGTTTGTTCCAGTTGTGTAAAAGCTGCTTCATCATGTTTAGTTTGAACTCTGGGCTCTACTATCTGACCTGAGTCAGTAGATCTCTAGAGCTCTACTGAGTTTATCATTATACATACATATCATTAAGGTGATTGATCTGCTTTAAAGGTTGCTCCTTTCTTACAGCGTTTGCCAGAGAAGATTCAATATATAAGCTCATTGTTCTTATGTTGTCTCTGGATCACAGGTAAGTGTTTGCAGCTTGTGGTTGCATCACACTTCTTGCCCATTTCGGTCATCTACACATTTTTTTTCCTGCGTCTCAGGACAGTGATTTCTCCTCTTGATGAGCAGAGCCGATCATTTCCTCACTCTCTTTCCAGCTGAGGTGCTGAGAGCGAGGATGGCAGGCAGGATCTGGGAACCGGGGGCTCTACTGAATATAGCAAGCTTGTAATTATCCTCATCCTCCTACACTTAATCGCCTGCAGTTCCTTAGTGGGTTGGCAACTTTGAGTTTGGACAGAGCTGAAGAAATAAAATATTGCACAGTGGAGAAGCGAGAGGTTGATGCTATGTCCACAGAACAACCAGACCTGCTCCAGACCCGAGCATCAAATCCTCCCAGTTTACAATGGGAATAATATTTATCTCAAAAGTAGATTTATAATAATCTTTTCATGCTTCTTTCTTTCTTTCCTTCCTTCCTTCCCCTTTTCCTTCCTTCCTTCCTTCCTCCCTCCCTTCCTCCTTACTCCTTTCCTTCCTTCCTTCCTTCCTTCCTTCCTTCCTTCCTTCCTTCCTTCTTTCTTTCTTTCTTTCCTCCCTCCCTCCTCCCTCCTTTCCTTCCTTCCTTCCTTCTTTCCTCCCTCCCTTTTTACTCCTTTTCTTCCTTCCTTCCTCCCTCCCTCCTTCCTCCTTTCCTTCCTTCTTTCCTTCCTTCTTCCCTCCCTCCTTCCTCCTTTCCTTCCTTCCTCCTTCCTCATTCCTTCCTTCTTTCCTCCCTCCCTCCTTACTCCTTTCCTTCTTTCCTTCTTTCCTTCTTTCTTCCCTCCCTCCTTCCTCCTTTCCTTCCTTCTTCCCTCCCTCCTTACTCCTTTCCTTCCTTCCTCATTCCTTCCTTCTTTCCTCCCTCCCTCCTTACTCCTTTCCTTCCTTCCTTCCTTCCTTCTTTCTTCCCTCCCTCCTTACTCCTTTCCTTCCTTCCTTCCTTCCTTCCTTCCTTGACCTGAGGACAACAGGAGGGTTAAGAAAGGAAGGTTCTCTTAAAATGCTGTTTCACTGTGTAACGCTGCATTTAAATGAATCTTAAATCATCTGTGATCTTCGTGGACATCTAATGGCAACCAGGGTGAATTACAACAATCATGCGTTGGATGTGGAAGGAAATAAAAATGATTATATTTTAGGTTGTATGGTATCATTTAAAACAATTAGGTTCAACAATGAGACAGTTTTTCTCTCTGACTCACACTGACTCTCATATTTCCCATCAGTGAGTGACGCAACTTATGTCGATACTCATCTAGCAAAAAATGACTCATGAACATTTAAACATATACTCAAAAAAAGATATGTTGGATTTACTTAAAAATGTTGTTTCAAGTGGTTCCACATAACTTTGTTAAGTAGATGTTAATAAACCAGTTTTTTTTTTACAATTGACTCAATAGATTGACTTAAGTGACTTCAACTTATGTGATATAGTTAAGTTCAGCCAATAAACTAGATATAAATTAAAGCAATACAGGGTTATTGAGTAAGAGTAACTTGATGTGGTTAAGTTAGTCTTAATTAAGTTTAGTTTGTCCAATTAAAATGATGTTAAATAGAGCATTTCAGATACTAGTACACTAATTGCTTTATGAAGTAATAGCAGTAAAATATGTTTACTTACCTCTATTTCCACGATAGTATTGGACTTTATGTTCAATGTGCCCAAATGTGGATTTGGGCACATTGAACATAAGGTTATACTGCTACATTCATACCCCCAGAGGCCTCTACTCTCATGTTATATCATGATATTTTCTATAATTCTGGAAGCTTTAATAAAAAGAAACTGAAAATGAAAAATGAAAAGTTGTCCATGAGAAAGTGCACGACATACTGAATCATGGCACCAACAGCCCCACCTTGTGGCGATTAGTGAAACACCACCATACTACTTATTAACTGCCACATTTCTTAACCCTTTATAGGACACTCATTGAAAGGAAGGGAGGAAGGAAGGAAGGAAGGAAGGAAGGATGGAAGGAAGGAAGGATGGAGGAAAGAAGGAAGGAAGGAAGGAAAGAGGGTAGGGGGGAGGAAAGAAAGAGAGGAGGGAGGGAGGGAGGAAGAACAGATGGAAGTAAGGAAAGGAAGGAAGAAGAAAGGGGGATGGAGGAAAGAAAGAAGGAAGGGAGGAGAGAAGGAGGGAGGGAGGAAGAACAGATGGAAGTAAGGAAAGGAAGGAAGGAAGGACAGAGGAAGGAAAGAAGGAAGGGAGGAGAGAAGGAGGGAGGGACGAAGGACAGATGGAAGGAAGGAAAGGAAGGAAGGACGGAGGAAATAAGGAACGAGGGAGGGAGAAAGGAAAAGAGGAAGGGAAGAAAGAAAGAAGGAAGGAAGGAAGGAAGGAAGGAAAAACGGAAGGAAGGATATTTTGGGATATTTACAGAAGTTACCAAATATAATTATTTGCCCAATAAAGGGTTAAACGTAATAGTCCATGGTAATCAAATTCACCAAAGTTGTACAAATGGGGATGCTGAACATTTGGTATAATTTCACCCATAGGTGGCGCTAATAGATCTTTTTAAATTGCTGCAGATTTAGTAATGCAGCTGTAATACATATATATTATTAATCTGGTAAGAAAAAGGTGTTACGAATTCAAATCTATTGGGATTTACATGAGATTTGTCTTTACATTGTTAACTATTGTAGATTTATTTAGAGTCATGTAAATGATTTGATGTCATCTGTAGCTTGCATTACAGGGCCACATATTTTTGCTGGAGGTCCAGATTTTGCCCACGGGCCACTATTTGTCTACCACTGATTTAAAGTAAAGCTAGGGTGTGTGTGTGTGTGTGGGGTGGGGAGTGGGAGGGGTCAAACAAACAGGAAACGTGGTGAATGATGACTTGTTGTGATCACATGCAGACAACATTTGGTGAGGAGGTTGTGGCTGCAGACAAGATGTTGGACCTCATCCACAGAGAACATGTGTCCTCTTAGGCGGATGTGGTTCTTTTTGTGGTTTTCATGAGACATAAAAGACTGTGGGAATGCATCCTATACTGACTTTGTCTTGGAGATCTCATCATTCTGACTGCTGAGTAGCAGCGAGTGCTTATTTAAAGTCTACATGATTACATTCAACTTCAAACTAGTAAATCTGGATTTAAATAACAGACATTTCTGTGAAGCTGATATTGAAACATCTGAACACTTGTTCTGCTGTAGATTCATCAAGAAAATATGGTCAGATGCTTATGATGCTTAACCTCTTCCTCCCTAGGCCTCTGGCTCAGGGTCCTGCTCCAAAATGACATACCCAAAATGAATATAGTATATCTCTGTAACTGTAAGGTCTATATCAGGGGTGTCAAACATGCGGCCCGTGGGCCAGAACCGGCCTGCCGAGGTATCCAATCCGGCCCACTTTCCTTCCTGTCTGTTTTCCTTCCTTCCATCTGTCCTTCCTTCCTTCCTTCCTTCCATCTGTCCTTCCTTCCTTCCTTCCTTCCATCTGTCCTTCCTTCCTTCCTTCCTTCCATCTGTCCTTCTCCCCTTTCTTTTTTCTTTCTTTCCTTCCTTCCATCTTTCCTTTCTGTCTTGTTTTCCTTCCTTCCGTCTGTCCTTCCTTCTTTCCTTCCTTCCTTCCATCTGTCCTTCTTCCCTTTCTTTTTTCCTTCTTCCTTCCCTTTCTTTTTTCTTTCTTTTTTCCTTCCTTCCTTCCTTCCTTCCATCCATCTGTCCTTCCTTCCTTCCTTCTGTCCTTCCTCCCTTTCTCTCTTTCTTTTTCCTTCCTTTGTTCCTTCCTTTGTTCCTTCCATCTGTCCTTCCTGTCTTGTTTTCCTTCCTTCCATCTGTCCTTCCTCCCTTTCTTTCTTTTTTCCTTCCTTCTTTCCTTCCATCTTTTTAATGGTCCGGCCCACATGAGATCATATTGGTCTGTATGTGGCCCTTGAATGAATATGAGTTTGACACCTCTGGTCTATATGAATAATATTGGTATCATAATAAAGGTAACACTTGTGAGGTACATGTAGAGGTGAAAGCATCAGCTTGATTTAAAAAAAGTGGAAGATTTTGCATTTAACAATTGTGGAGAGACCAAGGAAACTAATTATTTTCCATCATTGTATATTTCCTGAGGCACTATAGGCCATGTAGGCTATTTGAATGAGATCAATACATTTTGCCGTTAGATACTGGTGGGTATAAATATAAATATATAGTAATTGAAAAAGAAAAGAAAGAAGTAAAAGTATGAGTGGATATACTGTACTGACAAACAGGCACAGTCACTTACACAACGTTAAAGCCCAAAGCTTATCTCGTTGTCATGGGTTACAGAGACTGTTTGTTTTAGAGCTGCAATGATTAGTTGATTAATTGATTGACAGAAAATGAAAGGCCAACAACTTAATACAATATATTTTATTGGGAAAATTGTCTTGGACTCTAATGCTTCCTACATAAATGCCTCCATGGTAAAAACACATTGCACATACTGTAGCACATACTGCACACACCCCATAATAAAACACCATGAGACCATTGCACAATTCCTACAGCCTCAAGCAGCATTGTTTAAAAGTTTGAGGTAGGTACAAATTAGTTTTTAAAATGGTTGAGTTTCGTCTGCCAGAGGGCAAGAACTCATCATTCTGGTTTCTTTAGTCTTTAGTCTTTAGTCTTTAGTCTTCTTTAGTAAACTGAATATCTTTGAATTATAAACTGTTAGTTAGGACACATAAGTCAAGTCAAGTCAAGTTTATTTATAAAGCACATTTAAAAACAACCTCAGTTGAGCCAAAGTGCTGTACAGTTATTAAAATACAATATAATCACACACACAATATAATAATGAATAAAAACAATAAAGGAATAGGAAGAGCTCAATTTAAAAACTAAAATTAGAATTAAAAAAATAAAAAATAAAAAATAAAATAAAATGTATTAAAATATTTAATATTTATCATTCTTTTGTGGTTACACCATTTGACATTTTCAAGAACACTAGTTTTGGTACTTTTGGTTTTAAAAGTTGATGCAAATGTCATTTAAAATTAAAACCAACACAAATACATTACAACAAACCTGATGCTGCTTTTAAGACAATTTTTTTTAAAGATATTTTTGAATTGCTCATCTTGCCAACCCTGATTTGTCACTGACCCATAAAGAGATCTACACAGTAAGTGCTTTTAAAGGTATTGTTACTACAGCAGCCCTGAGGCGCAACACATTTCAGAAAACACAATGCATTGGCTCAGGAGTGTAATGGAACAAGCTTTTTGCTGAAACACAAACCATTTAAATTCTTCAATATTTGGAATCCCTTTCTGGACTATATATTGGAGAAGATGGGGCCCAGGCTCTTCAGAGGGGTTTAAATGGTTTAGCTTGGTCTGTATTAACTGGGTACAGTCACTCTTGATTGGCCATTACTTCGACATTCGACATTATCCCTGTTGATTCTTGATTCAGCATTTTGTATTTACCTCCTGCCTCTTTGTGGTATTTGTGTGGGTATTCATTTTATCTTTATTTTATTTTCACTTATTTATTTATTTTAGTCTCTCTCTCTCTCCCTCTCTCTCTCTCTCTCTCTCTCTCTCTCTCTCTCTCTCTCTCTCTCTCTCTCTCTCTCTCTCTCCCTTTCTCTCGAGGTGCTCAAGCACCCCTAAATTTGATCTCAGCACCTCTTAAAATAAATACATCATTACATTGTTTTTTTCTTCTTAAATTATACAACTTTAATTTTTTTTTTTTTTTTTTGGGTCTACTATAATGTATGATAATAATAGGACTAATTGAGAATAAACCATCACAGATTTCTACAGAGAGGACTTAAGATAGTTAATGAACCCTGAGGGAAACAGATTAAGTACATTAAACCTGTTGAAATAAAACCATTTGAGATTTGAACCTGTAGCATGAGTGTTTGTCCCATCTCTAACAGACAGGCTCACAAAAATAATTAAAGTTGTATAAAATCATCTTTTGGAAAAAGAATACAATAATAATTTACTCATTTTTTTAGGGGTGCTTAGATCAAATTTAGGAGTGGTTTAGCAACCCCCTAGTATCGCCCTTGATTTCTATAGTGCACATTGTGTTTTGGTTTTAATCCGAGAAAAATATTTTTTTGTTGTGTGCAAATTTCCGGATTTTGCAGCCGACCTGGCAACCTCACCACTGTAAATCTCATGAGTGTGCTCTCCTTTGTAATCTCGCGTTGTTTAGGCGGTCACTGCCTGGTAGGAATAATGGCCGCCTTCGTAGCAATGGCTGCAACAGGGAACAACACAAGAAGCATATCGGAGCGCTTTAGCTGACCGGGGAGAACGTAAATCACCGGGGCAGCCCCTCCTAAGCGGATGGGTAGAGGGGGTCTCGCCATAAGACACAAGAAACGAAAGAGAGACTCAGGAGGGGGAAAGGAGGAGGAGGAGGAGGAGTAGGGGGTAAAAGGAAAGCTAACATTACCTCGACGGGCTAGCGCTTTAGCTGCCTATCAAACACGGGTGTCACTGCCGGGAGGGGGGGGGACAAACCCAAACCCCGAGTATCCGTGACAACCTGCGGGGAGAGAGGGGCGCAGGAGGCGGCGAGGAGACGCACGAGACCACCGGGGAGTCTCTAAACATGAGCGGACCCGGGCAGGACAGCGAGCCAGAGGCGAAAGTCCTTCTCATCAAGAGGCTTTACAGGTAAATTGGCGAGGCCGAGCTAACCGAGGTGCTAATTGAACCATATTGTGTTTGTTAGTGGTTTCCTAAATGTTTTGGTTGCTGTGAGATTAATAATATAATTTATCATCTAATGTATCATTCAGCTTTATTATGTTTATATCTAATGATCCCTACAGCAGCCAACACTTAGTATCTAAAAGTTGGCTGGTCATGCTTTCATATATTTATATATAAACCTTTATTATGGTTACTACCCCCCCTCCCCCTTTTATATTTAATATTTTTAAAACCCTGAAGTCACACAAAATAGGTTGTTATAGCTATACTCCATTAGTCAGAACTGGAACAGGAGGGAAAAATAGTAGTGTTCTTATAATAATGCACCTTACTCCTACCTTAATGGACATTCTGCCTTAATATTAGATTAATTACCATTACTACAGCTGCTCAAAAGCCTTATTTCAGACATGTTTTAATCATCAAGAGTCTTTACAGGTAAATTGGCAAAGTCGAGCTAACTGCGGTGCTAATTGAAACATATTGTGTTTGTTAGTAGTGTCCTAAATTTGGGTTGCAGTAAGATTATTAATGTAATTCATCATCTAAAAACCAAGCACCCCTAAAAATAAGTGAATTATTATTGTATTATTATTCCTAAAAATGATTTTTATAAAACTTAAATGATTTTTGTGAGCCTGTCTGTTAGAGATGGCACAAACACTTCAAGTTCAAATGATTTAAATGAACCTTTTCATCTTGTTAACAAACAGAATGAGTCTCTAACGTCTTTTTTAAAAAGGTTTTGAACAAGTGAGGCCTGTAAATCATCACATGTAGGGTCAATGAGGGGGAAGTAATCCATGTTTTATGTTGTCATGGGTTCAAAGAGGAAGGAAAAGCAGGTCAATTATTTTTTAAATAGCATGCAACACTAGTATCTAAAAGTTGACTGTCCATTTCTGGAAGTAAGGCGAGTTAAATATTGTTTTTTAATTCATATATTTATATAAACCTTTATTATGGTTACTAACACCTTTTTATATTTAATCTAGTTTAAACCCTGAAGTCACACAAAATAGGTTGTTATATCTATACTCCATTAGTCAGAACTGAAACAGGAAAAATGTAGTTTTCTTATAATAATCCAAATGACTGAGCCTACATTATTAACTTCACATTTATATAATAAAGCATAATAATACACTCCATTCTTGATATAATATAGTGTTAAATTGTTAAAACCAATGAGCTTCTGTGTACATTTAAGCTATGATTAATAGATTTTGGGAGTTGTTCCAAGCATTTCCTTTTTGAAGGGGCACTGTGGTCTTAAAAAAAAAAAAAAAAAAAACATTTGAGGAACCACTTCTTCCATTCAACAACCTGTCACCACCACCAATGAGTCAACCCAACATCCCAGTGTAACTTTTTTAGCTGAACTGATTCAGCACTCCTCTCACCATGCTCAGAGTCAGTTAGCCGCCTGCCGCCTTTTGTGACTGAGAAGTGAAACAGAAAGGAGTGCGGTTGCCAACTTTAATGGCGTGCAGCATTTTTTTCTAAAGCAGCTTGACATCTGTTTGTAGTCCAGTAAATGTTTAGCTCACAGGTTTAAAGGGACAGGTTCACACTACTATTTCAAGTCGTTCTCAAAAAACACAATGGCCAGACTGTGCCTGACTGAATATTGACTTTTCTTTTTTGTTTGCATTAATCATTCGTCCGGTTCATATTGGCCATTAGTAGATCATTTCATAATGAGCTTATAATGTAAGTGATGGGGGGCCAAACTCACACACAATATCTAAAAAAGGGAATTTGAAGCTTCAGCTGCCCCGAATGAGTCAAATCAAGTAGATATCTTTCAACGTTGTGGTGTATTTAGTGCCAAAGTCCCTCTTTTTATTACTATACTTACACCACAGCCCAACGTGGAAACACAAAGAGGGAATTTGATGCTAAAAAAGGCTGTAAATGTGGCAGATATCCACTTTATATGACTAACTCAAGACTGCTGATGCCTCATTTAAGCTTCACATCAACTTAGCTGTGAGAGAGAGAGGGAGAGAGACATGGAGGGAGAGAGGGAGAGGGAGAGAGACATGGAGGGAGAGAGAGACATAGAGAGAGAGAGAGAGAGACATAGAGAGAGAGAGAGACATAGAGAGAGAGAGAGACATAGAGAGAGAGAGAGACATAGAGAGAGAGAGAGACATAGAGAGAGAGAGAGACATGGAGAGAGAGGGACATGGAGAGAGAGGGAGAGAGAGAGAGAGACATGGAGAGAGAGAGAGACATGGAGAGAGATGGAGAGAGAGAGAGACATGGAGAGAGAGGGAGAGAGAGAGAGACATGGAGAGAGAGGGAGAGAGAGAGAGACATGGAGAGAGAGAGAGAGAGAGAGACATGGAGAGGGGGAGAGAGAGAGAGAGAGAGACATGGAGAGGGGGAGAGAGAGAGAGAGACATAGAGAGAGAGAGAGAGAGAGATTACAGCAAGCACAACCTCTTTCTCTGTTCGTATGGGTACCTGATTGATGTTTTAATACACACTTTAAAAAAATCATTAACCTGTCCTTTTTAACCTTAATCATTATTCTAACCTTTTCTTTTTACCCAGGGCGGTGGTGGAGTCTGTGCACAAGCTGGATGTCATCATCGGCAGCAAAGCGTCCTACAGAGAGGTCTTCAAGCCGGAGAACATCAGCCTTCGCAACAAGTACGTCCAACCGTCTCAGTAGAGCTGTTTGTGTGTGAAAGGAAGCAGCCTGGGTCCGTTTCACCGAGTTTTTAACATTAACATGCAAGCTGCTGCGACTTGCAGGATGAGATAGTTTCCTCTGGTTTTAATTTGGACAAGGTATGCAAAGAGGACCGCAGGGCAATTTGTGGTTGACAATCATTTGGGAAACGGGGGCACTGGCACCATTAGCACCTTCAGCAGTGCTCTCTTTTATAAAACGGGCTCCCTCCCTGTTGTATAACTTGCAGATCAATGGCTACATGCAGTCGAAGGATCATCTATGCAATTGTCATGAACATAATTATGATATGAATATGATATAAATTAAATGTACTATTGTTGAGGCATGTAGCTTAACCCTTTATTGGGCAAATAATTATATTTGGTAACTTCTGTAAATATCCCAAAATATCCTTCCTTCCTTCCTTCCTTCCTTCCTTCCTTCCTTCCTTCCTTCCTTCCTTTCCTTCCTCCCTGCCTTCTTTCTTCCCTTCCTCTTTTCCTTTCTCCCTCCCTCGTTCCTTATTTCCTCCGTCCTTCCTTCCTTTCCTTCCTTCCATCTGTCCTTCCTCCCTCCCTCCTTCTCTCCTCCCTTCCTTTTTTCCTTCCTCCATCCTTCCTTCCTTCCTTTCCTTACTTCTATCTGTTCTTCTTCCCTCCCTCCTTCTCTCCTCCCTTCCTTCTTTCCTTCCTCCATCCCCCTTTCTTCTTCCTTCCTTCCTTCTTTCTTCTCTTCCTCCCTCCCTCCTTCTCTCTTTCTTTCTTCCCCCCACCTTCCTTCCTTCTTTCTTTCCTCTGTCCTTCCTTCCTTTCCCTCCTTCCTTTCCTTCCTTCCTTCCTTCCTCCCTTCCTTCCTCCCTTCCTTTCAATGAGTGTCCTATA
Organism: Scomber japonicus; assembly: GCF_027409825.1. NCBI lineage: Eukaryota > Metazoa > Chordata > Actinopteri > Scombriformes > Scombridae > Scomber > Scomber japonicus. Next base: position 2,329,106 of record NC_070587.1, on the reverse strand, counting down.
AACGGTTAAAGTGCTTTACAGATAACAATACAATAAAACAGCAGCAAATAAACAGAATACAATTTTTACAAAATTAGACGATTTGTAATTTATAAAAAGCATCAAAAGCCAATCAGACTGATGGCAATGAATAGTTGATTAAACCTTTATTAATGTTTCAGGTTTAGGTTTTACACCACTAACCTATCATACAATATCATGTCTTATTTTATTATTTTATTTTTTATATCAAGACAAAGATATAACAGAGCAATAATTATTTAAATGTATTTTATTGAAACTGAAAATTATAAGAACTTTATGGAGCTGTGGGGTTTATTGTATAACTATTAGAGCCATCAATCAGACAGAGGTGTCAAACTCACTTTCATTCAAGGGCCACAAACCTCCCAATTTGATCTAATGTGGGCCGGAAGGAGGGAAGGAAGAAAAGGAAGGCAGAAAGGGAGGAGGGAAAGATGGAAGGGAGGGAGGAAGGAAGGAAGGAAGGAAGGAAAAGGAGGAGAAAGGAAGGACGGACAAGTGGAAGGAAGGACAGAAGGAAAGAAGGAAAGGAGGAAGGACAGAAGGAAGGAAGGAAGGGAAAAAGACAGGAAGGAAAGTGGGCCGAACTGGACCCCTCGGCGGGCCGGGTCTGGCCCACGGGCCGCATGTTTGACACCCCTGCTGTAGAAGAAGCTTTATTCATATTGTTTATTTCATACAAGTCACAGTGTGCTTTACATAGAAACAAAATATCAGATGATTTAACAGTGAGAATTAGAACTGTAGAAACATACAATATAAAAAATAAAATAATGAAAAGATAAAATAATGATTTGCATTGAAAGAAAGAAGTAGCGTGTCAGATTTGTCCAGACTGACCAAGTGTGATTGATATATAATCTAAACTCAGTTGTACAGCTGGAGGACAGGATCGCAGCAGTTGATGTGTATCTTAGACACACTGTGAACGAAAAGCTCAAAATGAAAAAAGGGAAGTAGAAGTAAATGACATGACACGTGTCTGCAGAGCTGCGGAGGGAAAAAGACCAGATTGTTTCTCTTGTCCAGGTCAGTGATTAGGTTGAGAGTTTTTTCAGCCTGTATATTCAGACATGTGGCTTAGTCAAATTTAAAGGGATTAAATATGAAAATGAATGTATGAATAACTTGCACACATTCTTTTTTGTGTGGGTCCAGCATAAAATTTCTGCTTTTAATCAATTTAAGAGAATATATTAGAGCAGGGGTGTCAAACATGTGGCACGGGGGCCAGGTTCGGCCCGCCAAGGGGTGTGATCCGGCCCACTTGCCATCCTGTGTTCTTGTCCTTCCTTCCTACCTTCCCTTTTTCCTTTCTTCGTTCCTTCCTTCCTTCTTTCCTTCCTTCCTTCCTTCTTTCCTTCCTTCCTCCCTCCCTTCTGTCTGTCCTTCCTCCCTTTCTTCCTTCTGTTCTTCCTTCCTTCCTCCCTCCCTTCTGTCTGTCCTTCCTCCCTTTCTTCCTTCTGTTCTTCCTTCCTTCCTTCCTCCCTCCCTTCCGTCTGTCCTTCCTCCCTTTCTTCCTTCTCATCTTCCTTCCTTCCTTCCTTCCTTCCTCCCTCCCTTCTGTCTGTCCTTCCTCCCTTTCTTCCTACTGTTCCTTCCTTCCTTCCTTCCTCCCTCCCTACCTTCTGTCTGTCCTTCCTCCCTTTCTTCCTTCTGTTCTTCCTTCCTTCCTTCCTCCCTCCCTTCTGTCTGTCCTTTCTCCCTTTCTTCCTTCTGTTCTTCCTTCCTTCTTTCCTTCCCTCCGTCTGTCTGTCTGTCCGTCCTTCAATGTCTGTCTTTCCTACCTTTCTTCCCTCCTTCCTTTTGCCTGTCTTTCCTTCCTTCCTTCTTTTAAGAGAATATATTAGATGATTATGGCAAAAATGTCTAAGTGGTGTAACCATAAAGACTAATGGAATATAATTGTTCTAAATATTAAAATTAATCTCGGGAATGAGGTAAATCAGGAACCATTTCATTTTAAAATAAAGTTTTTTGGGTTTAAATAAAGTTTTAAAGACATATTTGAATTGCTCATCTTTTTTCTTTGAGTTTTTATCTCTTGAGTTTTTCAGCCTTCATATGCAGACTGAAAAGTTGATGAGAAATATTTAATGTGTTCAAATTACGATACATACATGAGCAGCTTCCACTTCATCGTCAGTGCATTTTTGGGATGATTTCCCTTCTGTATTTAGCAGTTCCACTAATGATCAGATCACTCGAGACATAATTTAGTGTCAGCAGAAGCGAAACGGGATAATTTGGCACCTCAGTGCAAAGATGAGACTGATAATATTGTTGGCTACGATATTATCCTCTCTGGCACCGAAGAATAGAAGAGCCAAGCATCCATCGAGAAGCATCTCTTCAAAAGGAGAGATGATGAGAAATGCTGCGTGTAAGAAGATTGCAGTGCTTAATTTGCATACTGGATACAATAAACAGATGGATCCAAATCAGAAAGAGGAAGTTGGAAGAGACACATCTGACAGTACAGGGACGAGCAGAAATGGAGAGAGACTCAGCAGCTGAATATTTCTCCACTTTTCTCTTAAGGAGCTGCTGAGATTGTCATTATTACATTGATAATAGCTGGTCCACCTTAAAAGGACAGTCCACCTTAAGTGAGCCTGGTTGGGTTAGGCCAGGGGTGTCAAACTCATTTTCATTTAAGGGTCACATACTGCCCAATTTAATCTCACGTGGGCTGGATCATTAAAAGGAAGGAAGGAAGGAAGGAAGGAAGTAAGGAAGGAAAAGAAGACATGAAAGAAGGAAGGAAGGAATGAATGAAAGAAGGAAGGAAGGCAGGAAGGAAGAAAGAAAAAGAAGACAAGAAGGAAGGAAGGAAGGAAGAAAAAGAAGACATGAAAGAAGGAAGGAAGGAAGGACAGATGCAAGGAAGGAAGGCAGGCAGGAAGGAAGGAAGGGAAAAAAAAGAAGACATGAAAGAAGGAAGGACAGATGGAAGGAAGAAAAAAAGACAGGAAAGAAGGATGGAAAGAAGGAAGGAAGAAAAAGAAGACAGAAGGGAAGGAAAGGAAGAATAAGGAAAGTGGGCCGGATTGGACCCCTCAGCGGGCCGGATCTGGCCCACGGGCCGCATGTTTGACACCCCTGGGTTAGGCTAACCCATTGGTCGCTAACTGCGGAGCTAACCCCCTTCACAATAATCAGCAGGTGGCAGACAGGACACCGGAACTTGGCTCGGGTTTTGAGGACAAATGTTACGTTCACAGCTGCTAATTTCATACTCTGTCACACACATGCTCTCTCTCTCTCTCTCTCTCTCTCTCTCTCTCTCTCTCTCTCTCTCTCTCTCTCTCTCTCTCTCTCTCTCCACTGTCACATCACCTAATGTTACCCCCACTGGGGGCAAACATGCACAAAAAGAATATATAAAGTCCAACCAAAGAGAAATGATCGGATTAAGTGTTCACATGGTTATTAGGAGCTAATATTTCCCTATAGGAGGTTAACACCACACCACACTGGGTCAGGTTTGTCTCTTCTGGTTGACGTGATTACATGAGGCAGGGCCGCTATTATGATTATTAATGGAATACCAGAGTCCATGTAAATGAAGCCAGTGTGTCAGATAATGGAAATTAGGTTTATTTAAATATAATAACAATAAAACCAGCAGCCGTATCGCCCAGCCCTATGTGGCCTACGTGTGTACATCTGACCAGCAAAAAAAATCAGATAGACAAGACTAATCGGGGTCGGTCGCCGGTCATGGCCGATCAGCTGTCATTCAATTGATCCATTGAATTGTCAGAAAAGAGAAAATAATCGAAGGTCCAAAACTCTAATATCCAGTTTTTCATTTATCATTATAAAAGATAAAAGAAAAGCAGCAAATCTTCACACTTGAGAAGCTGGAACCAGAGAATTTGGGTCATTTTTGCTTAATTGGAACTAATGGATTATTAAAATAGTTGCAGATTAACTTTCTGAAGATGGGCTAATCAAATTAAACAAGTTTCTGTTAACTGTTTACTCATTTTATCAGCTACATGCTCTAGATCAGGGGTGCCAAACATGCGGCCTGTGGGCCAGAACCGGCCCGTCGAGGGGTCCAATTCATCCCACTTTACTTCCTGTCTTTTTTTCCTTCCTTCCTTCCATCTTTCCTTCCTTCATTCCTTCCTCCCTTCCATCTTTCCTTCCTTCATTCCTTCCTCCCTTCCATCTTTCCTTCCTGTCTTCTTTTCCAACTTTTCCTTTCTTCCTTCATCACTTTTTTTCTTTCCTTCCTTCCACCTGTCCTTCCTTCCTTCTCCTTTTCTTTCCTTCCCACCTTCCTTCCATTTGTCCTTCCTCCTTTTCTTCCTTCCTTCCTTCCTTCCTTCCTTCCTTCCATATTTTTAATGGTCCGGCCCACATTAGATCAAATTGGGCTGTTTGTGGGCCTTGAATGAAAATGAGTTTGACATCCCTGCTCTAGATCTATTATAAAGACAGTGAAATATTTAAAAGATAATCTGACTAGACAAAATAAGATGATTTTTTTTCTGATCCTACATAGCTTCACTATATCATGTGAAACTAGCTTCACTCATTGGTCCACCTTGTCAAACCTGTGACTCCGCTTCCTCCTTTTAATGTATGTGTGTCTGTTGTCTTTCTGTGTGTTTGCAGGCTGAGAGAGCTTTGTGTGAAACTGATGTTCCTCCACCCGGTCGACTACGGCCGTAAGGCTGAGGAGCTGCTCTGGAGGAAAGTTTACTATGAGGTCATCCAGGTTATCAAGACCAACAAGAAGGTAAGACGCCTTGTAACTGTCGAAAAACCAGCCTCTCTGCATGTTTAGCCTTTCATGGTTGCTTCATATAGGCAAGGCAAGGCAAGGCAGTTTTATTTATATAGCGCATTTCATACACAATGGCAACTCAATGTGCTTTACATAAAACAGAAATATTAAAACATACAATTAACCCCCCCCCCCCCCCCCAACAAAGTACAGAAAAATAGAAAGACATAAATAAAATGCTAGAATAGAGCATTAAATATAAGATTACAGCATAAAATAATGATTAGCTTTAAAATCATTAAAAGGACATAGAGTGCAAATGAAAGATTAAAATGTAAAGTGCTTTAAAAGAGCTCAATCATAAGCTCAGGAGAAGAGAAATGTTTTTAACCTGGATTTAAAAATGATTTCAGTTCTGCTGGTAGTTTGTTCCAGTTGTGTAAAAGCTGCTTCATCATGTTTAGTTTGAACTCTGGGCTCAACTATCTGACCTGAGTCAGTAGATCTCAGAGCTCTGGGCTCAACTATCTGACCTGAGTCAGTAGATCTCAGAGCTCTGGGCTCAACTATCTGACCTGAGTCAGTAGATCTCAGAGCTCTGAGCTCAACTATCTGACCTGAGTCAGTAGATCTCAGAGCTCTACTGGGTTTATATTCTACTAACATGTCATTCATGTATTCTGGACCTAAACCATTCAGTGATTTGTAGACCAGTAGCAGAACTTTAAAATCTATTCTATAGCTGACTGGGAGCCAGTGTAAAGACTTTAGAACTGGAGTAATGTGCTCTGATCTTTTTGTTCTGGTTATAGTACAAAACAAAACACATTGTTTTGTTTTGTATGCATGACTAAAAAAAAGTTTTTGTCTGCTGCTAAACCAACACAGAAAAACCATCACACATCACTGCAGTTATCAAATGTATTCAGATGATCTCTGGGCTGAATTAGGTTATAACAATGTACACAGCTGAGGAAGAGTCGCACCCATCCAACTGTGATTCAGATGCTTGTGAATTTTAAATCAAATGAAACTTTGAATGATGTTAGAATTTGAGTTTCTTGACCTGTTGTCCTCAGGTCAAGGAAGGACATAAGGAGGAAAAGAGGAAGGAAGTAAGGAGAGAAGGAAGGAAGGAAGGAAGGAAGGAAGGAAGGAAGGAAGGAAAGGGTTAAAGAGGAAAAGAGGAAAGGAGTAAGGAGAGAAGGAAAGAAGTAAGGAGGGAGGGAGGGAGGGATGGAAGGAAGGAAGAAAAGGATTAATGGGGAAAAGAGGAAGGAAGGAAGGAAGGAAAGGATTAATGAGGAAAAGAGGAAGGAAGTAAGGAGAGAAGGAAGGAAGGAAGGATGGAAGGAAAGAAAGGAGTAATTGAGCGAGCGAGGGAGGGAGGGCTAGAAAGGAGGAAGGAAGGAAAGAAAGGACTAAGGAGAGAGGGAGGGAGGGAGGGAGGGAGGAAGGGAAGGAAGGGAGGACGGAAGGAGGAGGGAGCAAAGAAAGAGGGGAGGAGGGGAAGAAGGAAGGAAAAATGAAAGAAAGAGGGAAGAAGGAAGGAAAGAAGGAACAGTCAAAAACAGACAGGGTCAATTTGACCCGGGAGGACGACAGGAGGGTTAAACATGTTGCTTATTTTGTAGTCTTAATCATGTGTGTGATCTTAAAAACTTCTTAGTCTTCTAAAGTCTTAATGTCTTGAATTTAGTTTTTTGATATTCAAGGTCTAAAAAAATGTATTAAAATGTCTGGAATTGCAGGAGTTAAGGCATTAAATCTGATCTGAGCTTAATTATATTTGTTCAGTTATTGATCATTATTATATTATTGTGTGATTTATTTTACATAAACCAAGTAAAAAATAATCATCAGTTGGAACGATAATGAAAGTAATGATTAGTTTCAGTCCTATAGCCTATAAATTCACCCCCAACAGTAAAATCCTGCTTTTGCATTATTATATGTCTCAGCAATGGTATTATTTTTTACTTAAAGAGGTTTTAAAAAAATGTTCCAAGTCATTCAATTTGCTTTAAAAATGTGCAGATACCCTGAATTTACAAGTGTGCCAATTTTAATCTTTTAAGTTTTTCTAGTGGTTCTGTCAGTTTTATCCATGTTGAGTATATTGTAGTGTTTTAATGCTGTTGTGCATTTATAGACTACAAGACTACACATTCACCAAATCCGCCTTCTCCCACCTAAGGAACATTTCCAGACTCCGTCCTTCACTCTCTGACTCAGTTGCCGAGACTCTCATACATGCATTCATCACCTCACGTCTGGACTATTATAATGCCATCTTGTATGGGGTCCCCAATAAAACGCTGGACAGGCTCCAACACGTCCAAAACTCAGCTGCCAGGGTTCTCACTCGAACAAAACCCTGGCAGCACATCACCCCCCCACACCCCCCCCCCCCACCCTCGACCCCCACACTCAAACAGCTGCACTGGCTTCCAATTCAGTTCCCCATCACTTTTAATCCTCCTGTTGTCCTCGTGTCAAGGAAGGAAGGGAGGAAGGGAGGAAAGGAAAGGAGGGAGGAAGGAAGGAAGGAAGGAGGAAGGAAAGGAGGGAGGGAGGAATAAGGAAGGAAAAGAGGGAGGAAGGGAGGTAGAAAGGAAAGGGGGAAGGGAGGAAGGTAGGAAAGAAGGACAGAGGAAAGAGAGAAGGAGGGAGGGAGGAAAGAAGGAAGGGAGGAAGAAGGAAGGAAAGGGAGGAAGGAGGGAGGGAGGAAAGAAGGAAGGGAGGAAGGGAAGGAGGGAAGAAGGAACAGTCAAAACAGACGGGGTCAATTTGACCCGGGAGGACGACACGAAGGTTAAACTTCTTCTCCTCCCCCGCACCAGAAGGCAAACCTTCAGGAGCAGGGCCTTCAGTGTGGTAGCTCCTACACTGTGGAACTCGCTCCCTCCTAACATTCACCAAGCACCAACTCTGGACTCTTTTAAATCATTGTTGAAAAGGCACTTGTTACTGCAGGCTTTTGCTAAATGTGTGTGTTTTTGTTTTGTTAAAGTTATTATTATTATTATTATTATTATTATTATTATTATTATTATTATTATTATTATTATTACAAGAAGTATGCCTAGTGCTAGATGCATCATGTTTATCATTATTATTATTATACAGGTTATATCTCTAATGTCTTGATCCCTCTCTCTTTCCTTCACTGTAGCACATTCACAGCCGCAGCGCTTTGGAGTGCGCCTACCGAACGCACCTGATCGCCGGCGTGGGTTTCTACCAGCATCTGCTGCTCTACATCCAGTCACACTACCAGCTGGAGCTGCAGGACTGCATCGACTGGACCCACGTCACAGACCCGCTGATCGGTCAGAAAAACACACATTCACAGACAGACGCAGAACATTTTAAAACACACACCAGCACCCTCGCAATGTTTGTGACAAGGATGCGTAACGTTCACACATATAAAACAGGCTGTCTGCTGCTTGTTGAATGTCTGACACTGAAATGGTTTTGGAATAAGGTGTTTAAATATTTTACAGGCATTTAACCTTCCTGTCGTCCTCCCGGGTCAAATTGACCCGTCTGTTTTGACTCTTCCTTCCTTCCTTCCTTCCTTCCTTCCTTCCATCCATCTGTCCTTCCTCTCTCCTTCTCTCTTTCTTTCCTTCTTCTCTCTTTCCTCCCTTCCTTCTTTCCTTCCTCCATCCCCCTTTCTTCTTTCCTTCTTTCCTCCCTCCCGCCTACCTTCTTTCCTTACTTACTTCTTTCCTTCGTCCTTCCTTCCTTCCTTATTTCCTTTCCTCCCTTCCTTCCTTCCTTCCTTCCTCCATCCCCCTTTCTTCCTCTGTCCTTCCTTCCTCCCTTCCTTATTTCCTTTCCCCCCTTCCTTCCTTCCTTCCTCCATCCCCCTTCCTTCCTTCCTTCCTCCATCCCCCTTTCTTCCTTCCTTCTGTCCTTCCTCCCCCTACCTTCCTTCCTTCCTTACTTCTTTCCTTCGTCCTTCCTTCCTTCCTTATTTCCTTTCCTCCCTTCCTTCCTTCCTTCCTTCCTTCCTCCATCCCCCTTTCTTCCTTCTGTCGTTCCTTCCTCTCTCTCTCTCCTTCCTTCCTTCCTCCCTGCCTTCTTTCCTTTACTCCCTTCCTTCCTTTACTCCCTTCCTTCCCTCCTTCCTCCCTCCTTTCCTTCCTTCTTCCTCCCTTCCTTGACTTGAACACAACAGGAGGGTTAAGAGGTTTTGAAAATTGAAAATTATTATTATTATTATTATTATAAGAGTTTAGACACTTTGATACAATTTCACTAAGTCACTCCAAGAAGGAGGGTTTAACCTCATTTACAGCAGGTACTAAAATGCTTTAGGTTGGGTACTGAACTTTAAAGGTATCGACCAAATTACGTCAGTTGTACCAAGTTCAAATTCATGTTAGATCAATTGATGCCCAGTTTCAGTACCCTGAGAGCAGGTTGTGTTGTGAATTCAAATAAATATTGATAAGACTTCTCCTTTTTTTAAATCCCACCCAGTTAACTGACGTGCTGAACTCAGATATGTTCAACCGTATCCGAGTCATATAAAGTTACTGCTGATTTAAACATTTCCTGCTCCCACTGCTTCATAATAAAAGCTTTCCACTGACGAATTTATAGGGAATAAAATGTGTTTATGGCGTTGTTAGCAGTGCTATTCTTCAACACAACAACAAGATCGAGAGATATTCGATGGTATGTGTTCAGCGTACGAGCAGAAACGGCCACAGTGGTGATGATGATGATGTTTGAAGAGCTACAGACAGGATTTTAGTGCATTTTCGGCAAACGGTAAGCACTACCCAACCCTAGAAAACCTCTCCCACTCTCCAAATGAGGACCATAGTGATCACACCTTTGCATATACAGAACAGCGTGTGTGAGTTCAGTCTGTATCAGATGTCAGTGTTTCCCTGCACTATGTAAAGCAGACAAATAGGTGGAGAGGTGCCAAGTCTGTCTATTGTCCGCAGAGACAAACAAGCAGGTGCAGGGTCACACTGTTGCTGGTTGTGGTACTATATGGCATTCACCCCTCAGAGTACCTCCAGAGTTTGTCTTTCACTGTGTGGTCCAATACGACCCAGTACAGTCTTTTTATTTGCACATTAGATCGTATCAGAGGCGTAAACACTGCTTAATACCTAGATACATATAACGATATCCTGCATAATCCTGTCTTACTGCATGAATTCATCATCTCAAGAAATCTAAGAAGTACACAGTTTTTTCTTGGCCAACTAAATCAGAAGCACTTTTGCACTTTAAGACCTTTTCACATGATCTGGGTGCTGTCTCACATTTGGACACTCTGTTGCTTTGCTGGAATTTAAGCTTCTTCTTTCGTTTTATAACTCCAAGTCATTTTTTGGAGGAGTAAATCTGCCAAATGCTTGAATTAAAAAAAAAAAAAAAAAAAAAAAAAATTAAAAAAGATTGTGTAATGTTCCCAACAGGCCGAAAGAAACCAGTGTCAGCCACCCCCAAGGAGATGGAGTGGGCACAGATGGCCTGTCATCGCTGTCTGGTCTACCTGGGAGATCTAGGTAATAACAGGATAATAAAATATGCAATGAATTCATCTTTCTGCCCAGCTTGTAGAGGTGTGAGACAGCATGTGTGTGTCATTCAGCGTGGGAAATTTTGGCCTTAGCAATAGATTTTAATTGGCTGGATTCTGTATGGTTGGTTTGGACGTGTGTGTGTGTGTGTGTGTGTGTGTGTGTGTGTGTGTGTGTGTGTGTGTGTGTGTGTGTGTGTGTGTGTGTGTGTGTGTGTGTGTGTGTGTGTGTGTGTGTGTGTGTGTGTGTGTGTGTGTGTGTGTGTGTGTGTGTGTGTGTGTGTGTGTGTGTGTGTGTGTGTTAGAGATGTTGGTATTTTGATTGATATAACTTAACATTTCAAGCAAATTAAATGATTTCTGTGCCATTTTTTTAGGTTTTGCTTTTTCAACAGATAAACAGGAATTTGAATGAATAAGTGAAAATTTCATTACTTTAGCCCGAGGCGTTTGTGTCCCAGAACATTTCATAAATAATTGAGCCTCTGAGAGTCAATTGATTGATAAGCAAAGGAAGTATTTTTTTTCTCTGTTGCTTAACATTTATTTTTAAAGTTGTTTGTTTTTTCCTGTGCAGCCCGTTATCAGAATGAACTTGCGGGAGTGGAGGCTGAGCAGCTGGCAGAGAGGTTTTACCATCAGGCCCTTTCTGTCATGCCACACGTAGGTGAGTGACTGTCATACAAAGCTACTTAAGATGTCACTCTGCTTCTCCTGTGGTCACGGAGAAAATGGTAAAGTTTGTGTTTTTCTGGCATGGGAGATTAGTGGGGAAAACTGTTTGTTAAAAAACTTATAAGTAGGGCTGTCAAACGATTAATTTTTTTAATCGAGATTAATCGCAGAATTTCCATAGTTAATCATGATTAATCAGGTTTTGAATTGCATGTTTAAAATCCTGTTATTTTACATTTCAAGGCAGTTTTAAGCCCATCATGTAAAGCATTTCTTACCAGAGTGTCTTAACTGGGAATCAATCACGGCTCTGCTGCGACTCCCACACTCCAAAATGGTCCTTTGGTGGAGCTGAGGCTGGCTTGGCTGCACCTGGGTGTTTAGCGTGGAGGTGCTAACTCAAACTCCACGTACTCCGGTGGTAGTTAAACTCCGTTTGACACAGTTTGCATTTTACTTTTGACTTGTCAACTGAAGCGTCTGGAAGTGTTTTAAAGTTAAACAAGCCGTTCAAAAGTCCAGTAGCTCTCTTACTTTCCATCAGCGCGGTAGGTTTACTGCAGGAGGCCACTTCAAAGCATAGCGCTACAGCTAGAGGAGCCGTCTGCGGGGGAGTAGAAGGGGCAAAAAGGCTTGCAACATTAAAATGCGATTTAAAAAAATTAACGCGTTATGGATTGCATTAATCTAATCGCGATTAATGCGTTAACGCTGACAGCCCTACATATAAGATAAAGCTATCACATATTGATCCTGTTTTTTTATTTTATTATGAAAAAGTGATGTTTAGACTGCTAATAAACGTAGCATAAAGACTGAAATCAGGGCAAAATAGCTGGTCTGGCTCTGTCCAAAAGTAACAAAATCCACTTCCAAAGAATAGTAATTTACATTTTATGTCGGGTTTATTTAATCCATTCAAACAATTTACCATTTTACGAGAGGTTATGTGCCTGACTGTTTCATGACCAGGAGCAGTAACTTGTAACTGAAGGTCAAATGTCATTTTTACACTTTGAATTTTGTGCAGATTAAACAAACAAGCTATAACGTGTTAGTTTGTGAGATTTTGAGGTGGTGACAGTAATTACAAGTAGATATTTATGTTTATTTGTTTCTTTAGTGCAGCGGTTTCCAAACTATTCCATAAAGGGCCATAATGTGGCTGCTGGTTTTCACTCCAACCAGGCAAGAGCAGGAGCATGACTCATTTAACCTTCCTGTCGTCCTCCCGGGTCAAACTGACCCCGTCCGTTTTGACTGTTTTTTCTTTCCTCCTTTCCTTCCTTCTATCCTCCCTCCCTCCTTCCTTCTTCTTCCCTTCCTTCTCTCCTTCCTCCCTCCTTTCCTCCCTTCCTTCTATCCTCCCTCCCTCCTTCCTCCCTTCCTTCTTCTTCCCTTCGTTCCTTCCTTCTCTCCTTCCTCCCTCCTTTCCTTCCTTCTTCCTCCCTTCCTTCCTCCCTCCCTTCTCTCCTTCCTCCCTCCTTTCCTTCCTTCTTCCTCCCTCCCTCCTTTCCTTCCTGTCCTTTCCTCCTTTCCTTTCCTTTCCTGTCCTGCTTTCCTTCCTTTCCTTTCCTCCTTTCCTTCCGCCCTCCCTCCTTTCCCTTGCTTCCTTCCTTCCTTGACTCGAGGACAACAGGAGGGTTAATCAACTGATCTCAGTGATTGGTTGATTGACACACGGCCCTTTTTGGAATAGTTTGGACATGCCGGCTTTAGTGGATTTACTGATTTATTAGAGAAAACTTCATTTGAACCTCTTATCCTGAAAAAACACACAAAGTTATTAAGATATTAGATATTTTTCCAGGTTTTTCCTGTTAGTTATAAATGTCTCTTAGTGTGTAAATGCCAAAAAACTGACCCATATACTGCAAACCTCTAGGCACCGCTTCTCTGTCTTAATACTTTCTCATAATAAGCCTGCACAAAGGTCATACATGCAGATTTTCAGTATGAATACAGACTGCAAGGCCTCACGATCCTTCATGCTTTTTGGGATATAGTTTCTCATAATGAGCCTGCACAAAGGTCATACATGCAGATGAGCAGCTTAACTCCTGCTGGATTATTGCTCCCTACTGTTCAAGAGACGTGAGATATTTAAGAAGGAAACATTAGTAAAGTTCTGCTGAAGTTATCATAGTTCTCCGTATCTTCTCGGGCATCATCAGCATGTTTTGAGTCGTGCAGTCGTACATTACGTTATGATTCCAAATGAGTTAAATCCAAAAATGAACTGTTCACTCCATTTTTCACCTGCCTGTTGACAGGAATGCCTTTTAACCAACTGGGCACACTGGCGGGAAGCAAGTTCTACAACGTTGAAGCAACCTACTACTACCTGCGCTGGTGAGTAATACTTCTCATGGGTCATTAAGTGTCTTGTTAGAAATTGAACAGGATGCAATAATTTAGCATGTCTTAACATAATATTTAATCTGATCTGCACCAGCATCCAGTCAGAGACTCCATTTGAGGGCGCCTACGGCAACCTGAAGCGCCTGTTTGACAAAGCCGCCAAGATGTACCACCAAGTGAAGAAGCAGGAAATGAAGAAGCTGTCTCCATCTCGACAAAGGTGAGGAGTCCAAAGACAATCTGTGAAAAGCTGTTTATTCTTAGAGTTACATTTAGCATTTTTTCCTCTGGACTTTTTAAAAATTATTTATAGATTTGCTATAAATGTGCATAAGTGCTCACCTTTATTTCTGTCCGCAGTAGACCAATACAGACAGAGTCTTTCTGTTGTGACTTTAATTTGATTCACTCTTAGATCATTAACCCTCTGTGGACAGCAGTTGCACAGTGTTACCAGTGTTTTTTTTCTAGCCACTCTGGTAAACTACAATCAGTATTTTTGACTTCACTCTGCTGACATCCAAGAGTGATGTTAATCTAGTCCCAATTGACAGCTGGGGCTTCATGTAATTATCAACTTGCATGCTCTCCATTTGTATCACAAAGGTAGAGTTTTGCCAGCGGTGGGATAAACGGCATCTCTCTGCAGATAGGATTAGATAATTGATTATCCCTGTGGGGAAATGAGATTGCTGAAGCAACAAAAGTAAAAGGATTCAGTAGGAAAAAGATAAATATGCAAATAAACATTTTAATAGATGCAGGGTATTGTCCGGGTCCATGATGGTTTTCAAAACATTTAAAAGACACTTGAATAAGTTTGTCTGTTCAGCTACGCCCTGTTGAGTATTTAATGCCTCTTTTGCACAGTTTATTAACCATCATTACTATTTAAAATACAACTGGGCACGGAGCAAATAAGATTAAGAAATGCTTTGCCACCTGGACAGAGAACAGTGCTGTGTTTGTTTCTAGCTGTGGTGTGTTCAAATATTTCTACTCTTGAACAGTGTGTCAGGCTAGCTGCTCACTCCTGCTTCCAGTCTCGCTAAGCTAACTGTCTGCTGGCTCCAATGTCATATTTAGCATACAGGTGTGAGAGTGATGTCAGTCTTTTCAGCAAGAGAGCAAATAAAGTATTTTCTAAAATGTCAAATCTTGCTTAACAACTGCAATAAAACAAATGTATCTATTTTGTTTAAGAAAAAAAAGCTAATTTAGGTACATAATCATAATCTCTGTGATCTATAATTTACACCTTTTTTTCTCCCCTGCAGATCAAAAGACATTAAGCGTCTCCTGGTGAGCTTCATGTACCTCCAGAGCTTGTTGCAGCCCAAGAACAGGTGTGTGTGTGTGTGTGTGTGTGTGTGTGTGTGTGTGTGTGTGTGTGTGTGTGTGTGTGTGTGTGTGTGTGTGTGTGTGTGTGTGTGTGTGGTGTAACTCATCACCTCCACTTATTTAGAACAATGGTGAAAATAAACATTTAATCGTCAAAGATTTTATTAGTTTTTAAGACTGCATGAACAACCTTCTATGTATATTTCAGTTATCATCAACTTTATTTGTCAAGTCCAATATTCTGTTTTGTAAAGTGTTGATTAAAAATCCAGGGGACATAACAATGGGATTACAGGAAGCCAGTTATACTGTTATAATCAGTCATAAAATGTGCATCCAGTTAATGAAGTAAAAGGGGAAATTCAGGAAGAATAAACACTTATTTGAGACTACAGCATTGTTTCTTTATTATTTATTATTAAATTGTATGTATTTTGTCTCCTCTCTCTGTACGTATGCAGTCTGATGGAGACGGAGTTGACGTCACTTTGCCAGTCGGTGCTGGAGGATTTTAACCTGGTGCTGTTTTATCTGCCGCCGCCAACACACGGTGGCGCTCACCACTCCCCCAGTGAGGAGGAAGAGGAGCAGCAGCAGCACGCTGACAGCTCCTGCCCCGTGCTGCCTGACACTCTGGTCTTCAAGATGGTGGTCACATGTCTGATGGTGGTGCACAGCCTGAAGAGGGGAGGTTGGTGTTTGTGTGATGTTTTTGTCACATTTATTTTTATATTTATTTTAATTTATATCTTTATGATGTTGTGAATGATTAATGAATGTGTTGGCGTAGGGATCTGTATGTGATTCTGGATTAGATGAAAATCTGAATAGAAGAAGAGGAAAAGGCTTTGCAGTAAACTAGCTGAATGAAGTTGTCCATGTTTCCCACCATCATGACAGAATCTGTGATGGATTGACTCCCAAGTTGGACACAAATTGGAATTTAAAACTATAAATCCGATAATTAAACTAGTTATTTTTATGTCCACACTGGGACAAAGTATACATTTTAAACTAACAGTTCTTGTGCTAAATCATATTTGTACGTTTTGGCTTTAGGATCCAAGCAGTACAGCGCATCCATAGCTTTTACTCTGGCCCTGTTCTCCCATCTGGTGAACCACGTGAACATCCGGCTGCAGGCTGAATTGGAGGAAGCGGAGAGCCAGGTGCCTCCACTAAACACTGACGCCACAGGTGAGAGGAAATTCCCGTCTGTTTCATGTTATTTAAGGTATTTCATGTCTCAAAGATTCCTCAAAAGTCAGCATAGTACAAGATATCTGCTTAGCCAGTGTTTGCTACCAGGGTTATTATAGTTAACTAAAACTAAAATTAAAACTAACTCCTTTTTACTGTGTCCTGTTCAGCTTGACATAACAGACTGGTTCCAGTAGGTGGCAGCATAGCCGACACCAGCTGCCACATAATGCACAAGAAGAAGCTTGACGTGCATTTTATGATTTTCTAGAAAGAAGAAGTTGTTCCAGGCAGAAAACATCACAACCCAATATGGGAATATTTTGACTACGACCCCACAATAGTTATTACATAGTTAGAGTAATTTGAAAGTCCTTCGAAGCTCTCACAGAGAAGCACACCAACAGTTCCAGGAGTTGAGGGAGCAGGAGACAGCTAATGCAAGCTCACAGACAGCTGCACCACATCAAGACCTCCACAAACTCTTTTCAGCTTCTAAGCTAAGACTGAACTAAAACTACCTAATCACTTGTTAAAATTTTAAAACTATAATAACCAATTTGCTACAGAGATCAATGTGTCAGTCTCCATTTTTCCTCATCAGCAACACCTTTAAGCTTTTAAAGTCTTCTTGAAAAGTACAGCTGTGTGTGAAGTTTCTACCTGATGCAAAGGTTTTTTTACACTTAGACCTTAACTTGGCTTGCTGTCAAGAGAAATTTAATTTATTTACACTTTCTAGCAAACATGTAGTTGATGTGTGAGTAAAAGATGTCAGGGAAACATCTTGACAATACAAAAGGCAGTGAATCATTTTCTCTCTCTCATGTAGATGACCTGGAGATGAGGGATATGTCAGCTCCACCTGCAGACTGCGCCGATGAGAAGCCTCTTCAGAATGGCTCCCTGGAGCAAGAAGAGGAGGAGGAGGAGAAGGATGAAGACGGCTGTGAGAGGGTTGGCGCCAAAAAGCAGGTCAGCGTGGAAGAACAGTGCAAGCTGGATATGGATAAACAGAGGCAGAAGAAGAAGTACACCCGCCTCTCCAGACTGCGCAGACGCCGCTGTGCCCGCAAGGACGGTCGAGGAGAGGATGAAAGCGACCTGAGCGAAGGCTTCGAGAGCGAAGATGACGAAGATGACGACGACCACAGGAGGGGCCATGTTGATTCAACGGGTGGCGCCTCGACCGGAGCCCTGCCCAATCCTTCCTCTCTCCGCAAAGAGACGAAGAGAGACCACCTGGGGGAAGAGGGCAGCTGGGGGAGTGGCTCAGAGGAGGAGGAGGAGGAAGGAGGAACGGCGTTTGATGTAGAGACTGATTCAGACATGAACAGCCAGGAGTCTCGATCAGACCTGGAAGACATAGAAGACACGGAAAACTCAGACAACTTGGAGGGTCAGGCTCGGGAACACCAGGACGAAGAGGAGGATGAAGATCAACCTAAGGAAGAAGGAGGGTACAGGGACGGCGATACCCCTCCGACCACCAACGGGCCCCTCACGCCCAGCGACCCCAGCATCAGCAGTAACCTTCAGGCCATGTCCTCACAACTCTTCCAGGCCAAGCGCTGCTTCCGCCTGGCGCCAACCTTCAGCAACATGCTGCTGAGGCCTCAAGCCTCATCTTCCTCGGGTATTCCCACCCCTACTGACACTTCTGCTCCCCCTTCCCAAGAGACACCCCCTCCTCCTGGGGATTCCCCCTGCGACATCAACCCTGGCACTGCCAACGGAACCAGTGAAAATGGTAACGTGCTGTTTGCCTCACAGTTTTCTGTTTTTGTCTGAGCCTTTTTAGTACTTATTTAGGATTTCTTGTTGACCTGCAACTCTTTTTGTCTTGATTGCTGTGTCTCCTCCCACTCTAGACTTGGACTCTGATTCAGAAGGCAGCCAACACAGTACTCAATCAGTCCACAGTGAGAAAACGCTCTTAGAGAAGCTCGAGATCCTGACCAATCAAGGGTTGATCCAGGTGGTGAAGGTCTTCGTGGACTGGCTGAGGACAAACACTGACATTATCCTCATGTGTGCGCAGGTAAAGTGACACCATCTCGTGCTTTGTGAATAAAACATTGACCTCATAGGAGTATATTTAATAAATTATTATTCTCTGTTCAATCCAGAGTTCTCAAAGCCTGTGGAACCGACTGTCTGTGCTGCTCAACCTGCTACCAGATGGCAGCAAGATGCTGGAAGCTGGTGAGTTATGTATTGAATGCACTGTATAGAGATTTCTACTCATCTCTGGCCTGTACGGCTCATGGCTACATGACACCACTAATAATAATTTCATAGACCCCGAGATACCTGAAAAGGGCATGCGCTAAACAGCATTATGTGGGAAAAAAAAAAAAAAAAAAAAAAAACCCATAGCAGTTTCCTACATTATCATTTGACCTATTTCAATGATTTGTTTTAATACCGCTGCTGTATTACAATTAAATGAGATGCATTTGTTTAAAAGAGTGCTCTGTTTTTTTCCATGCAGTTAAATGTGTTTTTACACACTTAATGACTCTGAGTCAGCGGTTTATTTATGCATACATGTTTGTGTGTTGCAGAGCTCGGTCTGAACTCAGAGGTGACTGAGATGTTGAATGAATGTGAGCAGCCCGGTTTGGTCCAGAGTCTGCTGCTGCCTGAGGACTTGGCTCTGCGGCACCTGCCTGCTCTCAACGTAGCTCACCGCCGCCTTGACTTCACTCGCCGCAACCCGTCCCTCAGTGCGCTGCAAGAGGTACATAGGATACACACACACACACACACACACACACACACACACACACCACACAATTCAGCTTTAACCTTCCTGTCGTCCTCCCGGGTCAAATTGACCCGTCTGTTTTGACTGTTCCTTCCTTCCTTCCTTCCTTTCTTCCTTCCATCTGTGCTTCCTCTCTCCTTCTCTCTTTCTTTCCTTCCTATCTCTTTCTTCCCTTTCTTCCTTCCTTCTGTCCTTCCTCCCCCCTACCTTCCTTCCTTACTTCTTTCCTCCATCCTTCCTTCTTTCCTCTGTCCTTCTTTCCTTCCTTCCTCCCTCCCTCCTACCTTCTTTCCTCCCTCCCTCCCTCCTACCTTCCTTCCTTCCTTACTTCTTTCCTCCATCCTTCCTTATTTCCTTTCCTGCCTTCCTTCCTTCCGTCCTCCATCCCCCTTTCTTTCTTCTGTTGTTCCTTCCTTTCTCTCTCCTTCCTTACTTCCTCCCTCCCTGCCTTCTTTCCTTTACTCGAACACAACAGGAGGGTTAACACATGTCCAGTGTGTATTAAGACCACTGCAATACACAAAACAGTGAATTAGTTCCACCATGAGATTTATCAGTCCGTTATTGTAGAAACATGACACATGACTTTTACCAGTTGGTTGACTTTTTTTAATGAGCCAGCTTTTTCCAAACTAATACAACACAATGTGATAGACGCCATCTTTGCACCAATGGTCTTAGACAAAATTATTCTGTGTCCAGCATCTCAAGTACTGAAATTTGAGGAGACTTTTACACAGAATCAAAATGTTTGCCAGTGTTTCAAAACATTTACAACATTTGATGACATTTATGAAATAACTCAGACGTGATTTTGAATTATTTGTCATTAGATGTTGAACAGAAAATGAACTGGCAGCTATTTTTAATATTCATTAATCATTTACACTGCTTTTCTTTATATGTGTTAGTGAAGTGAATATTTGACTTTGAATCAGACAAAACAAGAAACACCATCTGCATCATTATAACATCCACTAACCAACATGTCACTATGTCAG
The DNA here is from genome assembly GCF_027409825.1 of Scomber japonicus. Lineage (NCBI taxonomy): Eukaryota > Metazoa > Chordata > Actinopteri > Scombriformes > Scombridae > Scomber > Scomber japonicus. Next base: position 2,309,436 of record NC_070587.1, on the reverse strand, counting down.
TTTGTGTAAAAGAAAAAAAAAAGTCGATAATAGTTGAGTCGTTGATTTATCCTCCACAATATGAAACAGCATAATTATATAAAAGTCTTCTCTCTCTCTCTCTTTCTTTCAGTGTGTGGTGCGAGTGTGTTGTATTCGCAGTTTTGGGCACTTCTTAACCAATCTCCAGGGCAACGTGTTGCACTTCAACCCGGAGGCGGGCATCTTCACCAGCATCAGCCAATCTGAGCAGGATAATCTGGTGCAACAGGCCAAGGCCCAGTTCCGAATGGTGAGTGACATCTGAGACAGAGGGACCGGAAAACCGTTATTTCTCTCTGTGGTGTTTTGTAACTGACGACCTAAATAAATGGGACGAATTTATAATGAATGACCTGGAATTAAAATACTTCTCACCTACATTCCCTTTTTATTTTTATTTTCTTGTCCAGGCTGAAGAGGAGGCTCGTCGAAATCGTTTAATGAGGGATATGGCCCAGCTTCGATTACAGGTTTGAACATTACCACTCTGTCCTCTGACTGATTTAAAGCAGTGATACAGCTTAACCCTTGTGTCGTCCTCCCGGGTCAAATTCACCCTGTCTGTTTCTTCCTTCCTTCCTTTCTTCCTTTCTCCCTTCCTTCCTTCCTTTCTTCCTTTCTCCCTTCCTTCATTTCTTCCTTTCTCCCTTCCTTCCTTTCTTCCTTCCTTCCTTTCTCCCTTCCTTTCTCCCTTCCTTCCTTTCTTCCTTTCTCCCTTCCTTCCTTCCTTTCTTCCTTTCTCCCTTTCTTCATTCCTTCCTTCCTTCCTGCCTTCCTTCCTTTCCTTTGTCCCTTCCTTCTGTCCTCCTATCTCCCTCCTAACCCTAACCCTAACCTCCTATCCTTCCTTTCTCCCTCCCTCCCTCCCTGCGTTCCTTCATTCCTTCCTTCCTCCCTGCCTTCCTTTCCTCTGTCCCTTCCTTCCTTTCCTCTGTCCTTCTTTCCTTCCTTCCTCCCTCCTACCTCCCTCCTTTCCTTCCATCTTCATCCCTTTCATCCATACTTCCTTCTTCCTCCCTTCCATTCTTCCTTCCTCCTTTCCTTCCTTCTTCCTCCCTTCCTTCTTTCCATTCTTCCTGCCTCCTTTCCTCCCTTCCTTCCTTCCTTCCTTGACTCGAGGACAACAGGGTTGTTGTATATGAAAGTTTTAAATATAACCCCAATATATATTATGTAAAATTGTATTCTGTTCAGGATTGGAAAAAACAAAGCCTTTGAAGCAGCAGAAAAAGTGGAATTACTTTTCTGCAATTTTTTATACTTTACGAAATTATCCAGTGGGCCGGATCGGACCCCTTGTAGGGCCTGTTCTGGCCCACTGGCCGTATGTTTGACGCCCCTGCTGTAATATATCCCTCTGACCATAAAACGATACACAGTACAGTGCATACTTCATCCTACATTAACTGCACATCATCAGCTGTTGGGTCTCTTCCTTGCAGCTGGAGGTATCGCAGCTAGAGGGCAGCCTTCAGCAGCCTAAGGCCCAGTCGTCCATGTCTCCCTACCTGGTGCCAGACACAGCTGCTCTCTGCCAGCATCTCAACCTCATCCGGCAGCTGGCCGGCAGCGGATGCTTCATAATCATCATCCCACGAACAGGTCAGTGCTCGGCCTCTTCGTCTATCTGTCCTGAGCAGAAGGATGATGACTGTTGGGTTCAGGGAACAGGAGAACAGGAGTAATGAGGGGGATGATTTTACACTATCTTAACAGTAGAGACGGACAATTGTGTAAAATATATTATAGGCTATTTCTTTTCTTTTTTTTTAAGAATAAAACTTTGGTTCAGTGATTTCACATAATCATAAAGTTACCTATCAGGCAATATAGTGTTCCTAACATCAACATTATCTAAATAATATATACACTAGGGGTGTGTCCAAAAAATCAATCCATCAATTAATATCGATTTTCTATTTCAAAATTCGATATCGATTCAAAATTGTGTGAATGGATTTTTTCAGAGAGAATAGATGGAAACATGAAATTTAAAATAATAATTATAATTTGAGAGTTTACAACTTTGTCTTGTATTTGAACTGACATGCTTATCCATCATCACTATGGTTACATGATGACATCATAATTCAAAATGACATGATTTAAAATGCCACTGGTCTTAAGGGTAAATACACATAGATGCTATCATGCAAGATCCCAGTGTTGGATCAGACTCATGATTTAACTTTACTCTTGAACAATTTGGTGTCCACACATGATTGCATGTTAAAAATATTGTCTGACTTACAAAGTTTTGCCTTTTCGTGTCTTGCTTTTGATTTCAATGCATGAAATTACAAAAATGTTTAAGTATGTATGCTGTGGAAGTAGCCAGCCTGCTAATTAAGCAGTCAACTGACAGAACAAGTCATCAGCAGTCATTTCTGAACATCAATCAATTGTTTTAGATTACTTCATCAAGCAAAGCAAAAAAGTCAAATATTTGTTGGTTTCAGCTTCTTAAATATGGGGCCAGTTTCATATCATTTTTGAGCAGCTGGTCAGATATAACAAGCACTTTTTATAGACTTAAAAATAATGTAATAAAAAGTAGATTAACTGATGATTGATTAGTTGCAGCCCTAAATGCGTGACTAGTGGTGTGACAGGACTGCTTTGAATGATATTTAAATCGCACTGTCACGCAGAAATGAATCAAGCTGCTACCCAGAGAAAATAACAATACACACTAGTTCATGACAGTGACAATAATTCTTCATATTTAAACTAAAATAAGTTGGATTTCAGCTGTGAGGTGCAGTTCAGACGTAGCCATATAGGCCAAAAGTCATTAACTGTCAAGGGCAGTGCATGTTGGAATAGTCTCCCAACTCTGATCAGAGATAGTTCCACTTTTACTGCATTTAAAAAACATCTTAAAGAATGGTTACTATCCCATGAATAACATACTTACTAGCACTTTAATACAGTATTACTGTAGCCCTTATTTCTCACTGTATCCTATCCTTTACTGTCTCCTATCCTTTACTGTCTCCTATCCTTTACTGTCTCCTATCCTTTACTGTCTCCTACCCTTTACTGTATCCTACCCTTTACTGTCTCCTATCCTTTACTGTCTCCTATCCTTTACTGTAACTTATTGTATAATTGCTGCTAACATTGTGCCTTCTTTTATATTTTTTTATATTTTAAGTTGTTTGTGTTTATGGTATGTCTGTCTGTCTTTTAATGTGAGGACTACGGGTGGAAATTAGCCTTGAGCTAAACCCGGTATATTTACAAGACGTCATTGCACCAATTGTCCATTAATATACATTGTCCTCGGCAAATAAATGATATAATAGTAATAGTGATTTTTTTCCCCCCTGAGTTAACAGATCCTGATTCAGATTCAAACTTAATCTGAGTCAGGCTATTTCCTGAAATAAGCGTTTGCTCTTCTTTTTTTAATCTGGACTGCTTCTGTGTTGTAGTGATTGATGGACTTGACAGACTGAAGAAGGAAAATGCTGGTGCGAGGGACGGCATCCGCTTCCTGGAGTCTGAATTTCGCAAAGGCAACAGGTGTGTGTGTGTGTGTGTGTGTGTGTGTGTGTGTGTGTGTGTGTGTGTGTGTGTGTGTGTGTGTGTGTGTGTGTGTGTGTGTGTGTGTGTGTGTGTGTGTGTGTGTGTGTGTGTGTGTGTGTGTGTGTGTGTGTGTGTGTGTGTGTGTGTGTGTGTGTGTGTGTGTGTGTGTGGTGTTACTGATGAAGCTCTTACTGCACTTTCTTTTTGTGGAGAGGGCGGGGGTGTAATATATTTTTTGTTTCCTTCCATTATTTTGAACATATCACATCATTTTGTAGGTACATACGCTGCCAGAAAGAGTCGGGTCGAAGTTTTGAGAGAGATAAACTGAAAAGGCAGGACATAGAAGCCTGGTAAGCCTTAATGCACTTAACTTCCTTTATCTATCTGATGGTGGTGCACAGTCCTTATCTAACATACTCACTGGATTAAAATGGATCCTACTTTTGCTCCTCTTCCTTATTTCTAGGCATTTATACAGGATGGTGGATAGCTGTCGTCAGTTAACCGTCTCCCAGAGCAACGGAGATGAAGATACAGCTGGCATGGTGACCATTCTTACTGGTCATCAAGTGGAAGAGCTTTGCACTCGATCAGCAGCAATGAAGGTCAGTCACACTATGTTTTTTCTTTTTTTGTACATTACAGACCCAATCATACACTAGAAGTTGACATTTCCCACCAAGACAAGCAAAACCTAATAGACTTCAGACTCTGTTGTGTTTTCACTCCAGTTCTGTCCTCACTGGACCGTGTTCATCACTGCTCTGTTACTGTAGAGCAGGGGTGCCAAACTCATTTTCATTCAAGGGCCACATATAGCCCAATTTGATCTCATGTGGGCCGGATCATTAAAAAGATGGAAGGAAAGAGGGGAAAAAAGAAAGAAAGGAAGGAAGGAAGAAAGGGAGGAAGGAAGGAAAACAAGACAGGAAGGAAAGATGGAAGGAATGAAGGAAGGGAAAAAGAAAGGGAGGAAGGAAGGAAAAAAGAAAGAAAGAAAGGAAGGAAGGAAGGACAGATGGAAGGGAGGAAGGAAGGTAAACAAGACAGGAAGGAAAGATGGAAGGAAGGATAAAGAAAGAAAGGGAAGAAGGACAGATGGAAGGAAGGGAGGGAGGAAGGAAGGAAGGAAGGACAGATGGAAGGGAGGAAGGAAGGCAGGAAGGAAAGATGGAAGGAAGGAAGGAATGAAGAAAGAAAGAAAGAAAGAAAGGGAAGAAGGACAGATGGAAGAAAGGGAGGAAGGAAGGAAGGACAGATGGAAGGAAGGAAAACAGACAGGAAGGAAAGTGGGCCGGGTTGGATACCTCGGCGGGCTTATGTCGTGGTTTCTTTTATTTGAACCCAATATTGTTTTAATGTACTTTCCGTGTGTGTGTGTGTTTGTGTGTGTGTGTTTGTGTGTGTGTGTGTGTGTGTGTGTTGACATTAAAACATGACACCAGAGCTTAAGCAAACAAGCGATGCATCAATCAACATTTGCTGGTTCTAGCTTCTCAATTACAAAGATCAGCTCATTTACTTTGTCGTAAATTATAGTAAATTAAACATTTACTTTTTGACTTTTTGACAACTAGGGGTGTGTCCAAAAAATCGATCCATCAATTAATATCGATTTTCTATTTAAAAATTCGATATCGATTCAAAATTGTGTGAATGGATTTTTTCAGAGAGAATAGATGGAAGCATGAAATTTAAAATAATAATTATAATTTGAGAGTTTACAACTTTGTCTTGTATTTGAACTGACATGCTTATCCATAATCTTTATGGTTACATGATGACATCATAATTCAAAATGACATGATTTAAAATGCCACTGGTCTTAAGGGTAAATACCTCTGAGTCTCAAAACATTTGGAAAAACATTTCCATTCATTTGCATTGAACCGTGCAAATTGAAATTCAAGATCTGTTCTGTATCTCATGTTTTGTACTTATTTGAATGTTGTTGTTTTCTTCCTCCCGCCAGTCGGCAATCCAGGTGGTGGGCTCGGCGGGAATGGAGCTGAAGAACATCGTGGAGTTCTACCGGCAGTGGAAGGAGATTGGCTGAGAGGTCAAAGGGGGGCAGCTGTTGGTGCTGCTGAAACAGCTGATCGATCACAACACTCGCTCCCTCTCTCTCTCTCCCACTCTTTTGCTCTGTGTGTATCTGCGTCTTCAAAAGGCAAAAAAACAACTCAAAAGAAAGATGGATCAAAAGAAAGAGTTAAAGCTTTAGAGGGCTGAAAAAGTAAAATACAGTGGAGGAATAAAAAAAGAGGAAAAAGTGGGCGATAAAACGGCGCTATAAGAAACAGCAGATCTCCCACCTCCCACCTCCCCAATCCTAAACATAAAGAGTGACCCATAGTGGTCGGGGTGAGGAAAAACGGTGGGGGGGGGAACGCGACACAACTTTTAAGTGCCACTGGTTCACACCCTAACCAGGAATACACTGTATATGTTAGCAAAATGAGTACATACATGTCGAGAGAGAAACCGCACACACACACACACACACACACATACCGCATATAAAACACATTCACGCTCAGATGAATCCATAATAGATATTTAGAGCAGTGGTTTGGATTTCCCGTTTCCCTTCCTCCCCTTTCCCTTCAGTCTGTATTTGAGAAACAGGGTCAAGAAACGTGCGAGTCTGGTAGGGCTGCGTTTTGTAAAGTCCGAGGGTGTATGACGTCAACTTTTTTGAGATAGAGAAAAAAACACACTCTGTCCACCTGACACCCGAAAGCTTCTTCCAGCCTTCCGAAAAATCAAACCAGGGTCTCGTAGCTTCTTAGCCCTCTTAGTTAAAGGGTTGAGGAAGACAGATGTACACTTCTCCGGGATTGGTTTCTTTCCTATGTGGCTTTTTTTTTTTTTTTTTTTTTTTTAATTTTATTTTATTTTATGATTTTTTTGCTGTGTTCTTTTGTGACCAGTGACTTATGTATTGTGATATCTCTGTATGAGAAGAGAAAAGGAAAAAAAAAAAAAATCAAAAAAACTAAACACACATTCACACAACAGGTGTTTTTCTCTCTTCTGTTAAAAGGTTTTAATTTGGATTTTATTTTTGTACCCAAATGATGTTGTTTATTTTGCTTTTTTTTTGTAAGCTCAAGCTGAATGAAATATGCAAGAATGTTTAAGGGAAAGGGTTGTTGTCGTGCGTTGATCCACTGAACAAGTCCTTCAGTTTCTGAAAAAGGAAAAAAAAAACAAAAAAACAACTATAATCAGAATTTATTTATCAAAGGTGTCATGTTAGAAGGAGGAGAGGAGGAGGAGGAGGAGGGACTTTAGGAGGCTGATTAGCTTCACGTTGTAGCTAGTCAGCGAGGAGACTCGGAGAGAGTAGAGAGGGTGGGCGAGCTGACTTTCCCTGGGGGGCGGGTGGGGTGGATTTTGTTTGGACCCCTTTTAAAACTCCTAAAATGTATCCCATCTACATCACCATCTCCATAGTGACTGTCCCATCATGCACAGTGCAAAAGAAATCCAGTATATGTGTGTGGTCATGCATTGAACAATAAAAAGAAACTCATTTAAAGATGCTGACTTCTGTCGTCTCATCACTTTCGTCTTTCATTTAATCTCTTAGTACTGAAATTAAAGGAGCAAGCCACCAATTTTTACACATTGAAAGTTACTCAGACAGGGACTAAAAATATAAATGAGGGGGAGCCTGTGATACTAACTCAGAGTTGGAGTTTGAAAGATGTTGGTGTCTACTCGGCAGGGAAAGATAGAATAGAAAAGAAATGACTTTATTGTCATTGCATAAAAAGTACAATGACATTTTCTGTGAATACACAAACACACAATAATCCCAAATCAATAAATCTATATATAAAAAAACATTTAAAAGCAGCATGATGCAAATGCACTATGGGAAATTGACACAGGATTAAAAAACAAGGATATATTTTTTACCTTAGCATCATTTTTGCCTTTTTTTCCCCTCACTTTTCTCCCACAAGTCTCCCTACTTAGTGCACTTCAAATCAGTTACTGCAGTTCTCCTTCAATTGTTTCAAGGTCTACTTTAAGCATCCCTACCACTTCAATATGTGACAGGTGCATGGGGAGAAAAAAACCTGGCACAACTGCACAGTCTCACTTACTGCTGGAATCTTTTCTCAGTGGAAAAAAAAAAGTTTTTAACATTTGTATTGAAGCAAATCAAACATGTAGATATTCTGCTTTTCTCTGTTGTATGGTTGTAAATTCAATATCTTTGAGTTTCTGGACTGTTGCTTGGCCAAAAGAAGCAAATTAGACACCTCTGCTTAGACCTCATGATTTTCTGAAAGACAAAAACAACTCATTGACAGAATTATTGATTCATTGATAATTTAAATAGTTGTTAGCCTTCTTACGGTTAACCTGTCTGACCTGAACCCTCCAAAAGTCTGGATGTGGAGTCTTTCCAGACACCCCTGCTTCTGCCTCTCTCCTCTCAAACTAGGCCTCCATGTGCCAGTCTTTGTCTTTTTCGCTTCAGTCTCTCTTGTGTCCCTCTCTGTCCCGGGCCCCGTGCCCACCACTGACAGAGCACACAGAATAACCAATCCCCTGGCAGCAGGGTCAGTGCCACCCCAACAGAAGACGAGGCTGGCACTGGTGTTGGCCCGGTTTTTTGCTGGGTAAGGGGGTTGGGGGAAACCTCACTGAACCCAAAGCAATCCTCTTTTCTGTGAGCTCATGAAGCTGTGTGGCTGCAGGGATTCAGAGTGGACTGAATGGGCTGCAGGGACAGGATGAGGACTTTAAACAAGCAAAAAAGCCATTAGTTAGATTTATAACTTAGTTAAAAGTGCCTGTGATCTGTGTGAGAGATGTCCATGCAGGGGTCCGTGCTTGCAGTGGGGAAATGCCTCGCCTGCCTGGAATTTATGTGTAAGTAACTTTTTTTTTATTTGTCTTTGGGGACTTTTTGTACTTTTGTGCTCATTAATAACAGTTATCTTGCACACAGTCTGGTAGAAATGGCAATGCTGCATTTAGCTCTTAATTAATGCTATCCGTGTTTGCTCATATGTTAATGATGCCTGGGCTCTTGTCCTCTCTGCCTTGTCTCCTGATCGTGAAAAACAAGGTTTCTTTCTTTGCTACATCCAATGGAAAAAGAGTCTCTGCCCTGAAGGTGGGATTTCGACACTGGGGGATCCAGTAGTGTTTTTATTCGGTTACTGCAGGAATGTGCACAGAGAGAGGAAGAGAGGAGGGGGCCTGTTTGGTACAATACGGACGGGCTTGATTGGGAAATCACGATGGAAATATAATTTTTCAATCCCACCCCTCCACGACAAAAAAAAAAAAAAAAATCTCACTATCCCCCCCCCCCCCCCCCCCCCCTCCCTCCTTCTTCTCCACGCTTCGGAATCACACACCTCTTCATCTGAGACTGCAATGATCCCATCGGAGACACGAAGCTGAAAGGTCAGAGCGGGTTTCTGTGTCCTGCTGTACATTTTGGCAGCGGGTTTCCATCATAGCAGCGCAGCTACACACACACACACACACACACATACACACACACACACACACTATGACTGGGTGTTTCTCTTTCTCAGAAGCATCAGTACATCACTACCTCCACTCCCCTAAAGACACCCTGGAGGGTTTTATTTTTTAGTTATTCTCATTTATGGGAACTGAATGTATCTTTGCCAAAAAAGTACTTCCGAAAAATCCTATTGTGGGAATTTATTTGCTAATGAATTCATTCCCATAATAAGAGTATTGAACTTATATAATGCTCTGTGGCGCAGGGTTTGTGCGCATGTTGTCGGTATTTGCGGATATCTCGCTTTGATCAGTTCTTGCGTGTCTATAACCAATTTAATATACATGTATAGATTTTTTTTTCTCTTTGATATGCCAATTACATTTTTCTTTTTAGTTTTTTTTTCATTTTTGTGAAAGTTTTACACACAAAACATTTGATATAAATTAAATTAAAGTAGTCTGCTCCACATTTATTATAATGATATTAATTAATGTTAACATTTGGGATGATAATATAATAACTTTCTGACTGCTGACTGCTGTTACTTTTGATACTATAAGTACATTTTGATGATATTATCTATGTACATTTGCTCAAGTTGAGTTTTGAATGCAATGACTTGAATACTTGTGATTTGTATTGTGTGGTCTTGCTACTTTTAGTATCTGACTTCTTCCACCACTATTATTTGCTGATTTTTTGCTGCTGTTTATTAACATAATTAGTGACTTTATTTGTATTGCACTTTAATGGTAAAATATAAAAAATATAGATAATTAGAAATTCAACTTTAAAAAGTAGAAGTATTGACTCCTCTGATTTGTCCAGGCAGGTTTTTTTCCAAAGTCTAGGAGCCCTAACATGAAGTAGGAGGTCATGTTTGTGTCTAAATCTTGATTTTGGAACAATTAGATAAGAAACATGATGTTCTCAATGATGGAGGCGGGACATGTGCAATGGGAGGTCCAATAACTTTTAGGAAAGACTCTCTGGCGTCACAAAATACTCACTTTAACTGGAAGCTGATTTTTTTTTCACAAGCTGTAAACAAGAGGGTTTTTTTATTTTCAGCTGATGTCACACAAAAAGAGGGCGGTACCAATCCCCTGGAATTTTCCCACTGAGATAGTAAAGTTTTTTCTAATTTTGATACTATATTGTTGCAGGGGATATGATCTGGACGTTATTTAGGTTGTGTTAGATGTTTTTTCCCACACAGACTATACAAATGTTTTCATATGTGACACTTAAAATCTGTCAAAGTCCAGTTTTGATTTCATAATTATGATCTTCTTAGTGAATAATGATCAACTAAACATTCTGGAAATGTATTATATAAGAGGTAAGAAGGAGGTCACATTACTGAGTTTCAAGTAAATACAGTAGTTTGAATAGTTGTGACACTCATTCGTTTCACATTCATCTGGGTTTCTCTTTTAACTCAAACACGACAGGCAAGGCCTTTGCAGAAATATGATGAGCTAGACATGTGTGTTAACTCAAACTGGGTGTATGTCCTGTGCACAATGAAAACAGGATGTCCTCTCTGGTCAGAGTTCAGACTGAGGAGTCTCCCACAGGTTCACGTGAAGGCTCTCATTCATCAGAGTGACATGTGATAGAGTAGAAGTGAAAGCCAAAACTTCCTGTAGCCTGGTGTGTGGAGGGTATTTTTATTTTCCAAAAGACTTCATCAGTTGTGCTGAGTGATGTGGATAAACTTCCTCCTTTATTTACCGTCAGTGGGTCACTGACATCACTGAGTCACTGGGTCAATGAGATCATCTCTGTCATGAGACAGGACGGCCAGTCATTACAGGGCAGATGTTTTTCATAGATTTAATGTGGAGCGTTGCACAGATGGACAGGTACCACATCATTCTTTTATAGCTTTTATAACCAAGAGGACTCACAGTGTAGATAATATCATCACAATCACTCTTAATTTTCTACATTTTTGCAAGCGTGGGCTATTTAAGACACAGGAATTTGAATTAGATGCAGCAGGGCTAGCAGCTCTGTGAGGCTGTAATGAAAGAAAACCCTAACCCATAAATAAGCAGATGGAAAAAGCAAAACATTTGAGGATGTCATCTTGGGCTCTAGGTAACAGTGATCATCATGTTGCACCAATTTCTGATATTCCATTTGATTGATTGAGAATGTTTTTGTTATATTTCTATGATAATGGAAATAAATATTACTTGCAGCCCTAAAATAGACAATGTACAACATCAGGCAGATTTTCAGAGCGCTAACATTGCACATGTCATACACAACTGTTGGTCCAGCAATCAGCCATTTATGTATAAGAACCATAGACTGTATAAAAGAAACAGACGTAACATCCGTGACGTCACCCATTGGTTTGTGGACTGCTGCTCGGAAGCCAATAGTTTCGAATCTAAGCAGCGCCATCTTGAAAATTTCAGGTGCATGCTGGGAAAAATAAAAACACGGATTCTACTTATATGGGTATAAGGCGGAGCCATGGATGGAAATATGGGAGGGGCCAACAGCGGAGCGAGGAGGTTGCTATGGTGGCGAGTGCTGGATCTCAAGGACATTGGTCAATCAACCTGTCAATCAGGACGTAGCCACGCCCTAATGCATACCCTGCTTTATCGTCACATATAAAATCAGGGAGGCCAAAATGTCCCAAATGAACATCATACTGCATTGAAGAAGGCTTTAAACTAGCGATTGAGACCATAAACACATTTTGAAAACGTTTACTGAGGTTAGAAATCAAGTGAGAAGTTGGTGAATTCTCCATTGACTTGTATAGAGACGGTCGCCCCCTGGTGGCCTTTTGATAGAATTAGCCTATGCTAACATTACTTTATGGTTTTAATGCTAATGTTACTTGTTTGTGCTGCTGCTTGATGGTTTGGGATACTTTTATAGTCCAGAAGAACAGTTTATAATATGATGAATACAACAACACGGGTTAATGCTAATTAATGTAAAAAAAAAATGCACAAAAATGTAAAAAAAAAAAAGAAATAAAAGATTAATTTTAGTTCCCATTTTTTATACAGTGGGTCACATTAGGAAAAGTCCAGCTAAAGGCAAGGCAAGGCACAATGGAAACTCAATGTGCTTTACATAAAACAGAAAAACATGTAATTTGAGAAACATTAAAACATACAATTAACCCATAATAAAAACAAAGTACAGAAAAATAGAAAGAGAGAAATAAAATGCTAGAATAGAGCATTAAATATAAGATTGCAGCATAAAATAATAAATTAGCTTTAAAATCATTAAAAGGACATAGAGTGCAAATGAAAGATTAAAATGTAAAGTGCTTTAAAAGAGCTCAATCATAAGCTCAGGAGAAGAGAAATGTTTTTAACCTGGATTTAAAAATGATTTCAGTTCTGCTGCTAGTTTGTTCCAGTTGTGTAAAAGCTGCTTCATCATGTTTAGTTTGAACTCTGGGCTCAACTATCTGACCTGAGTCAGTAGATCTCAGAGCTCTACTGGGTTTATATTCTACTAACATGTCAAAAGAAATATGTATATGGTGTTTTTACAGCTCTTAAATGGAAAACATTGGTCATATTTGACCCTGAACATTATAAGATCAACTATCTCTCATGAAATGATATCTTCATGTTCATGTGAAACCTGCGACGTGTATAAACAAAGACAACTAGTGAACAGTAAAACCAGACGACGCATAACATCATCCCATCAATGTTCACATCTTGTTCCCATCCATGTTACCCCTCCTCCCGCCACAGTAGCGCGCGCGGACGGTGGGAACACATGGCTCGTGTTGTTGTTGCTCCAGCGGTCCACGTGAGCACCGAGCAACGCTTCCTACTGGCTCGCGAAAGACAAGAGAAAGAAAAAAAAAAAAAAGAGGACTGCAAGACCTGACTCACAAGTACAACACAGATAGAGGAGGAGAAGAGGGAGAGGGAGAAGGAGACTGGACGGAGGTTGTAAAGCAAGTTTTCACGTTTCAGCGCTTATTCTGAAGACAGAAGAGGATAAAACCTGGAAACCTCTGAATGTCCGAGAGTCGCGGTAAGACTACAAACTAAAAAGAAAAAGACTAGAAGATGTTTTTTCCTCCTCCGCTTCATTGTAAACCTTCAGCTCGTACACTGTTACATTGTTTGGGGGTGAAAATGTTATCTCTTTGACTCCTTTATCTTGTAGCTTTTTGTCTCGTGCGCTTACATCATGTTTTTTTTTTTCTTGGAAAGTTGTGTTTGATGATGAGTAATGGGTGTGAAAGGAAAGAAGAGGAGATAAAAACACTCTCACATGTTGGGCTTTAAGGGAGTGAGTAGTCAGTCAGAGAATTAGCTGCATGTGACTTAAGCGTGTTTTCATGAGGTTGCTGTGGAGATGTGTTTAGGCGAGGTTGTCTTGCAGGGTTTAGCTGTTTTTTCCAACCTGGAGATGTTTGGATTTTCCCACATTTTTTACGCTGCTGCCACATGGACTTGAACGCCTCTTTGCCAGTTTACACGGTGCAAGAAAGAGCTGTTGAGTTTGTTTGTTTGTCACTATTTTCATTTGACACCTTCTAGAGATTACACCCCTAAAGTTTTTTCTTTAAACTATTATTTATTATTATATATTTAATTTTCAGAATTGCAATTAAGACATTTGATGATGCCACCTTTGGAGTTTGCTAAACTTGGATGGATTTTTAAAAAGGTTTTCTGATGTTTTAGAGACTCAACTATTATTTGATCCATTGAGAAATTAATCAGATGGGGTCTAGGTCTCTCTAAGTCAATGGACAAAAAAATTACTGCTCTACTATTACTACTATTTGACAATTGATTAACTGTTTTTAGTCAAGAAAAAAAGCCAAAATTCACTCTTTTCTGCTTCTTAAATGTGAATATTATCTGGTGTTTTAATTCATTAAATGAGGAAATAATCTGCAGATAATGAAACTATTCCTAACACATCTTCAGTTCGTATAGTTATTTCATCTTTCTGCAGGTATAAGTTTGATATTGAGCTTACAGGAAGAGAATAGGGGGAAAAAACAGGACATTTGTGTGTATGAACAAGGGTTAACAATGTTGATACTGACAGTTAGATGTAGATACAGTCATAGAGACATTAATAATGGGAAAGAAGGAGAAGAAGAAGAAAACAAACATACCTGGGGGTTTGGATAGAGAGCTGACATGCCTCTGCAACACACCCCGACAGGTTGAGGCTTGTGTCTCATGTTTAAATGTATGATCTCATACTCAAATTACCAATGATTTGAAACTGTTTTTTATTTAACAACGTGTTCCCTTTATTTGTCACGGAGGACCAAAGAGTCACATGGAAGCCAAAAGAACATGCTGATTCTGCAATTGGACTTTTTTTTGTCAGGTCCAGCATGTCAGATGTTAATTGATGAACAAGCAGAGTGGTAGAATAAACCTTTAAGATACTGTTAAAAGCTGTTAACTCTCTTCATCCTATAGGGGAAGTTACTGCTACTTCTTTGTTCTCTGAGGTCTGTGTGGTGGTATGTAAGAACAACACATAGGCTGTGTTACGTAACCCATCCCTGAGCAGCGATTTCATGTAAATGGAGACACTTTCTAGGAAGGAGGTGCCCAAGTAGGAACACCTTAAAAAAAAAAAAAATCCCACTCCAGCACGATGTCAGAGTTTAAGTTAACCCTTTATTGGGCAAATAATTATATTTGGTAACTTCTGTAAATATCCCAAAATATCCTTCCTTCCTTCCTTCCTTCCTTTCTCCCTGCCTTCTTTCTTCCCTTCCTCTTTTCCTTTCTCCCTCCCTTGTTCCTTATTTCCTCTGTCCTTCCTTCCTTTCCTTACTTCCATCTGTTATTCCTCCCTCCCTCCTTCTCTCCTCCCTTCCTTCTTTCCTTCCTCCGTCCTTCCTCCCTTCCCTTCCTTTCCTTCCTTCCATCTGTTCTTCCTCCCTCCCTCCTTCTCTCCTCCCTTCCTTCTTTCCTTCCTCCATCCCCCTTTCTTCTTCCTTCCTTCTTTCTTCCCTTCCTCCCTCCCTCCCTTCCTTCCTTCCTTCCTTCCTCCATCCCCCTTTCTTCTTCCTTCCTTCCTTCTTTCTTCCCTTCCTCCCTCCCTCCCTCCTTCTCTCTTTCTTTCCTCCCCCCTACCTTCTTTCCTCCGTCCTTCCTTCCTTCCTTCCTCCCTTCCTTTCAATGAGTGTCCTATAAAGGGCTAAACATGTCTGGTGTAGCACATGTGTTTTTGGATGCCCTGCAAATCAACTATTTCATTTGTGCTTTAGGAGAGATAAAGAAATATGCAGATGCAGTTGCAATTGTTTTTTTCTTATAAAGTGATAAATAATTGACTTCAGAGCTGCAATGATTAGGTAATTAGTTGATTAGCAGAATATTAATGAGCAGCATGTTTTATTTGTTCTTCTCAGATGTGATGATTTGCTTGTTTTCTCTGCTTTATGTCACCATGGACCATGAACTGATTATCTTTGAGTTTTGGACTGTTGCTTTAAAAAAAAAAAAAAAAAGAGAGAGATGTCACATAGGGCTTTGAAGGAATGTGAGAAGAACATTTCATAGACTAAAGGATTAAATGTGACCTATGTGAGCCATATATACCTGAGCCGTGACTCTCGTTCAGATGGCATGCAATGAGTGTTTTAAAATAAAGTTTATCTGTTGCCTGTCCCCCCCCCCCATAATAAAAACAAAGGACAGAAAAATAGAAAGACATAAATAAAATGCTAGAATAGAGCATTAAATATAAGATTGCAGCATAAAATAATGAATTAGCTTTAAAATCATTAAAAGGACATAGAGTGCAAATGAAAGATTAAAATGTAAAGTGCTTTAAAAGAGCTCAATCATAAGCTCAGGAGAAGAGAAATGTTTTTAACCTGGATTTAAAAATGATTTCAGTTCTGCTGGTAGTTTGTTCCAGTTGTGTAAAAGCTGCTTCATCATGTTTAGTTTGAACTCTGGGCTCAACTATCTGACCTGAGTCAGTAGATCTCAGAGCTCTGGGCTCAACTATCTGACCTGAGTCAGTAGATCTCAGAGCTCTGGGCTCAACTATCTGACCTGAGTCAGTAGATCTCAGAGCTCTGGGCTCAACTATCTGACCTGAGTCAGTAGATCTCAGAGCTCTACTGGGTTTATATTCTACTAACATGTCATTCATGTATTCTGGACCTAAACCATTCAGTGATTTGCAGACTAGTAGCAGAACTTTAAATACTAGTGTAGAGTACTGAACTCTTTACTTCATGTTATTTATGTTACATCAATTGGTGTCATATTTCAATGCCTTCCAGGGCTGGGAGTGAAGTCTTTGAATAAGTTATAAAAACACACATTCATCGACCAAACGTCTCACACGAGGCTCCGTCACTAACGGAAGCACCAATTTTACCAGCTTGCACAGCAGCTAACGGCTAGCTAGCATTATTAGCATAGCTGTGCTGTGTGTAGCCCATTGACTTTATGAAAATAAGGCGTAGCTGCGGTGTCTGTGCTGGGCATGTGACAGGTGTGTTTATAGTGTTTGCTTAATAGGTGTTGGTCTGTCGAAACTGGCATCCCTGGTTGCTGCCCTACATTTAGTCTCTACTATGTCAGAACATTGTGAAACGGGAGCTTTGTCACCTGAGAGAAGTTGTTTGGTCTAATAAAAAGTCAAATACCAAAGTGGGTTCAACCAACAATTATTTTTTATTATCGATTATTCTATGAAATGTTAAAAAATGGAGAAAAAAATGGCATTCACAGTTTCTCACAGGTTATTTAACGTCTTAAATTACCTTGTTTTGTCTGACTAACAAACCAACATGTCAAGATATTCAATTTATTGTCATGTCTGACAAAGGAAATAACAGAAATGATTGAATTATTGAAATGAACTAGTATCATCAAACATCAGAGAACTGTGTAAAATGTCCATTCTAGTTTCCGAGACTCAAAGGTGACAGCTTCACATGTCTCATTTTGTCACAAACCCAAAGATGTGTAGTTTACTATCACATAGTCAAGAAAATAAAGCAATGTCTCACATTTGAGAATTTGATACAAAGTGAATTTTTGACATTTTGAGTTTAAAAAATTACTCAAAACGATTAATGTTTTAGCAAAATGAATTTCTGTCAACTGATGAATCAATTAATGGACAAATTGTTGTAACTCAGTTTTCATTCATGTAAACTAGGAAACAAATCCAGCTGCAACAGTCAGTGAATGAAGTTGAATGAAGAAATCAACTTCTCTATTATTTGGTCATTTACTTACAGTCCTATATGATAGTAAATGAAATGAATCATTTTGGGTGTGGATGTGACAAAACTCACCATTTTTCTGAGATTTCATAGACCAAATAAAAACTTACGTAATCAATTAATTAAGATATGATATGAATTGGCAGAGCAATGTAAAAAAAATCTTCATATTTGAGAAGATGGAGCCAACGATTAAGAGTCAGAGTTATTTGTTTTTGTTGTTTTTGGATGAACTCTTGTGTGATGTCACATGCAGAGTTTTGGCCAGAATAGTTGTTATGGGTCCAGCGATTGCCACTAAAAACCAGAACAGCTGATCCACCTTAAAGGAGTCCACCCTTACATGAGACCGGGCCAAAAGTTGTCCCTAGATTTTGGGCTAAGCTCCTTTACCTCATCTGGGTGGCATGCAAGACACGGAGACATGGGTTTGGTCCTGAGGAGTTGTAGCATGCACCCACTGTACACATACTGCACTGTTCACAGCTATTCTGTCTGCTCCTGTCACTGCAGCCTCACCATCACACACACACACACACACACACACACACACACACACACACACACACTCTCTCTGTCTTTGGACTGCACTGAGCTATTCTTTAAAGGAACTACACTGCTTGTATAAGATACTTTAACCCGTTATAGGACACTCATTGAAAGGAAGGGAGGAAGGAAGGAAGGACGGAGGAAAGAAAGGAAGGAAGGACGGAGGAAAGAAGGAAGGAAGGAAGGTAGAGGGGAGGAAAAAAAGAGAGAAGGAGGGAGGAGGAAGAGAAGAAAGAAGGAAGGAAGGAAGAAGAAAGGGGGATGGAGGAAGGAAGGGAGGAGAGAAGGAGGGAGGGAGGAAGAACAGATGGAAGGAAGGAAAGGAAGGAGGGAAGGAGGGAGGAAAGAAGGAGGGAGGGAGGAAGGACAGATGGAAAGAAGGAAAGGAAGGAAGGAAGGAAGGACGGAGGAAGGAAAGAAGGAGGGAGGGAGGAAGGACAGATGGAAGGAAGGATGGAGGAAATAAGGAACGAGGGAGGGAGAAAGGAAAAGAGGAAGGGAAGAAAGAAGGCAGGGAGGAAGGAAAGAAGGAAGAAAGGAAGGAAGGAAGGAAGGTTATTTTGGAATATTTACAGAAGTTACCAAATATAATTGTTTGCCCAATAAAGGGTTAAGTTTGTAAGTCATCTTAAAGTACATGTAAAAACTTCCCTGATAAGAGAGCTGAGATAAGATTTAGTTTCCTGAATTAAAGATAAAGAGTTTCTTTCTACACTCACTTTTGAGCAGTATTGATAAAAGATAAAATGCATTGTAGATATCAGTCTCTCTACTAGCAGTGACTTCAATAGACCATAATATAGTGCAGCCAGAGGCACATTATTCATTTGGTAATCCTTGTGTTTTCTTAACTGGAAAAGCTGTGTCTCTTGATTGCATTATTCTTATTCCTGTCATCACCAATGTGAAAGGCAAACAGGTGGATGCAGTATGTTTGGGCATGTTGTTGTCTGGGTGCTTGATGAAAGGGATTCTGAGGAAATACTTGTGTGGTGAAGCTCAGAGGCAGAAGGAGGCTGCTATATTAAGAGGATAATCACAACCTGTTGCAAAATGACCCCCAGATTTACAAAATATAGTATTGTAAAAGGACTGATTCGCTCGGTGCATCAACTAACTGCTTCATTATGCAGTGAACCCACAAGTTGCACATTGCATGGGGTGGGGTGGGGGGGGGTCATCTGCTTGGCTGAGCATGTTTCAGCAGGACAGTGGGGTGCTCTATGGCTTGAGCTGCAGAGAGAGACAAGCCTGTTGTACATGTACAGGCGATGTGTGTCCATCTGTGTGGGCAACATGCGATGCATAGCCCTCTTATTGTCAACCTCTGGCCTATAAAGACGTCCATTGAGAAGTGCCATGTGACGACATCACGAGCTAGGGGAAAGAATTTCAGATGTTGGACCAAAAAAAAAAGGAGGAACGAAAAGACGTGAAGAAGTGTTGCTTGGGTAACTACACAATTGCTAAAGGACCCATAGGTGACAGCGGTTGTCTGGAGGTTAAAGGGAGACGTATACTTTTATGCAATCTGCTGCTTAGTTGAGCAAAAAAACATTTTGCAAGTCATTAGAGCCGTGTTACTTCCCATGTTTGCTGAGTAAACACCCTTTCGCAGATCAGTGCCTTCATACCTGTGAACACACAGAAACTCATTTCAGTCAGACAGTCAACAGAGTGCTTTCTGGCTCTACTCTAGCACAATGGATTTAAAGTGAAACTGTTACTATGAGGTGTAATGGCTGATTTGTAGTTTTAAGTGTGTCAGTTTGAGTACACAGTGTAGACGCATTGCCTTACATAGTCCCTGTATACATAGCACAGAGCTGCAGCATTTACTTTCATTGCCGATTCATTCATCTGTTAATTATTTTCTCAATTGTTCGTTTAGTTATTAGGTCTTTAAAATGTCAGAAAATGGTTAAAAAAAGGTCTACCTTTTTTTTTTGCCCCAAAGCCCCAGCTGACATCCTCAAATGACTAACAGTCACATAACCCAATAACTTACATGTAGCTATAACGGGTCTGTATTAATTTTATAAATGTATTACTATTTATTTGGAAGCAGCAGTTTGTGTTGTGTGGCCTGGGATCATAATCATCACAGGCCAGTCTATCCCCCCCCCCCCCCCTTGCTTTTCCTCTGAGAGTGAGACTCACTCACAACCTGCTCACAGCCTATGCAGTCGCAAGTTGACCCCCGCCCCCTCCCCTTTGCCTTTTCTTCTTACAACCTGTATACATGACTCTCAGCAGCAAGTTGACGTGATAGTAGGGAGGGGCGCCTCATCGCCCACTGCACCAACTTGATGTGGAAAGGAGCGGTGTTAGTCTAGAAAACTGGCAATTTTTTTTTTTTTGAGGACGCACTTTTTTTCTTTTTTTTGTTTGTTTTGAGAGTGCTCGTGCGCCCCCAAGTACATTGCGCCCTGGGCGGTTGCCCACATTGCCCATAGCAAAAACTGCCCCTGCACATGACCTCAAGCCAGTGTAGCGAGTGGTTGGACAAGTAAAAAGTGCAAATGGCTGCAATACATTCCATCAGCTGTCTTAGTAAGGTCATCATGAGTGTCCAGAATAGCTTTGTTTGTGTTTCCTTGAATAGACTCTTGAAGTTTCTGTAACTTTGATCACGATGATGGTGGAGGACGCTGCTTTCCTTGTGATCCAAGATCACACACAGATGTTCAATATGGTTGAGATCTGATGATAAAATGTATCATCATCAGTCACATCATGTTTTCATCATACTCATCAAACTACTCAGTGTCTCCCTGTGCCTTGTATGGAAGCATCTATAGTTGTGTCACCTGTCTGTAGTCTGTGGATTAAATACTGACTTCAGCATGAAAATGTCTCTTTTCATAACATTGCGTTAACTTTTCCAAAAATGTTCTACCTCCTAAAATTAAGAGAGTCAGCTTACACCTCCATAGTCATTGTTTCCTTTCACATCCGCCTTCATCAGGGTCAATAAGATAAGTGAATGTCTGTGAATATGATTATTTCTTAAAACTAGATCACCTATTTATTAGAAATGTATGTGGAAATGTGACCACTATGACTATGACTAGGGGAAACTTGAGAAAAAGAAAAATCCTACAACAACCAGAATGCATTGCATGTGTCTCTTCTAACCAGACTAAGTGATGGTGTATTCACGGCTAGATTAGCATAAAAACAAAGTTAGTGCTTAGCGTTATATCTCTTTCTTTACAGCATTTTTCCTCAGTGAGTCTGGATATCTACCGTCTTCAGATGTTAGTGAATCACAGAGACATTCAGTAGCTTAGCTCTGGTGGTCGTCGTAGTAGTAATGCCACATGCCACACATCTCTGCTCTGACATTTTGTGTGTGTGTAGGAATCACAGAGAAACTTAGCAACTGAGTTTGTTTGCTTGTCATTTCCTCTTCCAGACTCTGGTATGTCTGATTCAACAGTGAGACATTAATCCAAGTGTTGAAAGATTTGATATTATTAAGTAAGGTATGACGGGCGTGTTTTTGGAGTTGGATTTGAAAATATAATCTGATTAATCACCCAGCACTACGCCCTATGTACATATGAAGGGCTTCTTCTAAGATAACAAAGACATCATACTTATTTTAGGTGATTCAACACTTATACATTTCTACCAAGTCTGTTTCACTAGATGCTACTAAATCTACTCTGGACCTTTTTAAATGTTAATATTTCTGTGTTTCTTTAGTCTTCTATTATAATAAACTGAGTATGTTTGAGTTATAGGCTTGACAGATTTATTGATAATGAAAATCCTCATTACATGCAGTCCTATTTCTGACTACACTACATTAACTCCTGCTGTATCCTGACAGTGGCTTGGTTATGTTGGGGGGGGAAATAACAAGTGTTTAAGAGTGTGTGTTAAAATTGATTAACCTTGTCAGTTTTTTGGAGTACTGGGCTTTTTAAAAAAATGTTATCTGGGAGCTGACAAGCTGCTTAGCAGAGCCACAGATTAGAAAAATTGGAGACATTTCAACACCTGTCTGGATTGACTTTGTGGCCTGACTGCATTTTTTAAAGGGTTTTTATTGCAAAGATGTAACCATTAGCTAAACAGTGAATCATCTCTGCAAACATGACAGTTACCTTAAATGTCCCTTTTCAGCTCAACATCACGTTATCAGATCAGCTGGATATCCAACAAACCACGTCAGCTTCTAATAGAACATGTTATCTTTTGAGAGAGTACGCATCATGATTTAATAAACGACTTACACAAGCAGAGGGCTCGCTGGCGGTCTTATTTACTCCAGCTAAAAGAGCAGGATGACCTTAGAAAGCAGGGGGTGTGGGGTGAAGATGTTTTTGGCCCGTGTGTGCATGTGTTACGCTACACATCAACACTATTTGATTTTTGTGGGAGCCGATTTTGAAAAGTCAAAAGTGTTTATAAAGTTACACAGAGCCGGACAGTAACGGAGTACATTTACTTGAGTACAGTACTTAAGTACAATTTTGAGGGATCTGTACTTTACTCGAGTATCATTTTTGGGGAGTATTCATGACTTTACTCAAGTACATTTGAGAGGCAAATATTGTCAAATACTCTTTACTCCACTACATTTCTATCCATAACCGTGAGTACCCGTTACTTCTACTAAAAAAAACACCTTCAGCCAAAGTCAACTCCATGGTCAGGTTAGATGAGAGACGAAACCATGGAGGAAAGAAAGGAGAGAAGGAAGGGTGGAAGGAAGGAAGGAAACCATGGAGGAAAGAAAGGAGAGAAGGAAGGGTGGAAGGAAGGAAGGAAACCATGGAGGAAAGTAAGGAGAGAAGGAAGGGTGGAAGGAAGGAAGGAAGGAAGGAAACCATGGAGGAAAGAAAGGAGAGAAGGAAGGGTGGAAGGAAGGAAGGAAACCATGGAGGAAAGTAAGGAGAGAAGGAAGGGTGGAAGGAAGGAAGGAAGGAAACCATGGAGGAAAGTAAGGAGAGAAGGAAGGGTGGAAGGAAGGAAGGAAACCATGGAGGAAAGTAAGGAGAAACAATGGAAGAAGACGCAGCAGGTCCATCTCGGCCCGGGATGAAAATGACTTGATTTTACTTTCAATTCCTTTTACATTCTCCCTCCCTCCCTCCCTCCTTTCCTTCCTTCCTTCCTTCCATCCTTCCTTACTCCCTCCTTTCCTTCCTTCTCTCTTCTCCAAGGTATTAACATTAACATTTGTCATAACTCCATCGAGGACATTTCTATACATAAATGGAAGCACTGTGGCAGTAGTAATGCAATATTTAGAAAATGTACTCTTGTACTCTTGATACTCAAGTACTTTTAAAAACAAGTACTTTTTACTTAAGTAGACATCTGACCGTAGTACTTTTACTTAAGTAGACATCTGACCGTAGTACTTTTACTTAAGTAGACATCTGACCGTAGTACTTTTACTCAAGTAGACATCTGACCATAGTACTTTTACTTAAGTAGACATCTGACCGTAGTACTTTTACTTGTACTTGAGTAAAATTTAGCAAGGGGTATCTGTACTTTTACTCAAGTAAGGAAGCTGTGTACTCTGTCCGCCTCTGAAGTTACATCATGTGTGACTCTTCTTGTGGACAGTTTGAGAATCTGAATGTAATTGAACGCTGTCAGCCCCGAGTGTTTTCTCCACTTATTTGATTTCATGCTCTGGTTCAGAGCTGTAAAGTAAACAGCACTCACTCATCAGTTCTTCAGTTTGTTGTTCAGTTTATTGAAAAATCGTCTTCAGAGCTGAAACTATCAGTCCATGAAAGGATCTGCAACTGTTTTGATGTTTAATTAATAGTTAATTTTTTAAAAAGGAAAAAATATCAAACATTTCAGCTTTCAGCACCTCAGCTGTGAGACTTTGCTGCCTTTTCTTTGTATCATGAGATCATACTTAGAATATTTTTTGGTGTTAGTTAGACAAAACAAGTTTTTTGATTTCAGCTTGGACTTTAGAAAACTTTGATTCTCTCAGTCTTCTGCTGTGCTATAAACACTCCTGTCTGTGCATCGAATTGGGGCGGGAGGGGGTGGGGGACTGCAGAACTGCATTTGAATGTATTATCATGTGATTTAATGGTCACCATTAAGCAACAAGACATGGACAGAAGTGTCTCCTGATGTCACTGCTGCTGAGAACAGTCAGAGTATGTTGTTATTACCAGCAGAACTGAAATCAGCCCCAACTGTGAACATTTTTAAATCCAGGTTAAAAACATTTCTCTTCTCCTGAGCTTATGATTGAGCTCTTTTAAAGCACTTTACATTTTAATCTTTCATTTGCACTCTATGTCCTTTTAATGATTTTAAAGCTAATTATTATTTTATGCTGTAATCTTATATTTAATGCTTTATTCTAGTATTTTATTTCTCTTTCTATTTTTCTGTACTTTGTTTTTATTATGGGTGGTGGTGGTGGGGGGGGGGGGGGGTTATGTAAAGCAAATTACATGTTTTTCTGTTTTATGTAAAGCACATTGAGTTGCCATTGTGTATGAAATGCGCTCTATAAATAAAACTGCCTTGCCTTATTGCCATAAAGAGGTCAGCTGGCCATATTGACCGTAACAATAATAATATTGTGGAGTTGTTTGGTTCCTGGAAGGCTGCGTACAGCTTCATGAAGTCTTCCTCTTTTATCAGTTATAATCTGATCTGTATGGAATTTGCATACATCTCATAACCATTGAAATCAGCTACACAGTTTACAGAAAGCACAGCCACATCTCGTACTGACTATTCAAATCATGGTCACCACACGATGCTAATGATCTGAATTCAAATGAGTTGGCGCCGTGGGGGGGGGGGGTTTCACACTGCAGTGAACCCAGTGACTTTTTGTAGCTATTGTCATCGACACAAACAGTGTGTGTTTGTTTGTGTGCTGTTATGTTTTCCAGGCGTGATGAATGCAGGATTTGTACCAGTGTGCATGCTTGTTGTGCCTGTCTGAGTATTTGCGCCTGTACTCCATGGCAGGATACTGTGTGTGTGTGTGTGTGAGTGTGTGTGTGTGTGTGTGTGTGTGAGTGTGAGTTTGAGCTGCCTCATTTCCATCCAGTGCAGAGTGTAACACTCATCCTTTGGGCCTGTACTCTCAAGGCTTATCCACCACAAAGCTCACTTTGTCACAGTTAACAGGCCGAAGCCTGCAGCTGGGTGAAAATGAGTAGCGCTCCCCTCTCATTGCCCCCACACTGCCAGAGAGGAGCCCCCCCTAGGTATGTGCTGTAATGACAGGACAGATGCCAAGAAATGTTTTATCCTGTCGGGTCTGAGAAGAGATGCCCAAACTCTGATGAGACGCAGGCAGGTCAGTAATAACACGACCCCTGTTATGGTTTCATCACTGCTCTGGCATTTAAGAATTTAATTTGATACATAAGTGAGTGTGTGTGTGTGTGTGTGTGTGTGTGTGTGTGTGTGTGTGTGTGTGTGTGTGTTTTCTTGGCCTAGTTTCTGTTACAGCAGAACAAAATCATGTCCCTTCAGTTTATTCATGGTGTGTTTATGACAAGTGTGTGTGTGTGTGTGTGTGTGTGTGTGTGTGTGTGTGTGTGTGTGTGTGTGTGTGTGTGTGTGTGTGTGTGTGTGTGTGTGTGTGTGTGTGTGTGTGTGTGGAGCCTGAGATCATAAGACATTTATAAAAGACAAGTTGGATTTCGTAAGTATCTGAATTAAAACATAATTTTTAATTTTATTCATTAATGATTTATAATTCTAATTGGAGACGATGCTGATATCAATTTGAGAGAAATGATCAAAACTAGTACTGAGCAGGACTTTTCTAATCACCTACGGTTGTTGTTTTCTTCCTTTTTCAGTTTCATGCTTTTATTTCTGCCACATTCTCCCTGGTACATTTTATAATATATCAAATAATGATACTGGTGATATAAAGATAGATCAGTGCATAACAAGTAAATCAGCTCGTATCATGTAAACAAGCATCTCCTTCTTATCTTTGTCATTTCTGTGCAGCAGTTATCATTATTTGACCTAATAAAAAGATGCTGTTGTGTAAGAAACTGTTGTCTTACTGATGTCCCCCCCCCCCCCCTCCTGTTGACAGAGAAAGGACATGTTTTTATTACATGCTTGCTTTCGGTCACTGCCCACCGCGACGTGACAATGCCAGGCATTCTTTGAATTGATGTCTGGGAACGTCTCGAGAGCAGCTACAATAGGAGATTGTTCTTATTGTCGGCCGCAGTCAACAAAGACGTCACTCACAAGGACTCTGTCAAACCAACGTGAAGGCTGATTTTTAAAAATAGTTATCATCATCCCAGAACCTGGAACACAGTGTCCAGAACTTCAATGTGTTTCAACTGTCTCACTGGACTCTTTTCAATGACTTTAAATATGTCAAAGTGTTATCTGAAAAATAAAAGAGCACAGATGCTGTTCAGTTTATTTTTATGAGGAGAGAATGTTGTGCAGGATTATTAGCATGTGGTTTCCAGTGTCCTAAAAAGACAGAGGGTGTTTCTAATACAACAGTAAATTCATATAATTAGATGTTTTTTTTAAATCATAACATTTTAACCCTTACACACTGTTCATACTCATGACTTTTCACAGAATCTTCTCATAATTAGGCTACATCATTTTGGGACCACAATTGTGAGAGTCCTTAATGAAGCTTTCAGAGAGCACAGAGAGTTTATTCTTTATTTTTTATGCTTTTTTGTTGTTGGAAAAACAGCCTGTTTGCAGTCACATTATATATATATATATATTGGTCCAATGTCAGTTAACACAGGAGAACATGATTTCAATTATATTATAATTATATTAAATGTGAATAATTGTGCACAAAAACATTTTTAGAAAGTTGAAATATTTCTACTTTTTGGATATTCTGGATCACTTCAGGATAAGTCATCACATTTCTGGCTAGAAAAGTTTGTGAAGTGTTAGTAAAAATAGTAAAAATGCATTTTAAATAGTTGAAGAATTGCAGAATATTGGATATGAAGAACAAAACTGTGGGTATTTTTTGTAGTATCAAGACAAATATCAGGAATTATGCAACTGTAGGATACATATACAGTCGCATTTTCTTCTTCTATGGTATTACTCAAACCCTGCATGGGAGAACAAACCCTTGACTCATTTTGAAACTTTAAACTGCTTCTACTTTTCTCAGACCAATTGCGCAGAATGTAAGACTGAAAGCATGTGCAAACAGGAAGTTGCATTCTAGCACTGTGTTCAGTTGATTTCACTCATGGTGTGACTCAACTTCTCTGGCCAAAAAAGAGTGAATGAAAGTAATAGTAAACATAATGACACATAATGTAAAATTCATGTTCCTCTTGTTGTGTGTCCCTGCAGTGTTTCCCGTGTGGCGGGGGATCGGGGCCAGTGGTGGTGTAGGAGGTGGGTGGAGCGAGGGCTGGGGACGCTGTTTACGATGGGAGACAGCCGGCCCAGGAGAAGGACCCCGGATCCCCGTATTTGACTACCCTGTCTGGTTAGTCCTCTGTCGTGGGGGACGTGCCAGGCTCAGGGAGGTTTGTCAGAGAGGGAGGGGTGCCATCAGACTGCCCACAGACATGCTCAGCATCAAGCTACCCCAGCTTTTTGACATCCACCAGGTCCCCAAGGTAAGCAAGGAAAAGGAGTTTCTCTAAAAAGGTTCACAAGGTATCTGGAAGCCTGACTTAACAAATAATCCACAGCACCTGTCACCTCAACAAGGGCTGGACAATATGGACAAAATCAAGTATTATAACATTAAAGACCAAATAACTTGATATCAATTTTGCGACAACATTGTAGAGATGACTATTGATGCTTTCACAAATTATTTATACATATAGATATTTGATAGATAATAATTACTAATGTGGATATCATAACTAAGTGGTGAAAGGAAAATAATAGAACAGCTGGAACAGTCTGCTAAGGTCAGAACATTAAATCACTTTACTGTAATGCATCCAAATCCAGGAAAAGACAACACTTAGGAAATGATATATCATAACACAATATTAAATAGTATGATTGATAGATAGATGGATGAATGGATGGATGGATGGATGGATAGATAGGCATGTAATCTCTTATCACAGTATCCATATGATTATAGTTATATTTCCCAGCGCTATGCTCTACAGTCACTGATTGTATATCATCTGGATACTGGTATGATATTGGTTCACACAAAGTGGTGTTTGTGCTTTATTGATCAAGTAGTTCAGTAAAACTTGTAATCAAGGGATTGTCTGTAGTTGAAAAGAAAAGATTTAAAAGGTTTACGCAGCTTTAATTGAAGCTTTAATTGACATGGGCACAGAATGAGTGTAGACAGTTTGTACTTTCTGGTACAAAACCATAAATCTTATATACATGAGAATCAGTTTGTTACTTCCCTTCTTTGTTTTTTATTTTATTTTCTGTTTCCTGTCATTGTGTTGTGTGATGTGTGAGGTTTTTTTTTTAAATACCTTGAATTCCTTACAAAGTACTGTTACATAATGCCAGGACTCCAGCAGACGTATCAGTCAGGACAAGAGCAGGTGTGAGTTATGACACAATGCTGCAAACATGTGAATGTACACTAGTCTTATTAATGGTGCCTCACGTTAAATATAATATAATCACAAACCAATAGGGGTGCTATAAGAAATATTTTAATCTTGGTAACCTTTTGTGCTCTTGATGGGAAAATACAAATCTCTTATATCGTATAACCAGTAATACAAATGTCTTATATTCATTCTTACATTTGCATAATCAGTTGCAGTATTATATCCAGCTTATTGGTGATTGTACTTTTATGCATTATATTACTATGATCATAAAAATAGTCACGCTAACTATTCTAACACATACTAATATAATGCATAAAAGTACAATCACCAATAAGCTGGATATAATACTGCAACTGATTATGCAAATGTAAGAATGAATATAAGACATTGGTATTACTGGTTATACGATATAAGAGATTTGTATTTTCCCATCAGCTCTCATTACTGTTTTTTCATATGAATGAACTAAAGTCAGTAGTCTGAACCTGACAGTTACTCCTGCCATTAAATCACTTTGTTCCCATCATATTTAATTTGAGCTTCTACCTTGACAATTTGTTTCGCCACGTTTTTTAAAATGACACAATTAACTGTGACATTTACTCATATACTCATAGAGGGGCTGCATCCACAGCAGCAGACTACAGTTTGAGGAAAATGTCTTATTGTGTGTTAGACACTGATTACATGACTTTTCACCATCCCTACTGCTGTTTTTGTTTTGTTACAGCAATTAAACCTATTTAGTTCATTTTCCTGTATCAGCGGCGCCCATGTTCATCACGTAATGAACCTAAATTGTTGAATACTGTAGGAGCCATATATTGATTTGCTTATTAGTTATTCTGTGTTCAATTAGTTTTGTCTTGTTGCCATGGTGATATGCAGTGTTTGGGGTCACGTGGGCACTGTAGTTGACAGCCGGTAGGTTATATTAGAACCTGCTTCACCTGCACTGGGAAGGAGGCGAGTCTAGGTAGCCGTAATTTTTGTTGACCGCATTTCATTATCGGTTTTTGTTTGCTTTGATACACGTTCACCAAGTGTACACATATAACATCCTATGGGCGCGTGTAAAGCCGCTGTAGTATTCATTCATTCATTCATTCATTCATTAAAATCTCCAAAACTTCTTTTTGGACTCAGTGTGCTTCTCTGGAACAGCAGCAGCGTGTCACACAAATACAAGACCTATTCTGCCTCACCAGACACTTTTTTAAGGTACTGGAAAGCCGCTACAAATACTAAGCGTGTTATCACTACTTAGAAGGACAACAGATGCTGCAATAATGAGATAATGAGACGTCTGTCCTCCCTCCTGTTCTCTGCTGTAAACACACTTAGCTGTAAAAGAGAAGCCGCTCTCATGTCTCGGTGCTCATTTTCAACAGAAACAAGCAAGACACAGGAACTTAGCTTGGGTCTTTAGGAGTTGTGGCATGTATGTATTCACTGACAAATAGTAAATACTTTTTCACATATTCGCACGTGTTACTCCCATAGACTGAATATAAGAGATGGACGTAACATCTGTTTGGTTTGTGGACTGCTGCTCGGAAGATAATAGAATCGAATCTAGGCAGCGCCATTTTGAAAATTTCAGGTGCATGCTGGGAAAAATAAAAACAAGGATTCTACTTATATGGGCATGATGTGGAGTCATGGACAGACGTATGGGCGGGACCAACGGCGGAGCGGGGAGGTTGCTATGGTTACGAGGGCTGGATCTCGAGGACATTGGTCAATCAACCTGTCAATCACAACGTAGCCACGCCCTAATGCATACCCTGCTTTATCGTCAAATATAAAATCAGGGAGGCCAAAATGTCCCAAATGAACATCATACTGCATTGAAGAAGGCTTTAAACTAGCGATTGAGACCATAAACACATTTTGAAAAAGTTTACTGAGGTTAGAAATCAAGTGAGAAGTTGGTGAATTCTCCATTGACTTGTATAGAGACGGTCGCCCCCTGGTGACCTTTTGATAGAATGCAGCTCTAAGTTACTTCCACATTGGCTTCTTTTCAGAGGATCGGAACTCCCCGCCTGGTTACTCCCCAATCCCAATCCACATGTATGTACACAACAGACATTCATGCTTCCACAGGAAACATATGTAGGAGCAACAACCCTGCAGTTCAATCATCTGTGCCGGCAGTCATTTACTCTGCTGTCGTGATAAGTTCAGTAATGATTGCCCTTCGCTCTCTGCTAGTAGAGTTTAAAGAGTTGAGTTTGTGTAGATTAGTTCGTTTTTTTTTTTTTGTCTTTGTCTCCTTGTTCGTGTTTAACGATCCGACTCTTGGTCTGTTTATTCCAAACAAACTGCTGTTGCTGTTGTGAGAAATGAAAAACACATGAGTTCCTGTGTGTGCTTGAGCTTGTTTCTGTTTAGTTTTTTTTACCCTGAAGAGACCAACTGCACCATCAGCTTTTTGAAAATAGCCAGTCAGTGATGAAGTAGTATCACGCATAGCAGGCTTATATATTATAGAAGGGTGCTTCAGGCAGCATACTCTATCACTATGTTAATGTAGATCTCAGCTTAACACTCTTCAATCATGTAGAAAAATGTACTGTGCATATTCACACTGGCAAGTTTATCTAAGATATCTGAGATGTTAAGGAAAAGATTTACATAGTTGTCATCTTTGTTTATCTTCGTGCTTTCCATCTTAGCACATCCAGATACAGATGGAAACATTCTGGCCCAAAAAAGCAGGATTTCTCCACTTTCACTAAAATAAATGTCAGATTATGATATTATGATATTTATTTAGGCAGACTGAAATCCACTAAAGCATTGGATCCTAAACTGGGGGGTTGAGATCCGTCCAAAGGGTCAAACAATACATTCTGCTAGTTACAAGTTGATTTAATAGGAGAAAAGAAAACGAGAAAGTTCTGTTGCACTTTTTTTTTTAATGAAATGTTGGTTGGTTTTGTCTCTTCTGGCCTCTTAAAGTATTCATATAAAACAACAAATAGTTGAACTACTCACAACTCACTCACATACAGCTGCCTCAGTGGATCCCAAGTAGACATTGTTCCATTTAACAGTATAATTACTAGAACTCGATTTTTATATTAATCGTGATTTTTTTCTGGCGATTTTTATTTATTTTAGGGCTGTCAAACGATTAATTTTTTAATCGCGATTAATTGCAGAATTTCCATAGTTAATCGTGATTGATCGCGATTTGAATTGCATGTTTAAAATCCTGTTATTTTCCATTTGAAGGCAGTTTTAAGCCCATAATGTAAAGCATTTCTTACCAGAGTGTCTTAACTGGGAATCAATCACGGCTCTGCTGCGACTCCCACACTCCAAAATGGTCCTTTGGTGGAGCTGAGGCTCGCTTGGCTGCACCTGGGTGTTTAGCGTGGAGGTGCTAACTCAAACTCCACGTACTCCGGTGGTAGTTAAACTCCGTTTGACACAGGTTGCATTTTACTTTTGACTTGTCAACTGAAGCGTCTGGAAGTGTTTTAAAGTTAAACAAGCCGTTCAAAAGTCCAGTAGCTCTCTTACTTTCCATCAGCGCGGTAGGTTTACTGCAGGAGGCCACTTCAAAGCATAGCGCTACAGCTAGAGGAGCCGTCTACGGGTGAGTAGAAGGGACAAAAAGGCTTGCAACATTTAAATGCGATTAAAAAAAATTTACGCGTTGGATTGCATTAATGTAATCGCGATTAACGCGTTAACACTGACAGCCCTAGTGTATTGTTTTTTGTAAATATGACTTATGATGTATTATCAAGTGTTTGGTTCAACCTGTTCTTGTTTAAGGAAAGAAAATCACAATCATTGAGATATAAAATCGCAATACTTGTTTAATCAGAATCGCAATTTAAATTGAATCAGGACCCAAAAACCGTTAGAGAATCGAATCGGCACAAATGCATATTGGCCCAGCCCTAATAATTACACAAAATTTGTTTCAAACAGGCACAATTTCATGGTCACAAATTCTGACTGTAGCATCCTGAGCTCTCATCAAGCTTTATACAGCGTCACTGCTCACCTGGATTGATTTGTTGGTCCTCAGGTGTTCCAGGAGGACAGCATCATCTCTGGGTACCGCCACCCGCGGAGCTCGGCGCTAGACTGCGTCCTCAGCAGCTTCCAGATGAACAACGAGACCATCAACATCTGGACACACTTCCTGCCAACATGGTTTGTGAAACACTTGAAAATGACTGAAATGTTTATTTTTCCACATGTTCAGTTTATGTGTCGGCCTCGCTCCGTATACTTTCACAGTGTATTATCATTGATTGTGTTGCACCAAAACATCTAATATGAGACATTTATTCAACTTTTTTTCAGCTGGGTTGTAATATCATTTTTAGTTTAACTACAGTATTGAATTATCTCCTGATTGTTTTTTCTATTTTTCTATTAATCACTTTGTCTATAAAATGGCCGAAAATAGAGAAAAAGGTGCACTATAACCTCTTAGAGCTCATGGTGATGTGTTTAATTGTCTTCTTTGATATATTCAGCCATCTGAGATATTCAGTTAACTTCCA
Organism: Scomber japonicus; assembly: GCF_027409825.1. Taxonomy (NCBI): domain Eukaryota; kingdom Metazoa; phylum Chordata; class Actinopteri; order Scombriformes; family Scombridae; genus Scomber; species Scomber japonicus. The sequence goes on along the minus strand of NC_070587.1, from coordinate 2,276,511 downwards.
TGTATGACACTGAAGCTGCAATTAGCACATTTTTATAGTTTCTGCTGATTTAATTTTCCTTTGATCGGCTAAAGGATAAAGGATAAATGGACTAATCATTGCTGCTCTTCATACGTTACACGCTGACATACACATACACAGGAGAGGTCAGGTTATGACTGAGACCAGAGTAAATCTAGCTGTAATCAACACCAAGACCAAAGCAAACAGTGAAACGAACATGCACATCTTCTTTCCAGCTGTGAAAACACGATGGAGTTTCAAAGGATGGAGGAACTTTTAGTATCTGAGATGCAATGCCATAAATTCTTCGTAGTGCTGAGGAGAATAAATACACAAGAGGATAAAAAGTCCTTTTAAGATTTTTTTTTTTAGATAGAAAGAGTTGAGGCAGGATTCAATAAGATAAGCATGAAACAAAATAGACACAAGACGAACCCAGGATGTCAGAAAAGTCCAAGTACAACATCTTTGAAGACCAGGGGACAGTAGAAGTCAGAGAGAAGCGGGTTACATGGTGAACAGAGTTGATGTTTTACATGGGAAACGTTACTCTGGAGTAAGACCAGACTGTTTGTTTGTTCCAGGTATTTCCTGTGGCATTTCAGCGTGCTCTGCTCCAATATGAACTTCCTGACCGACAGCTACACCTGGCCCCTGCTGGTGTACATGCTGCTCATCTGTATTTACCCCTTCACCTCCAGCTGTGCGCATACCTTCAGCAGCATGTCCCCAGAGTCCCGCCACATCTGTTACTTCTTTGACTACGGAGCGCTTAGCCTCTACAGCCTGGGTAAGACTTCAGACACCATGGTACAGTCTTAAAATGATGAGGTGCAGATATTTTGCAGAGTACAGGAGCATCTTGACGTTAACGGAGGTGAATGAGGAAGTGTTTGTGCTCCCTCAACAATAAAACAATAGTAACAATGAATTTTATTCATACAGCATTTTTCAAAATAAAGTTACAAAGTTCTTTGCATGTTTGAACCAATTCATCAGTGTTTCTTTTGAATACAAGAGACAAATAAATTAATATTAGAATTTTAAAATCATATTTTTCAGTGCATATAATCTGTATTTTAACAATTTTCTTGTTTTTTCTTGTTAGTTTTGAATGAGTTGCAGCATAATAGGCAGCAATTGTCTCCCCATTTTTCTTTTCACATTGTAATCCCAGGAGATTCTTTTGGGCAATCAGCATTACAAAACAGTTACTGCTGTGGTTAGCACCTACTTGCAGCAAGAGTGTTTTACTCTCGGTTTACTCCAGGGGTGTCAAACATGCGGCCCGTGGGCCAGAACCGGCCCGTACAGGGGTCTAATACAGCCCACTTTCCTTCCTGTCTTTTTTTCCTTCCTGTCTTTTTTTCCTTCCTTCCTTCCTTCCTTCCTTCCTTCCTTCCTGTCTTTTTTCCCTTACTTCCATCTGTCCTTCCATCTGTCCTTCCTCCCACCCTTCAATCTTTCTTCCTTCATTCCTTTCTCCCTTTCATCTTTCCTTCCTGTCTTCTTTTCCAACTTTTCCTTTCTTTTCTGTCTTCCCTCCTCACTTTTATTCTTTCCTTCCTTCTCCTTCTCTTTCCTTCCCACCTTCCTTCCCTTTGTGCCTTCCTTCTTTCCTTCCTTCCTTCTTTCCTTCCTTCCTTCTTTTTAATGGTCCGGCCCACATTAGATCAAATTGGGCTGTTTGTGGCCCTTGAATGAAAATGAGTTTGACACCCTTGGTTTACTCTGTGAAAAAGGAGGGAGGAAGTTTCTGTTTTGTTGGTTCATTTTCTGACCTCAACACATAATTATGGATTTTACCCAAATGTTAAAAAAGAGAAAAAAAATCGCAATCGCATCTCCATTTCATGTTTGTTAGATCTAAATAGCAAAGCATCTCAAGAATGGATGTTTTAATGAAAAAGAAAAGCACCTGATATGACAAGATAACTAACACATATAAGAGAGGAACCTTAAAACACTGGCAGACCATGAAGTGAAGTCTGCTTTGTGGCAGTACATCAAAGGTCTGTTTAACAGGAAACACTACTGACAGGTTCATCCACCAGCAAGAATAGTGACTTATTAGCATTTTTATTATTGATATTTGAGTCCAGCAGGTGAAAAAACAGGCTTATTATCTTTCCATTTGTAGTAATGATCAGTTTACACGTGATACTGAACCTGAGAAACAAAACCTGTCTCTTTTCTTTTCCTGTCTCTATATTATGTTGTTTGCTTTTCAAATGAAGTAGCAGAACATACAAAGCATTTTTGCATCTATTTGCCTTTTTATGATGGCTGTGAGTGTGAGCAGGATGTGATCAGGGCATGTCTGATTCACGTCATCTCAAACCACATGTAACAATATCTCTCTCGTTCTGCCTCCCTCCTGAGAAATGAGTTGTTTCATGACTTATCTGCACCCCAGACACTGTTTGTTTGGCCTCACATTCATTTTTCCTATGAATAATATTTCCCTTCCGCTGTGAACCAGCCTCTCCAGAGGAATTTCAACAAAAAGACCGAACAAAAAAAAAACCTATCGTAAGAATTCAGGGCTTGCTGCACAAGTGTTCATTTGAAAATGTGTTGTCCTGCAGCATCTGCTTTCACTGTCTGCCTATTTCCAGGCTTGTACGTACATGTGTGATGTTTATTTTTCCAGCACTTCACCTTAACCCTTTATAGGACACTGAAAGGAAGGGAGGAAGGAAGGATGGAAGGAAGGAAGGAAGGAAGGGAGGGAAGGATGGAGGGAGGAAGGAAAGGAAGGAAGGACGGATGAAAGAAGGAAGGAAGGAAGGTAGGGAGGAGGAAAGAAAGAGAGAAGGAGGGAGGGAGGAAGGGAAGAAAGAAGGAAGAAAGGGAGAAGAAAGGGGGACGGAGGAAGGAAAGAAGGAAGGGAGGAGAGAAGGAGGGAGGGAGGAAGAACAGATGGAAGTAAGGAAAGGAAGGAAGGAAGGACGGAGGAAGGAAAGAAGGAAGGGAGGGGAGAAGGAGGGAGGGAGGGAGGACAGATGGAAGGACGGAGGAAATAAGGAACGAGGGAGGGAGAAAGGAAAAGAGGAAGGGAAGAAAGAAGGTAGGGAGGAAGGAAGGAAAGAAGGAAGGAAGGATATTTTGGGATATTTACAGAAGTTACCAAATATAATTATTTGCCCAATGAAGAGTTAACAATCATGCAGAATTGTGTTTTTTTTTTTTCTCAAAGGTGAGCTTTCTTTGTGCATCACTGTTTCTTGTCACGGATGTGTGTGAAAGGCTGAGTTTGATTGTTCTTGTTGAGACATACAGTACAGCAGGTTCTCTTTGAAGGAGAATATAACACATACTGCCACTTAATGTTAACAGTGGCCACATTGTTCCAGTGTGGTATACATCACGCTTACTGCATGCATGTATTTAACTGTGCTTGATCTTTAATGTTGTAGATTGCTTTAGTCTATTTTAAGAGCCGTAATGAAGGCAGCTCCATCTGCCTTGAATACAAAATGTATTATAAATGATAATGCTGAAAACTGAAAAGTCACAATGTACATAATTACAATTTTTTTCCGACTTTGGCGACTCCCAGTGGTAATATCAGAGAAGACAGATTTACATCAGTAGTGTATGTGCCTTGATGCTTTATCTTCTTCTTTCAGTCATCATTTGCCCTGTGTTGCTTTAGATTATCAGATGTCAAGATGACATCCTGGTTAAATGGTCAAGCCACTATTTGTTACCTCTCAAATCAAACGCTTCTCCTCATATAATGTTCTGTGTTCAGGATGTGCCATAAGCTACGGATACTACGTCATGCCCGACTGCTGGGTCAACAGTTGGCTCCATCGTCATTTTGTTCTCATTGCCATCGGAAACACGTTATTCTGTACCAGCCTGTCCTGCTATTCCAGGTAAGAAGCTGCTCCATCGCCTATATTAACCCTCTGGATATGCTGACTTCATGGTTAAAGTTAAGTTAAAATCTTTTTGAGTCTGTTGGAGGTTTGAGCACCAGGGCATGTGCTAGAGGAGACTGTGAGATTCCCCGCAGACGCACACGTTTGGGAGGAAAGTGTTGTCTGTTGTGGGGGTGGACATCTGGAATAGTCTTCCCTCCACAATAAGGGAATGCCCCACATACTCTTCTTTTAAAGGACAACTAAAACAATGGCTGAAAATGTATCAAGAATGCCATTAACTGGACTTAACACCAACTGAACTCTCTTTTTTAATTGCTGTATTCCGTCTGGATCTGACATCCTCTTGACTGTGTATTGTACTGTGTGTGTTTTATTTATATCTTATCTTATCTATTTATTTGCTATCTCTTCCATTTGTATTCTTTTTTATATTTATTTCTCTCATTAGGGACTACGGATGCAAATTAGCAGTTTTGCTATAATCCGGCATATTTACAAAGATGTCTAACATTTATATTCATTAATATGCAGGACTGTCCCTATCCAAAAATAAACTATTATTATTATTATTATTATTATTATTATTAGTTTAAATAAATTGTCATAATAACATAAAGTCTATTGCAGGTAGGTATGTCAATGTTTGACAGTTTTAAAAGGAGATGTCAGGACTAATACTTCTTGCCTTTAATGCAGAAAACCTTGCTGTAGGAATGTTTGAATTATTTAAATGGAGGAACATACACACAGGTCTCACTGCCAACCTGAGATTTATGTTCTTTGCCAGGAGGGTTAAAACCTCTGAAACAATACTTCGATCATCATGTGACACTTAAACTCTGCACTGAAACCCAGACAAATGAAATTCTTTTAAGGCTCAGCAGCTTTTAAAGACGCAGTGACTGACTGCAGCTATTCAGTGAAAAAAAAGAGAGTCTGGAGTTTGGTACTGATGTTAAATGAAAGAGATATTGACTGATATCTGACTTCGGCTCTGTAAAGCATTAATTTATTCTTTTTATAACATCTTTATAGAAGATTATATTTATGATAAAATAAATATTGTGTTACCCTGAAAGCAATTTGTATTTGAAAGTAAATCAGTGAAGTGTAATATTGCTTAACCCTCCTGTTGTGCTCCCGGGTCAAATTGACCCTATCTCTTTTGACTGTTCCTTCCTTCCTCCCTTCCTTCCTCATTCCGTCTTTCCTCTCCTTCCTTCCTTCCTTCCTCATTCCGTCTTTCCACTCCTTACTTCCTTCCTCTTTTCCTCCTTCCGTCCTTCCTTCGTTACTTCCTTTCTTCCTTATTTCCTTTTTTCTCACTTCCTCCCTCCCTTCCTCCCTTCCTTCCTTCCTTCCTTCCTTCCTTCCTTCCTTCCTTCCTTCCTTCCTTCCTTCCTTCCTTCCTTCCTTCCTTCTTTTCCTCCCTTCCTTCTTTCCTTCTTTGCTCCTTTCCTCCCTTCCTTCGTTCCTTCCCCATTTCCTTATTTCCCCACTTCCTTCCTCTTTCTTCCCTTCCTTCGTTCCTTCCTCATTTTGTTCATTCCTTCGTTTCTTCCTTCCTTCCTTCCTTCCTGCCTTCCTTGAACTGAGCACAACAGGAGGGTTAATGCTGTAATCTGTCCTGTTTTGTCGAGTCATGATGAAGCAATAGTGTCTGTATGTCTTTCATTTGGATCAGGATAAACGCTGGTTTAGCTAATGTGTACCAGTTCTGCCAATACCCACCGAAATGCCCGACAATAAGGTCAAAGACTAATATGATTAAACGGTCTTAAGTGATTACGTAATATCCCCTGCAGGTTATAGAGAGAATGAGACAGAGAAACTAACTGGACAGGTTTTAAGAAGACAAAGACAAGTTAGTGAAGGTCTCTCTTTGTCTCCTCAGGTTTCTGGAGGTACAGTTCCCACAGAGAAGTAAAGCTCTACGGACAGGTGCATTCGTCCTCCCATTTATATTTGACACTGTGCCTCTGTTTTACAGGGTGAGTGACTGTTTAGAGCATTATTCCTGTTTCAGACCTGCTAACATGAACCCAATGTTTCTGGCACAGAGGTTGAGGCTTTGCTTTCCACCATAACTAAATGTGTTGTTTTATGTGTTTTGTATTATTATGTAAGAGCTTGCAGCCGATTAGTGCAACACTTTAATACTTTAATACAGGACTTTGGCTCACTAACCCATAAAATGATTTCCTTGTTAATCTAATACAAACGTATTACTGTCATCAAGTAATTCCACTAATCACTGGAATGATTAGTTTGTGCAATACTGAAGCCATTTGTCTGCCGCCCCCCCCCCCCCCCCCCCCCAGAACTAGGTCAGCAATTACAACAGTGATGTTAACCTTCCTGTCGTCCTCCCGGGTCAAATTGACCCGTCTGTTTTAATTGTTCCTTTCTTCCTTCCTTCTTCCTTCCTTCCTTCCTTCCTTCCTTCTTCTTTATTTTTTCCTTCGTTCCTCCCTTCCTTCCCTCTTTCTTTGCTCCCCCCTCCTTCCATACTCCTTTCATTCCTTCCTTCCTTCCTCCCTCCTTCTCTCCTTACTTCCTTCCTCTTTTCCTCCTTACTCCTTTCCTTCCTCCCTCCTTTATTCCTTTCCTTCCTTCCTTCCTTCCTTCCTTCCTTCTTTCTTTGCTCCCCCCTCCTTCCATACTCCTTTCATTCCTTCCTTCCTTCCTCCCTCCTTCTCTCCTTACTTCATTCCTCTTTTCCTCCTTACTCCTTTCCTTCCTCCTTCCTTCATTCCTTCCTTCCTTCCCTCCTTCCTTCCTCCCTTCCTCCTGTCCTTTGTTGACCTGAGGACAACAGGAGGGTTAATAATGTTGTAGACATCAGTGCTGATACTCCTCATATCTTTTTTTTTTTGAGTATAGTAAAGTTTTAAATCTAGCTCTTTTGGTTTTTTTGTTGTTGTAGATCCTTCTGTGCTGTGGGGGGAACTGCAGCCCAAGCGAGGCATTATCTAGTCACTGTTACCACCTCCTCTTTGCCTTCCTCACCTGTTTCCTGTTTACCGCCCACCTCCCGGAGAGGTTGGCCCCAGGGCGCTTCGACTACTTTGGTACGTCCTTTTAATCATGCATGTTATACTTTAAAGGTTTAACTAGCACTAGCTGTAAGATCCTTAAAACTAAGATGAACTTTCTTACATTGGGGAGCTCCTGAGTGTGATTGGTAGTCATTTATTTTAGAAATTAGAAGTCTTAAAAAGTGAATGCATTTGCTTTCTGCCCAGATACAGGTCTGTAGCTTTTCTTTTTTTTTTTTTGTTGCCTGTTCTTTAGTCTTTTACTTGCTGGAATTATTGGCACGTAACAACGGCGCTGAAACAAAAAGGCTTTCATTTCACCATCTCCACAAAAAGAAACAGTGTGTAAACTTGCGCATACTTTTCTGCCTTTCTGTGTCTTTGCTCAGTGGATCGCTTTGTTCACTCTGTAGACAATTCACAAGCCCTGTGTTGAACCCTCAGAGCCACAGGTTCACCTCTCACATGTAAATTCAGAAGAAGAGCTGCTGTTTTATAAAGGATTGTATAAAAAATGAGAATAAAAGAGGTGGTTTGCAAATGACCTTAAAAATACTTGTAGTTGTGTCAATAGACAGCCAACCCTGTTTTATTGAAAGTTTTGAAGAATGCTGTTATCTCCAGATTTAATTTGTCTCCCACAGATCTGTCTCACACACAAACCAAAGTATTCACTGTATTCAGGGTCGTCCTTGTGGCCTTTTTGATAAGAATAGATGTCTGTGTGTGTGTTTGGAGACCTCTAGGTTTTAAAAAACCAAATCACACTCAAATGTATGAATAAAACTTTATATTATAACTAGGGCTGTCAAACGATAAATTTTTTAAACCGAGATTAATCGCAGAATTTCCATAGTTAATCGCGATTAATGGCGTTTTGAATTGCATGTTTAAAATCCTGTTATTTTCCATTTGAAGGCAGTTTTAAGCCCATAATGTAAAGCATTTCTTACCAGAGTGTCTTAACTGGGAATCAATCACGGCTCTGCTGCGACTCCCACACTCCAAAATGGTCCTTTGGTGGAGCTGAGGCTGGCTTGGCTGCACCTGGGTGTTTAGCGTGGAGGTGCTAACTCAAACTCCACGTACTCCGGTGGTAGTTAAACTCCGTTTGACACAGGTTGCATTTTACTTTTGACTTGTCAACTGAAGCGTCTGGAAGTGTTTTAAAGTTAAACAAGCCGTTCAAAAGTCCAGTAGCTCTCTTACTTTCCATCAGCGCGGTAGGTTTACTGCAGGAGGCCACTTCAAAGCATAGCGCTACAGCTAGAGGAGCCGTCTACGGGGGAGTAGAAGGGACAAAAAGGCTTGACACATTAAAATGCAATTTAAAAATAATTAACGTTAACGCTGACAGCCCTAATTATAACTTAAATGAATTGTTTCCTTATGAAAGCTCTAAGAATGTGTCATATTTTAATAGCTTATCATGCTTTTTGTAAATTTACAAATAGCATAAGTCATCAGATAAATATCCTGGAGTAAAGTACAATATTTGTTTATGAAACGAGCAAATATTGCTAAATAATAGCAGCACCCTTCCAGACAGAGGCCACGTTGCTTTCTGAGAACAGAGTACAGTCAGTGCTAAACTCATATTTAGGCTCTTTAAACTGATCCTTGTCCCCACTCATCAGCTCTCCCTCCTTTTTCCAACCTTAGCGGTGAGAGTTAAGCTGTCAACCAGGATATACTCATACAGACCGCTGGTAGCAGTCAGTATAGTTCAAGCAAAGATCCTCCATAGTTTCACTGGTCCACTTCTTGTTAACAGGTTTAAAGAGTATTATGGAGGAATCAGGTGGACTGTGATGTGTGGTGAATGGTTTGATAGGCCCTGTTGATTGTGATGTAACAGTGATTTAACATGTTCTCCTCTCTGGTCAAGCAGCAGCTGATGATATTTAAGGAATTCATGGCTGAGATTCCCCTTTGTTAATGTAGCTGAGGACAATAATGAAAGAGTCCAGGTGTGTCTGCTCCACATACTGTATCTGATCAGTGAGTGTACACTGTACCTAGTGCACCTGTGCCTCCAGTAAAATGTTAACACCAACCAGAATGAAATGAAGATGACTCACAGTGGAGTTGGAGGCTTTACAGTTGAGGAAAAAGAAGTTTCCAGAACAGCAGAATAGAGCCGGGTGATTCAGCCGGGTGCAGATTCAGAATTAATAATGAATCATTTGAAATCCCTTTTTGTCCTTTTTGTTTTCATCAGCTGAATCTTGTCTTCTTCCACACAGGCCACAGTCACCAGCTCTTCCACATCAGCGCTGTGGTGGGGACCCACTTCCAGATGCAGGGTGTGTTAGCAGACATGGCATCACGGAAGGCGTGGCTTGTGGACCACGGAGCAGTGCCATCCCTCCTAGGGACCATCGGGGCGCTGGCCGTCAGCCTCGTCCTCAACTTGGGCATTATTGGTATTTTCAGCGCCCCGCTGCTGTGGAAGTCCTGCCACAGCTCCAACCAGCCGCACACATCACCGTGTGAGCGCAAGGAGCAATGAGGCCGTATTCTCCACCAACAGCCACTAGATGGCTGATTCACTTTCCAAAGGAAAGGTTTGGGCTGCGAGTCTCTCTCATCAGTGTCTGTTTGAGCTGTTAACAGTTCATAGTAGTGCTTTTTTAACACCAACAGTTTTATCATTCAGAGATAAACATTTTGTTTAGTGCTAAACCGTTTTTGGAACAGCGTTGCACACCTGAAGTATTTGTTCATGTGTTTACTCAGAAGCTGAGGACCCAGTTACATTTATTGAAGCCTTTTTCTGTTGTTACATTAAGTGGCAGTATGTGAAAAGCTGAAAACACGTCTACCATGTACAAATGTCTGTTTAATTTATTTTTAATGTTCCTCAATGGGCATTTAAAAAAAAAGGCTCTGGGTTGAAGGAAGCATGCTGTAGTAACACAACGTGAGTGCCTTATTGTAGACCTCCACTTCATTAACAGCGTTTACAGTAGATCACTACAAGTACAAATCTCAAACTGGAAACATTTAATGTCATTGTTTGCATTTTACATGTACGAGGCCAGAATCTCCTTTTTCTTAATTAAGGATGTATTGAAAATCTTCTTTCTAACTGGACTAGTTGGTTAATGTTGTTGTTCTATGAAGCGGTATTCAGCGTGAACAACCTTCATTCAACTCTACATAATATAATGCAGATTGAATTGCCAGCTCTTATATATCCACCTATTGATTCCACTGTGCACTGTGACTGGAATTGATTTTCAGGCCAGTGTGGTTCTTTTCTGATTGCCTGCCTTATTATAAACCACACAATCTGCCCTTAACAGAAAAAAAAAATGTTACTGCAAACCAGTGATTAAAAGAAAGGTACCTTTTTTTATAAGTGTATGTTTCCACGGCAACGCTATAGCGGTCTCATGCCCCCCTGAAGGTCCTCAACAATTTTTTTTATGTTCTGAACAAATTGCACCATTTTCTCTTGTTCCGTAAAGCATCATAAACTCTATTTTGAACATCAATTATATACAGTAGCACCTATGAGCACAGCCAGTTTTGCGCAATCGGACCTTCCACCCACCCCCCACCCCCCACCCCCCAAAAACGAAGTCTCTGTGATTGTAATTTGACTTTAAAAGTGTTTTAAATATTCCAGTATGGTCCGATTTCCAACACTTGTGATTTATAACAACCATTGGTGGAATTAAGAGAAGTGGAGAGAGAGAGAATGAGTGCATTTAGTCGTAGTCTGGGGTCGGATAAATGCGGGGGTCTCGGCTTTGTGGTGTTGCAGTATTTTGGTGCAGTTGAATATAACAAAGCAGTACACTTCATAAATATATATATCTATACCGTGGTTATCTTGTCCCATGAGACTGTTGTTTACATTTACCACTGAAATAATACTGTTTTATAGGATGTGATCATATTTATTGCTCGTTTTGGTGCATAAACAGGAATGAAGAGGATGTTTTTTTCTTTTACTAACATAAAAGAAACCTAATTACAATTCTTAACAAGGTAACACTGAAAAAAAAATGACAGTCTTTTAAGGTCATTTTTCCACTGTTCCTGAGCCCATTATTAAAACAAGTGATGGATATGCAGACAGGTCATTATAATTAGTTTCCAACACTAATTAGAGTTGGAGTTTAAACAATTAGTAACAATTAATTTGAATTTATTCATTGCAACTATTTTAATATTTGATTGACAGTCATTTTTTGAGCACATATGTCAATCAGGCCTCTTCAAATGTAGCCTTTCTGACTTTCTTTATATAATAACTAATTGATTATCTTTGGTTTCGGTGTGTTAGTTTTAGACAAATTGAGCACTTTGACAAAGTCACCGTGGACTCTTTGGAAATTGTGATGGCACTTATTACTATAAAAATAATAAGTAACTGCAGCTATAGTCTATAATCTATATTAAAAGAAAAATGGCTGCACTAAAAAAAAAGACCAAAAAAAACTGTCAGTGTCAGATTTTTATTTTTCCCACTTGTTTTAAAGGAAAGGCTTGGACAAAAATGACTTGATAAGATAGAGATTTTTGCAGTGTATAAATAATATAATTCATTAATTTTATCATAGAGGCCATAGCAGTACTGTATATACAACCTGGCTAAGAGAGATTAGCAGAGGAGTATTGTTTAATGGGAAACTGGCTGTCACACTAATCATCTCTGTCATAGCGTTAACGTGCAGTACTGTAGATACACATCTCAGCAATGCTCTTATTACTTGACGAAAGGCTAGTCTGTATATATATATATAAAAAAATGTTTTAAAGCATATATGTCTCACAAAATACTCACACTTAACTTCACCAGTAACACAAAAAGATTATACACACACACTCACACACTCACACTCACACACACGTCTTTTAACTAGAACCTGGAGGGTTTTATAAGAAGGGAAATGTAAGTGATATTATGGCTATGAGGTGTGTTACAGATCATGTTGGATGCTGAAGTGGAAATGTCGGCGTAGGATCACAAAGAGCACACACACACACACACACACACACACACACACAGACGCACTTTTGTATTAGACATGTGGAATATTTAAAGACATTTTCAAGGTTATAGTGTGCAGAGTATAAAAGTCACGTCGCCCCTTTTATGCCACAGACAAAAACGAATCAGTATTTGCCCTCGATGTGGTTTTTCTGTTTTATCTTCACCCCTGCCGAGCATCCATCGATTTTTATTTTTTCTCCACAGTCATCATCTTACAGCGTTTCTCTGTTTGATCCTGTTGATTCTTGGAATTGCATCATTACTGGCTTCTGAAGTGGTTCTTTGCTATCGACCCAAACTGGTTTGGAACTCATTAATTTCTGATAGCTGCTGATTTTTTTTTTTTTTTTTTTTTTTTGGGTCATTTCATTCATTTTCAGTCATTCGGTGCCTACTGTTTCCTATAAAATGGCTCATTTGACAGTTATGGAAAAACACACAGGTGCTGAGTGTCGTGGCTTTCCTACATTTAATATATATATTGCCTTTCTCAATTTCAGTTTTGCATAATTTTGACCAAATTATCAAATCTGAATTCATAATAATTCCAAGTGGACTCATTTTCCAGACCAGATCACTGTTACTTCAATGGGTATTTGCTGTGTAAACCTTTGTTAGTTTACTCCTCAGTGGATAAGCTGATGCAGGCTGTAATTATCAGGATAACTGGGCACTCTTTATGTGACAACTTTTTAAAAAGAAAAAATGACAGTGTATTGAAGGATGTTTGATAACGTGAAGCAGAGCAAAGACGAGGGAGGGATGAACCATTTGATACAAGCAGATTTATTCCGTGTCAAAAAAAAAAGAGGAAAAAACTGGCTTTATTGGTGCCTTTTTAAAACATTTTTGTACGACTTTTCTTTTGATATAATGCTCCGTTTGTTCCTTGTCCATATAAAAGAAAAGAAATGACAACAAACTACTTTTTAAATGTATAAATACTTATTTGTTATTTGCTGTGTATACTTTGTAATTCAGCTTCTTTGTTCCACTAGATTTGTGTAATAAATTAAGCCTTTTATGAATGTACTAATTGTCAGTGGAGTGTAATTCATACATGAACACCTGAAGGATAACCAGGTATATATATAATGAATTGATGGAGGGAAATTAAGCAGTTTGTTAAAAATTAAAATCAGCCCAATATTAGATCAAATACCATACAGTCCTGTAGTATACTGTGTAAATATCTTTATGACTGTGAACAATACTCCAATTTATCTAAATGAATTTATTGAAATGTGAATGTAAAGGATTTTTATACCAGCCTGAGTGTGAGCAGTGAGTGTGAGTGACCAGCAGAGGGCAGAGCAGCACAACAAAAAACATGCCCTGCAGTATAAGAAACATCTTTTGTGTGTGTGTGTGTGTGTGTGTGTGTGTGTGTGTATATGTGTGTGTGTGTGGAAATATTGGCTGCAGGTACAGTGTTGCAACAGTGTGTAAATCCTCAGAGATATATCTACGGGAAAACCAACACTTGGGTGACGTCAGGTTTAAAAAAAAAAAAAAAAAAAAGGCACACTGCAAAAAGGGAAAAAAAAGTAATTAATCTAAATAATGAGGGTAATTTTTCTTCAATTGAGAACCACTCGTGTAGTGACATTATTCCACTTTTGTTCCCAGTGTCAGGCACCTCTGAAATAAGGTTTTAACATGAGAAATAAGGCACCTCATCACCTCAAGAAAATTAAATTAGATTTCATAAAATGCTTGAAAGTGCTGTGCAATTATCTCGCCCCACAGACAGACTTATTTTGGTCATTTGCAAAAAGCCTGCTAGATGAAACAGCTAAAATGTGTATTTTTTTCAGTGCAGTTTATAATAACAGCTATTCTAAGTGTTAATTATGAAACTATATTTAGATTGGAAAGCCACATGGCTATACGCAGTTTAAAAGTAAAGTTTTAAAGCAAAGCTAATTTGCTAAACTAAATCAGATAACAGTGACCCTCCAACTTCAGATATTTCATTGTCACTCTTCTGTTCATCAGGTTCTTCTTTGGTTTGACTTAGTTTCAACATTTTGTGCAAATGTTGTCTTCCTCCATCATCTTAATACCTTACAGGATGGAGGGTAAGGTAGTAAAGCGTACAGAGAGGCTTATTATTATCAGCAGTGGACAGTATCCACACACCAAAATGATGATTTCCATAAGAAATCAATATCCTGCAGCGTATAAGATGAGGTGGAATATTAAAAAGGAAAGTTTCCCACTGTGCAGCTCCAATAGGATTTTTGTTAAAAAAAAAAAAGGTCTTATTATATAGTCCATATATTCCATATATTACAAAGCTGGAGGCTCGAGTGCTTATTAAAATGGTTCATTCTGAAACCACAAATGGGAACCCTTAAGAATAACAAGGACAAACACTACAGAGTATACTAATCCTATCTGACCAGAATCTGCTTGTAGATACTAGAAGAAACAATAAGCAAGACACGTGTCCTCCAAGTGTTTTCATCCCCCTGCACACCAGAGGAGGTAGAGAGAGAGAAAGAGAGAAAGAGAAAGGGATGATAGCATTAATCACAATCCATTACCAGTCCCTGGAGACGCTCTGCATACAGAGTGGTGGAGATGTGAGGATGAGGAGGCGAGGAGGAGGAGGAGGGAGGGTTAGTAGCGTTGAGGTACAGAGAAAGAGAGAGAGGTTTGGTTCTGGAGGGGGTTTGTTTGCTGGGGGGGGAGGAGGGAAGGAGGGGGGGGGGGGGGTGCTGCACTAAGGCAATATGAAACTTGATTATTCCTTTTCAATAACCGTCTGCTGAGCATCCCGTGGAGATGTCGCAGGTTGCTGATTAGTTCGTCAAAATAATAGAAGGCTCTTGAATAGCCTTGTTAAAATGTCTAACTTAAAGTACAGATGGCGGCTCAAATCATTGTTCCCTCTGAAGCATACGATAATGATGGATTGACTGATGCGGAGGGATGTTCCTGCAGAGGCTGAAACCATCTTTTTTAATCAAGTTTGTTTATTTTTGTAACGGCAGACAATATACAAAGTGCTGGAGTAATAATACTTGAAGATATATATATTTATATATATATATATGTATTTGTAGACATTAATACAGAGTATGTACATACAGTATTTACACTTAAAGGCATAGCAGTGGTTTGTACACTCAGTCTTTCTCTCCTTTGGTTGAATTTAAACATTTTTTGCCATCTTTTTTTTTTTCCCCATGGTGGTCGCCTCACCTCCAGTGTCTGTTTCAGTGCCATCTGTCCCTCTGCTCCTGGAGTTTCACTCACTTTAATCCATCTGTTACCTCTAAAGCCGTCTCAGTGTGTCAGCGACCCACCGTCTTGCCCCCTTACTGAATTTCAGTGTAGCACTTTGATTTTTAAAGGTCATTACAGTAGCATGTTAAACATCGCTAATCTGTACAGAAAGCCACTCCTGCGTGTTGCAGGCAGGCCGCAGGTCAAACCGCTCATCTTTGGATTTTTTTTTTTTTTTCATATTTTACCGCAAAACTGAATTAAATGTAAACACACTTCATAATGGATCAGGAAACACATTCACTGCTAGTATATGACCATTTTTTGTTCTTGTTTTTGAAAAATATTCATAATATACACTGGATTTGACACATTAAGAACAAGTCAAGTTCATTTTTTTAGCTTTTAAAAGGTTTTGATTGGGTGGGTATCCTTTACATCACTGAAAACCCTCTTTATCAAAACTTACCCCAAAATCAGTCACCCTACAAATGACTGTCTGCTGTTCCCAAATCTGTAAAATTGGCTCTCACTTCTGACTCATGATGTGAAGTTCCCTCTCTTGTCATCATCTATCTCATTTTCTAATTGCCTTTCCACACAAGTGTCGGCTGTAGCGTCGTATGAAACGCACCACACCGCAGCTCAGCTCAGCTCGCGAGCCTCTTGTGATTTAACGCTGCAGAGCAAAGACTCCCTGACAAGCTGTCATATTCACAGCAACGTAAAGGCCCATATACTGTACTTCCAACACTTATCCATGCACGTCCCTCCACCAGGCTGATCCCCCCCCTTCAGATAAACATTAAACACTTTGGTAAACATTTGACAGGTTTCCAGACGACGACGACGACGGGGGGCAGTGAACAGGGTTGAGGAGGGTCGAGCCGGGATGAGGAGAAACTGAAGCAGAAAGGGTCGCTGCTGCAGACTGTTTGAAAGGTCCATCAAGTATCGTGGAAATAACATTCACACTGGGGTTTTTTTAAGTGACAAAAGAAAAAGCAGGAACCTGTTTTAAAGCAATTACCCCCTGATTAAAGTTAAAGAATTAAAAGGAACAAGTTTAAGGTCTCAAATCAAAGCCAACCCCCCCTCCCCCAGGCTCTAAACTCTACTCCCTGTGTGCCTTTTGGCCCCTCTAACCCAGAATATCCAGATAGACCGGCGGGTTCTTGACCAGGGCCAGCAGGCGGCTGTGGATGTCCTTGATGACCATCCTCTGCTGGGGCTCTCTCTGCCAGCAGCCTTGCATCAGCATGTACACCTCCTTGGGACAAGTGCGTGGCCTTTCCAGCTCCCGTCCCTGCGTGATGCATTCGATGGCCTGTTGGGGAGAAGGGAATTTCAAATAACAGTATATTATAACAGTGAGGATACATTATGAAGCATAGCAGTCTGTACTCAGTGCTTCAATTGGGAAAGATGATAAAGACCCAACAGACTTCTTTGTATTTAAAGGGCCAAGCCACCCACATTTTAAGATTTCTCATTTACTGTAGTTTTAGATATATCCGCCTGACCTATACTGGATATTCAAGACTGATTTTTGACATTTTATAATGATATAAAATCCAATATTCTGTTTTTATTTTTCCATGGTTGCATTACATGAACAAGCAGTTTTGATAAGGATACCATAAATCTCAGAATAGGGAGCCAAAACAAAAAAAGGTGAGATCCACGATGCAAGAGGCAACTGAAGTAGAGGGAGAAGATCTATGTTCAGCCATTTTGTCTGAACTGAGAACTTTCAGAAAGGAAAAGCAACAAGAAACTGACTACAGTGACAAATACAGTGAAAGAATGACAGGTCAAAAACCACGTTAGCATGGTAGAGGATGCTCTGAACACCTACTATCTGCTACAGTGCTGCAGGTTACTGGAGGAAAGATGTGAGGGACTGGGAGACTACAGGAGAAGGAACAACATCCATGCAGCAGAAACCAAGGGACCAACGCACCCCTGATATTATTCATCCTGAAGTTTCTGACCTTCCTGACTGAACACCAGGTGATCACAAAGCCACTGAATCTAAAAAAAATCTGCAGTCTAAAGGGAAGGAAATATCAATGGACTACGACTACTCACAATCACTACAGAAGACAAGAATTAGGGCTGTCAAACGATTAATTTTTTAAATCGCAATTAATCGCAGAATTTTCATAGTTAATCACGATAAATCGCGTTTTGACTCGCATGTTTTAAATCCTGTTATTTTACATTTCAAGGCAGTTTTAAGCCCATAATGTAAAGCATTTCTTACCAGAGTGTCTTAACTGGGAATCAATCACGGCTCTGCTGCGACTCCCACACTCCAAAATGGTCCTTTGGTGGAGCTGAGGCTCGCTTGGCTGCACCTGGGTGTTTAGCGTGGAGGTGCTAACTCAAACTCCACGTACTCCGGTGGTAGTTAAACTCCGTTTGACACAGGTTGCATTTTACTTTTGACTTGTCAACTGAAGCGTCTGGAAGTGTTTTAAAGTTAAACAAGCCGTTCAAAAGTCCAGTAGCTCTCTTACTTTCCATCAGCGCGGTAGGTTTACTGCAGGAGGCCACTTCAAAGCATAGCGCTACAGCTAGAGGAGCCGTCTACGGGGGAGTAGAAGGGACAAAAAGGCTTGCAACATTAAAATGCGATTTAAAAAAAAAACGCGTTATGGATTGCACTAATCTAATCGCGATAAACGAGTTAATGCTGACAGCCCTAACAAGAATACAACAATATTTTAAAAAATAACTTAAGGAGAAACACATGAAGTTCCAAAAGCTGCAAAACAATCGTTCAACCCAGACTGTTGAAGGACTGCTGCCACTTGAATTTCAACAACAATCTCAGAGGAAGAAAGACTGGAAAATGACTTCATAGGAACAGAAGGCAAACGTAGGTGGAAAACGACGATGCAGGGGTCACGGATGAACCAGAGACTGATACAGGTTCTGAAGGAGCTACGCAAATCAGGAGATCGGAGATCGGAGATCAATGACTAAACACATGGTGAGCAGAAATAATTGGCTTTAACTTATTTGATTGCCAATAAACTGCTAAGATCAATAATTAACTGAACTGGACTCAGAATGATAGAGTAATACCTGACTGGACCAATAAGGAGAAGAAATAGAAAACGGTGCCATCTACTGTTAACCATATAATGATATAATGTGTCTACCTGTTGTAGCCCAAACCTCATTTCTTTAATTTTAGTATATATTATAACTCAAGTATAGAGTAATAAAATACATACAGTACAGATGCATCTTACAATGTTAGATGCTATGATTCCACAAGTCAAACATACATACATAAAGCAGTACTTCTGAGTATTCACTTCCATTAAATGTTCTCCTAAATATAAATCATAATGACGCCATTCATATTAGCAGATCAACTCAACACACTCTGGAAATGTCAGTTATGCTACTGGTGCTTTTTTTCTTCATATTTTTTACATTCATTTCCTTTGAATTAGGGTGGCAGCAGTCTCAAAAGGCCGATCAAAAAAACCTGCTTAAGTAAAATCAAAACTATCTGCTGGTTAAATACCATTAAATATCACAGAGTGTACTCAAATTCATTTCAAATCAGTTCAATTCAGAGAGGCTTTGTCAATCAATGAATGCTACATCAAGGACACACATTTTTTAACAGATACTTTTTTAGCACAACAGCCTCAGTGCCTACAGACTTACAGATGTGTCTATTAGCGGAGACCTCTGGGACAAATGAGAGCAGACAAAATCTGAATAATCTCCAGCACAGACACTAACGGCTGCGATGACTGATTACGTTCACACGCTCTTGCTGCTTAGTGAATAAATCACTGTCGAGGATGTGAGAGAGCATTTCACTGCGTTCTCCATTTGAAGGGTTACTGACTCAATCTCTTCCCCATTGTTAACCTTGGTGCTGATCACATGAACAGAAGAGGCCTGTCAGCGAGCCACTTCACGCCAAAATGGCCTGTCAGTCATCCTCACAGCTGGAGCACAAAGGCTAACAACGGTTGCCCCAAAATGGCCGCTGTCGGTCAGTTTTTTTTGGGGGGGAGGGGGGGCAGATGATTGATCTCAGCCACTGCGTATTTAGGCAACATGATAATTGCACCTGTCCCTCATTGGCCGAGACAGATTAGGTTAACGAGGTTAAAGCCCATTGGCCCTGGGCAAAAATGAAAGCCAATGAGATTAGAATTGAGTGCAAGGGAAAAGTGATCTACCCTTCTCTTGAAAGAAGAGAGGGTTTCGGCCTATAATAGCGCCGCTGTGGTTGCAATGGAGTCCCACTTCTTGGTGCTTAAGCTGAAAAGGCTAGACTGGACTGCCCTTAATTACTATGAACTTATTGATTAGTTCAAGAGTACTGAGCCACATAAAACTTAAGCATCATATGCTCTGTGTTATGGACACGACTGCAGTGAACATGTTTTGTTCTGATAGTCTACATTGTGTGAAAGAGGCTGCTAAATGTGTTTGCAAAAATCATGCTTTAAAAAAAAAAGACAGCAGTCAGGAGCCCAAATGAACACTATAACATTCCTCCTGTTCATACGGACCATCACAAGTCTTCATAATGCATTTACAATGTAAGAGATGGGGGACAAAATCCAGTCTGTGCAAAAAATGTACTTAAAATGTTTATCTGAAGCTAATATAAAGCTGAAGTCGTCCAAATGTGTCAAATCAAGTAGATATCATTCAACAGTACAGTTTTGTTAATGCCAAGGTCCGTCTGTTTGCTTCTTATTGTTCCTACTCTACTTAATAGCCAGTATAAACAGGAGGAATGATTACAGCAAGGAAAACCTCTGTCAGTGTTCAGATGGGCAACTGACTGTTGTTTCAAGATGGAGTTGAATAAGTGTGAACCTATCCTGTAAAGGGAGAGTTCATCCATTTATTCACTAACCACTCAAATGGTTTTAGTTTCATTTGTTGAGGTTTTTGAGATCAAGTTCGATTGCTTCATGGCAAAATAAATTCTGATGTCTGACAGGAAATCTGAGCGCAGAGTGTTAGGTTAAAACGTAGCAGCGAAATACTAAACTCTGTCCACTACAGCAGAGACAAAGCGCTCTGTCAAGAGGAATTTGGACTTAATGTAGCACCTTTCTCTGGCTGGAGTGTCCTCCATCCCCAACAGTCACACAATTATGAAACGTTTACTAAAGTCCTGTTTGTGCTCTTGATTCTAGTGCCATTTAGGACCACCAACTGCACCCAAAAGTGCCCTGTGGAGTTTCCTTTTGAACAAATAAGTCACTTTCTGTGTTATCCTTCATTGCCTTAAAGGCGTGGAAGGCATTTCTATTTGCCCTCTTCATTTCTTGGCATTTTACCACCACCAATTAGTGTTTCTTAATTTCTTAAATGTAGCTTAAAATAATAATTCAACATTTTAGGAAATATGTTTTTTGCCAAGAATGAGGAGATCAATATCACTCTATTGCTTGTATGCTAACAAGACACAGGAAGCAGCAGCATCCGGATGAATGGAAATGGAAATGGTGCAACAACAGGTCATTGTTGTGTTCCAGCTAAAAATGAAGCCAGCAGCTAGTTAGCTTAGCTTATAGCACAAACACTGGAAACAGATAGGGACAGCTAGCCTGGTTTTAAACAAAGACTTTTAAAAAATCCCATTACCACCAATTCATAAAATCATTAATTAACACAATATAACTGTTTAATCCCATTAAAACCAAAGTGTAAAAAATGACACATTATGGTTTTATGGTCATTTGCATGCAGGACTACTTCTTTGTGGTTGCTGGGAAAACGACGGAGCTAAGTTTATTGGCTGCTGGGTTTAGCTTCATGCAGTATTTAGCGTACAGACATGAGCTGGTGGTTTTAATCTTCTCATTTTTTTCTTTCTGGGTAAAGAAAATGGAAAAGCTCAAGTTCAAGTTCGGTGCAGTTTTGAGCAGCACATTCAGCTGCATCGTCATGACAATAATTTGCACAAACTGACCCTTTAAATAGGGAGCTTGAAACTACACAGGCATGTTTGTATGGATGTCTCCTTTGTCTCCTCAGCCAATATAGTAGTCCACTAACTCTCAACCCACCTCACTGTTGGACAGCTGGTACCAGGGCTGCTTCCCATAGGTGAAAATCTCCCAGAGGACCACGCCGAAGCTCCAGATGTCGCTCTCCGTGGTGAACTTCCTATACATGATGCTCTCGGGAGGCATCCAGCGGATTGGCAGCATTGTACGTCCACCCACCTGAGTAGGAAAACAAGGTAATGTATGCTAACGATACATCCAATATATTTAACCCTTAAACAGGCAGCGTGCACCAGGAGATACAGACTTGATTGGTTAAGGTGGTTGTTTAATTGTATATGAGCCTTTAATTGGTAGAATTGAAGCTTGTGGTAGGTTTATACTTTGGTAGAAATGATAAAAAATCAGTTTAGAAACTAGTATGTGTGATATTAATGAGCAGAATGTATCACTTTACTATGTTAAATAACACATTTAAGTGTTTTTTACCATTATGACCATTTTATACCTTAATAAGGGCAAAGCATCCTGGTGGAGATACGACTCATAAAATCTAAAATATATTAAAAATATGAGTGGAAATGTTTTACTTTAAGTGTAAATGACATAACTAGTGACATCAAATTTGGATTTTTTACATCTAATTTTCCACTTTAAGGGTTAAATATGCAAGGAAATATAAAGCATTTTCTTTGTGGATAGAATTAAGCATAATTAAGCATTTTTTCATTTAAAATAGAAAAGTTCAGTTTGTGTAATCTCTTTGGTTTGTAATTTTTGATAACTTTGTGGTTCTCTAAGCTGTTTGTGCTCTGTCATCAAGTCCTTGACACTTTTTCACTGACACATGAAGAAGGGGAATACATCTTTCAGTGTAAACTCAGCAAGTGTTAAGAGTTAAATGATGCTGGAATAGAGACGACCTCTGCTTAATACATTTAGGTGATTAGGCCTTTTCAATGTCAAATCCCATAAAAAGCTTTTCAAACTGCAACATATGAGCAACCTTAGTATGAATTCAACAGTTTGAAATATAGACGCATACTGTAGTACATCATAGTTTCATAGGTTACTGCAGTAGTTATAGTTCAGAAAGCACCAATCTAATAATAAAGTCTACTCTAGCTACTTCAGATTTCCATTAAATCAGGGGTGTCAAACTCATTTTCATTTAAGGGCCACATACTTCCCAATTTAATCTCACATGGGCCGGATCATTAAAAAGATGAAAGGAAGGAGGAAAGGAAAGATGGAAGGAAGAAAGGGAGGAAGGACAGATAGAAGGAAGAAAGGGAGGAAGGACAGATAGAAGGACGAAAGTAAGGAAAAGAAGGAGGAGAAGGAAGAGTAGACAGGAATGAAGGAAGAAAGGAAGGAAGGAAGGAAGGCAGGAAAGATGGAAGGTAGAAAGGGAGGAAAAGAAGGAGGGGAAGGAAGAGTAGACAGG
The DNA here is from genome assembly GCF_027409825.1 of Scomber japonicus. Lineage (NCBI taxonomy): Eukaryota > Metazoa > Chordata > Actinopteri > Scombriformes > Scombridae > Scomber > Scomber japonicus. Next base: position 2,253,880 of record NC_070587.1, on the reverse strand, counting down.
AATGAAAGACGGAAGAAATAAAGGAAGGAAGGCAGAATGGAAGGAAGGAAGGAAGGAAGGAAGGAAGGAAGGAAAATAAGACAGGAAGGAAAGAAGAAAAAGAAGACAGGAAGGAAGGAAAGAAAGAAGAAGACAGGAAGGAAAGAAGAAAAAGAAGACAGGAAGGAAGGAAGGGAAGATGTAAGGAAGGGAGGAATATGGAAAGTGGGCCGGATTGGACCCCTCGGGGGGCCGGATCTGGCCCACGGGCCGCATGTTTGACACCCCTGCATTAAATGATACTGTAGATTCTCATTATTTCTTATGTCCATTGAAATGATCCATTATGCACATTGAAACAGGTTTTCCTTGCTGTAATCCTTTCAATGGAAGTGTTTCCAAAGTTTATCTGCACATGATATTTAGGCTCCAGCAGTCTGAGTTCATCAGATTAAGTATTTACTATTATATTCTTTTTAGTACAATATTCCCTTTTTTTTTGTTCCACCAGTCATTGTTTAACTTTTAATATAATGAGAAAATTGTTTTAATTTCATCCCTTACGGATACTTTTCTATTTATTTTTGTTTCAGTTATTTACATGTATTTAAATTTTGATGATTTATAGAAATTTTAAAAATGAATTATGAATTTGACTTGCTGTTGCGGTGGTGAAGGGATGGTAAAAAAAACAAAAAAACAGGGAATGCGGTACTGAAAAGACTGAAAAGAAGATTCAAAATAATCATAGTAACTTCAGATAAACATCAGACTGTGTTTTTTTGCATTTGGTGCTTTTGAACGAGGACTGTAGATTTTGTCCCCCACCACTTACATCACAAGTGAATTATGAGGAGATCTCTTATCAGCCAATAGAGACAGAAAAGATGATTACAGCAAGCAAAAACTGAACAAAAGTTTTACCTATCCTTTAAGTTTCAAAAAATTGAGCAACTACTTTTATATAACAATACTAGCTGATAGCTTTAACTCAAAACTAAATTGGGTGTTTTGTAGAGTTAGACTGGTTTGGGTGGTTTCTTGAAAGTGAAAACATAATTAAAGGAAAAAGACCTAAAACAAAAGGTTTAATAAGAATAATGAGATGGATGGAAAGCATCACTTTAAAAAAAAATGAATTAAGGGTAAAATGCAGTTTGGACTTGTAGCTCACACCTCTGAGCTTTTTTACTTTATATGATCTTCACTGATACTGCATGACCAAGATGAAGATGAGCAGTCCCAGGTAAAGGAATGACATTCATTATCATATTATTAAAATACCCTTAATTTCACCATATCCCTGTATCTGGGTATTATGAGCCAAAATCAACCAATCACTTACATTTTTCAACAAGATTAATCTTTCAGTAGAGAGAAACTGCTCTGTGGAAGTCAGGGGAATATGTAGATAGTTTTTGGAAAGACATGGGGGGTTTCTTTCAGTGTTTTGAGCACCACTTCCATTGTATTAGGGTGGCAACATAAATCTCAGAGACAGATATCTTAAGGTCTGGGCAAGCAGAACCCAAACAGCAATCTGATATTCAACACTAGCAGCAAGTTGTAAAATGCATCTTTTGTAATTTGGGTGAAACAACCCTTTAAAACATCAATTAACCCTTTATAGGACACTCATTGAAAGGAAGGATGGATGGATGGAAGGAAGGAAGGAAGGGAAGGAAGGAAGGACGGAGGAAAGAAGGAAGGAAGGAAGGGAAGAAAGAAGGAAGGAAGGAAGAAGAAAGGGGGATGGAGGAAGGAAAGAAGGAAGGGAGGAGAGAAGGAGGGAGGGAGGAAGGACAGATGGAAATAAGGAAAGGAAGGAAGGACGGAAGAAATAGGGAACGAGGGAGGGAGAAAGGAAAAGAGGAAGGGAAGAAAGAAGGCAGGGAGGAAGGGAAGGAAGGAAGAAAGGAAGGAAGGAAGGAAGGAAGGAAGGAAGGAAGGAAGGTAGGAAGGATATTTTGGGATATTTACAGAAGTTACCAAATATAATTATTTGCCCAATAAAGGGTTAAATAAATCAAAGAAACAAAAAAAACTCCACCCTGAACCAAAAAAACTTTACATTCTTTCCTCTTTTCCAGCTTCTTACCCGATAGTAATCTGTGCTGTAGATGTCTCTGGACATGCCAAAGTCTCCGATTTTGACCACCAGGCCCTCTCCCACCAGGCAGTTGCGGGTTGCCAGGTCACGGTGGACAAAGTGCAGCGACGCCAGGTAGACCATGCCTGAAGCAATCTGGGCAGCAATGTGCAGCATCTGAGGCAGAGTGAGCTCACCCAGCGGGGGCATCTTCGTCTCCTCGAGGATACGAGCGTCAGGGCCGTGAGCTCTGCGGGTGACACACAAGCAACATATGGTTGTTTCTATTTATTAGACAGTTGATAGTGAAGAAATAAGAGATGAAAAAGAGACAACTGAACCCCAGTCATTGCAGTTTCTCCCTGATGTGTGGTGTGATCTACCCCCACCCCCCAGATATTATTATACAATTGATAGTGAAGAAATAAGAGACAAAAGGGGGACAATAAACCGCCATCAGGGCAGTTTGTGGTACTTCTGGGTGACACATAATGTCATGGGTGATTGGGAGTATGTTATTAGGTCTATTTTTCAACTTGGCAATATCTTACTTTTAATTCTTTATTTAGTTGAAGTGGTTGTGAACACAGTCTTTGCTGCAAAAAAACTATATATCTAAGTAAGCAGGTGAATCTCTTATTTAGATTTAACATAAAGATGGAGCCACAGAAAGGCAGATAACAGCATTAAATGTTCTAAAAATGTTCTAAAGGCTTTTTAGCTGTATATAAAATGCTGTCTGTAATTTTTAAAAGGGGTTTTGAGATCAGATATGTTTACATTGTTCTTGCAGATCTAGTCATTTTTGCTCATCTCTGTTGGTAGAGCACAGACTATTTTACTCTTTTGAAGTGCAGTGGGATTATTATCATATAGACTGAATTGGTTTGGTCTTCTTCTACAAAGGGAGTTATATGAAGAGAAATATTTCCATTTGTAAAGAGCAGAACATGTTGGCCTCTGCTATTCTTCACTGTTTCTATTGGCTGTTCAGATGAATCCAACGCTGGGATTGGTCTCCCAATATGTTGGTAACTATGGCATCAACCTTGGATGACCTGAAGGACAATGACCTCGGCATGCAATCTGCAGATTAGATATTTCTGATTCATGTGAGATCTTGAGAGCATTATAGACATGGTCAGCATGACCACGCCATAATAAAGCCATTTAACAATGATGGTAATAGAAAACATAAGGCTTGTAATACGCCTACAATTGATTTGCAATAATGCAATTCAGAGATGCAGAGCACACTGACTCCACTACCGTTTCACAGTTGTTCTTGTGGATCATAAACACCCACTCTCACGTCTAACTCCAGCCTAAATGAGCAGATCACTGATGATGTGTCTCCATCCATCCTAATATCTCTCCTCTCCACTTTGTCCCCTCCTTACAAAGGAAGTTGTCTATACAATCACTATTAGTTTAAAAGGCAGGTGGCAGGGTGGGAAAGCAGCTGCATTGTGGGGGCCCTCAGACATCTCACCCATTCTGTCTGCTGGAAATGTGATTTCCATCCATTCGTGAACATATATCTCAGGCAAAGTCTGTGTGCATGGATTCCCAATCTGTCTCCTGTAGAGGACACCTGGCAGACAGCATCCACTGCGTCTGCTCTAATAGTTTTTTTCAGATGGTTTCCCAGGTGCCAAGTGAGCTCTAATAGGTCAACACTGTCTCAGTCCTCAGTGGCTTCTCTAGCTGAATGATGATGTTTTCAAATTACAATTTAAACGATCAAAATTACATATTTTAAATCTGTTCTGCTGCCATTTTATGCAACAATTCAAGATTTATTACTAAATTTGCACCATTATACTCAGAATCACATCAATTCAGTATACAGTTAATGGAAATGTCTGCTTAAGCACTGGATCTGGTTTTTACTGCATCCATCAGTATTCAAATAACATCCTGCCACATTTGAAATTCACTCTGTTTGCTATTATTATTATTATTATTATATAAGAACATCCTGTGGATAATATATCTGCCCTGTGCCTTGACATGCTGTAAAGCACATTTGCATATAATATGAAACCTGCTACATGATTTCTTTTCATTTCTAACTTAACCAGCAGAGAGTTTTTTTTCTATACATTTCACCACAGCCTCCATTTTTCTGTGACATTAGGATGATGCGAATCATAGAGGAAGAAAAGGCAAGAGAAATTATGGGGTAAAGACAAGTAATTGCTGACATTTTAGCAAAAGACAGTGGATAATTTATCCTGGAATTCTGGATTAAAGTCAGAGATAAATAAGTTTCCTGAAATGCTGAATATCTTTAGTTGCATAGATCATTTAGACTCCGTGCAAAAAGGGCCTGATAGACCTTTAAGTGCAGAGATGGCTGAAGGGGAGAAGAGCATCAGAAATTAGTTTACAGTGTCAAGAACAAACACACTTCCACACTTGTCCTCATACAAATACTGCTTGCACAACTCCCTCATGCATTTCTATGAAACTCACAGCTATGCTACAGTAAGCAACTAGAACCAAGCGGTCCACTAAGGTTAGCTGAGAGGGTTTAAGTTTTAGGCACACATCAGACACTCACTCTGGCTTCCAGTCATTTATCCATATGTCCAGGCAGGATTGTTATTTGTTGAAGTATTAGCAGTTAAAAGTAAAGGACAGTGTCTCGCTGTTAGTCACTGACCAAATTCACATTTTTTAATCATTGGTGTGTTTCAGTGCTTTACTCAAAGACACTGATGGCTTTGCAGGAAGGAGTGTTAATGGAAAGCTGAAAAATGTGACCCTGAGAACCTTGTGGCATGAAAAAGGTGCTTCAAATATAGAAAACACAGCAAAATAGAGGAACACACTTAAAATGAATACAACACAACCACATAGAAATGATGACTGAAATAGAAATGAGAAACTCGAACACTACAGATATTTGTTATATATGTGTGCAGTGAGTCTTACAGTGTCTGAATGTGAGAATCAATCTGTTAAAACTCAGATAATCATACATTGTCTGCTCAGTTTCCCACACATTAAACTGGCAGTGTTAATTGCAGCATGTTTTATTATGTAGCATGTGTGTTGTCAAGATTGGTGACTGTGATACTCAATTTTATCATTATTTCTTTGCAACTTCTTCTTTTAAAAAAAATGCTGCTTACTGTATGTGTTGTATGTTATGAGTTTGTTGTCATCTGCTCTGTGAATGTGTGCTTTTTTTTTTCTTTTTTTTTTAATTGCAGTGTGTTGAACTCTCGGGAACGCCGTACAAAGGGCCTAATTGAGATGACTGAAACAGCAAAAAAAAAAAAAAAAGGAGTGAATTCAGACAATGAGGCATTAATTGTTATGATACTGGGACTTGAAAATAATAATGATAGAGGATGCTCCTTTTGATGTACAGTAAAGAATCCTCTTTTACAGAGTTATTGAGATGAGGAACAAATCTGCAGCAGCATGTCATTAAGTTGAACAAATTAATGAATTAAATGTGTTCATCGTGAGCAGGTCTGTTACATACCGAAGAAAGCGGTTGAGGTCTCCATGTCTCATGTATTCAAACACCATGGCCAGAGGCTCTCCATCCGTGCAGACGCCGTAGAATCGCACGATATGTTGGTGTTGGAGCACTGTCAGCAGCTCCGCCTCCCTCTGGAAGTCCTGCCGGGTCGACTCGTTGGCGTCCTTCAGAGTCTGCCACACAAGGGGTTTACATTTACATAAATACTTTAGTTCCTGGTCTCACAGTTAAAGGAAATGCTTTAAATGAACAGCATTACAAAGAGTGTAATAATAGGAGATTATGTGATCGTCTGAGGTTTTCGTGTGTGTGTGTGTGTGTGTGTGTCATTGAGGTATGTGTGTGTTTCTTTGAGTAGGCCCAGAATGCCTTATGCTATAATGCTCTTGCTTATGAGTGAGGATTTTTAGGCAGTCAATGCATATGTATAGTTAATGGGATGATAAACCCGGGCAGAGGATTCATCGTCCCATTTTTATTTGCTGTGGTTTGGTTTGCATTAAACCGTTGTAACAAGAGCCTCGTATTAAACAACCTGACTGTCCTAAACAAAGACATCTGACCTGAAACCACAGGATGTCATTTCAGTATATGAAATATTTAAGTCCAGTCTAATTCCTTACTCCCTCACTCTGTCATAGTGGGGTTTTTTTTGCTGTCTGTCATGTTAATAGTTAATTCAGTACTGAAAATGCATACTTTAAGTCAACTGTAATTTTGTAAACCCTGCCAATAAAGAAGTTTTGGGTTGAACTTCTGTCCTTTCATGTTTGTAAAATTTCACACAAGAGTGAAACTTTTTTCAAAAGCTAATTGTGACTTTTTCCCCTTTTATTATTTTATAATAAAGTTCTACTTCTGTCTCTTAAAATCTCACAGTGGTATTTTAACGCCTACTTGAGCAAAACTATGTGCTGCTAATTTATTATTTCAGCACTCTCTCCTTATGTTTAGACTTTTTTTTTTTTTTTTTTTTTTTTACAGCCGATGTGGTGTCATTAATGAACCTTAAAAAGGAATAAAAAGCACATTAATGGTAGAAGTGCTTTGGAGAGGAACCGTGAATCCACTCACCTTGATGGCGACCAGCATCTTGTCGCTGTCGGGGCTGAGGTTGGCACACTCTGCCAAGTAGACCTTGCCAAACGCTCCTTCACCGAGCTCCCACTTCAACACAATGTCCTGCCGTTTGATATGCTGGACGCCTAATCACGAAAAAAAAGGGATGGGGGAAGGGGGGTGGGACATATGGGTGAAAACATCTATGGAAACTTGATCTTGTTGCACCCAAAAGTTAATTAGATTTATTCACCACTTATTACATTAGTTTACTTTGTTGTCCTCTCTGAAACTCATTCTGTGCTTTCTGTAATCTGCAGACAAACACAACAACTAGGAAACTAAACTTTTATGTGTGATAATGAAGAAAGGCACATATATATGTCCCTGTGGATTAACAGTAACAAACCATCAAACATCAACTGTGGAGCAAGGTTATTATCATAGTTTTGAAATTTTCTTTAGTTTTTATTTTTATTTAGTTTTTCAGTTTGCTTTTTTATTTCAGTTTAGTTTTAGTTAGTTCAACAAGTGATTTAGTAGTTTTAGTTTAGTTTTTATTTAGTTTTAGTGTTTCAGGTATTAAGAGAAAGTCTTGACTTGTAGAAGCTGAAAAGGATGAAAGAATGAGTGACACCAAATATGGTTTATCATATCATATATAAGTCATTTTAATTTCATTCTTTAACCACGAAGCATAGCGGCTGCTGCAGGACAGGAAGTAACGAAGCTGAATTTATCTGCAGTTCAGTTTAGTTTTAGTTAGTTTTACATTCTTCATTGTAGTTTTTATTTAGTTTTTATTTTAATTTCAGTTAACTAAATTATTTTTTCATTGCTAGTTTTAGTTTTAGTTAACTATAATAACCCTGCTGTGGAGTGGAAACAAACTCAATACTCACACATGTCTTTGTCCTTGATGATGCCGCAGAAGTACTGTGGATTCTCTACGAAGCTGGATAAACCAGAGTCTTCATCCGAGGAAGGTGGGCTGTTTCCAAAATTCATGAAACGAAGCGACACAGCCAGGTCATCCTCAGTGCCCAAAACTGATGAACCTAAATGAAATGGGGAGGGGCGTAAACAAGCAAAACTGAGAGATATGTAACATCTAATCAGTCAACTTCAACTACTTGTGATTGCACTGGAGAAAGAAGCAATTCAGAACAACACATTTTTCCTCTCTTCGGGAGGAATCAACGTTCTCCGCTACCAACTTGGTTGCACATTTCTTGGTACCATGGTGACAGATGATGACAAGCTCTAATAATCACCATCATCAACCATGCAGCAATCAGGCCACATTGAACTGAAAAAAATGACCATATAGGAAGCCTGAATGGTTAGCAACCCTGACTACAGTGCGTATTAAAAGCCAAACAAGTGGGGCCCAAATTGTAAAACCCCACTCAGCAAGGCAAACCACAGAACCCCCAGAGTCCAACACGGTAGAAAATGGAACAACAAAGAGAGAGCACAGAGGCGATGGAGGGAAGGAAAGAGGGAGCAGGGTCCACTTAGGCAATCAGGCCCACTTAGGCACTTTGAGAGTGAGAAGGGTAGATGTGAGTATGTATATGTGTGTGTGTGTGTGTGTGTGTTCGGGGGTGGGGTCCGAGTGGAGCTATATCACGTCTAGCTGTTCCTCCACCCATCCATCCATCCATCCATCCATCCATCTTCTTTAATGGCCCACACCACGTGGCGGTGGCCAAGGGAGGTTTCTGCTGCTGTTCTCTTGCAGTAATTAAGGCACTTTAGCTCGGCCGACACAGCGGCTGCCTGTGTGCAAAGTTACAGCTCAGTGGAAATCCTATATTTGCCGGTCTCTCCTGTGCATTACCTTCTGAGAGCCTGACAGAAGCATATGTGATTTGAAACAATAATTTTGGCAGAACGTTTGATTACGGCTCATTCAGGTTCGCATTCATTTTTGAGATGTGCTTCTGGGCTGAGTCAGTGACATCTGTTGGGTTAGAAGTCTTTTTATCAGACTAATACATCTAGGAAATATAACAGACAGATATGGAAATTTAATTATATATGAGAGATACAGAAAGCCACGTCAGTCATTTGCTGCAATAATATATTTTTCAGGATACTCCAAACCAGTTGTTCAAAAATGGTTTCAGTGTTAACTCCCCGGAAAACCACAACTCGTCATTTTCACATTTCTCTTAGTTTAAAAATTAGACAACAAACAAGATATAAAGTGTTAATTAGTGTGCTTCAGGTAGGTTGAATTTGAACAGAGCCTGTTTCTAGTCTTTTTGCAAGCTAATTACCTCCTGGCTCAACCTTCATATTTAGAATTCAAACTAAAATAAAAGTGGTATCCATCTCCTCATCCACCCCTTTTTTTTTATCAATTAGCAGCTGTTTTATGCGTGCAGCAGTAAATTGTGAGGACTTACGGTGAATGCCAAACTTGGAGTGCTGGCCACATTTGTTAACAACCAAAACCATGATGAGAAGAAAAGCGCAGGCAAACAGAGCGAGACCCACGGCCACAGAAACCTGTTCAAACAAAGACACAGAGGTTAGCGCCTGCAGTTCAGTATACACACTGACAGCCATTCCTGAAGTGGGAATAATGATGCACACAGTCAGACGTACCACAAACACTCGACTCTCCAGGTTCTCTGTGACGTCCATGTCTGATTTATTTGTAGGAACTGAGGGGCAGGAATGAGATTTGTAAGGAAGGTGTCACATCAAGTTCTTACAGTGTTCAGGTGACATGCTGAGATTTTTAAGAAAGGAAAAAAAAGAAAATCGATCAAAGACTTACTTGGATCCACATCGAGGACTGTGGCATGAGAGGAGAGAGAGCACAAACATATTTCTGAGCACATAGTCAATAGATCCAAAGAGTAAAATTCAAAAGTGTTTTAATATGAAACCAAAGTGATGATCTTATACATTCTTAAATACCACTTATTATTATAAATCACTTTAAAACTACATTTCCAAACACAACTTTTTACTATTGTTATCTATGCTATTTTATATTGTCTTATCCTGTCTTTTTCATTTAATTTAATTTCATCGTATTCATCCTTGTTTTAACCCTTAAACAGGCAACGTGCACCAGGAGATACAGACTCTTTAAGGAGCATGATGGGTTAAGGTGGTTGTTTAATTGTATATGAGCCTTTAATTGGTAGAATTGAAGCTTGTTGTAGGTTTATACTTTGATAGAAATGATAAAAAAATCAGTTTAGAAACTAGTATGTGTGATATTAATGAGCAGAACTCTTTAACTTTTCTATGTTAAATAACACATTTAAGTGTTTTTACCATTATGACCATTTTATACCTTAATAAGGGCAAAGCATCCTGGTGGAGATACAACTCATAAAATCCAAAATATATTAAAAATATGAGTGGAAATGTTTTACTTTAGGTGCAAATGACATAACTAGTGACATCAAATTGGGATTTTTTTTACATCTAATTTTCCACTCCTGCCTGTTTAAGGGTTAAGGGTTTTAGTGTAGATGCTATAACTCTCTGCTTGTATGTTAAGCAATTTGTGTTGCTCCAGAGATAAAGTTTATTCTTATATTTTGTTAACTTGTACAGAACATACAGTATGTCTGTGTACAATGTAGAGTTGATTCAGTTCAAAATTCAAGGACAATAATGCTCCTTGTACACACTATAGCAATATTCACAGTAGGTACAGTACATTTATGGCCACTATCACAGTGTATATTCAATATATATACACGTATAAAAAATAATATGCTGACCTTAGTTCAACATAATCTGTTGAATTTGTTGAATTTCATTGAATATAATCTGATGCACATCATTTTGGCTTGAAAACTGCATTTATTAACTTTTTCCTTTTTATACTTTTTGAACTCAAGGACCTGGAAATGTGTTGTTGTGAGTGAGGCCTGGACTTTACTTTAGTGTGCACAAGAATAGTAACTCATTTTTCATTTTGGGTAACTAAATGCGAAGTGTTATTAAGAAAATTGTGATGACTGTTATGGCATACTACTCGCAAAACACTGCAGCTAGAAAACAATGTCAGGAACTGAACCTGGAATTATCCCCTCAGGATCAAACGGGTCGAAGGGATTATCCATAAACATCCCGGTGGCAGTGGCCTCATCCTTTCCCAGTCTGTTCCTCACAATCATAGTGTAGTTGCCGTTGTCGATGTGGGTGGGCTTGTTGAGGAAGAGACAACCATGCTTCACTGATCCGTCAGCTGCGTCAGGGATGAACTGGGTGAATCTGTACGTGGTCTCCTTGAGCTCCTTCTGTTCGTACAGCCAGGTGATGACTGGATCAGGATTGCCGTCCACTGCAAAGGGGAAACACCAGTGATGCTGCGGCTCTGCATTCCTCAGGAAGAGGATTTTGGCTGGAACTGTGGTGAGATGACAGATTTGGAAGTCACAGGTGGTTAGAGGAGGGATATAGTATATAGCTCCTTACTTGGTATTTTAAAAACAGGAAATTCAGCAAAGAAAATGAAGACTTGGAAGACCTGGAAACAAGAAGAAACAGCTAACCCTAACCCTCTGTCCAGTTACAACTCCTCTAGAGTCTTATCTAATTCTCAGCAAGAAAGCAATTAAGCTTTCTTACTTTACCAATTAATAAAATAATTATAGAAAAACCTTTGATTCAACAGGTTTATATGCAATGATTTTATGCTGAATCTGCATCTTGATCATGTTTTATGCAAAGTCAAGTGCCTTAAAGGTTCTCATGCAGTTTCCATGAATCAATGTTCTCCATCTGCACTGCAAACCTGTGCTGACCTGCTATGAATAATGAATCCTGGTCCTTGTGTGCCCCTGACCACAAAAGCTACCTGGAAGCTCCACTGGACATGAAGTTACAGGAAATGGCCTCGTTTAGATCGAACGGGACTCTCTCAAGTGCAAAGACCCCTCATTTTGTATGGGGCCACTCTGCTGCTCTTAACCCGTGACCCAGCCTCAGAAAAGTGCTGTGCTAAGGGGATACTGAAGCATTTTGTCTCTTTGCTCGGAGAAGTCTTGACTCAGAGCTCGCTGAAGTCTGTTACACTTAGTGAAAATTAGCACTATTTATCACATTTAACTAATCATCTATTCACTGCGGGGGTTAAAAGGAGGGCTAGAATTATATTTAATGAGCCTGCCGGTTCTCAGACCTCATTGCAGAGTTAGACAATGAACAATGTCGCAAATACACAAAAGGATTTGTGGTATTATTAGAGAGGCAGATTCATGGTTAACCCTTTGGATATTAATAAAACATATTTTTTTTCTGAATTCACCTTTTAACTTTAAAGATATAAAAAAAAAAATAGCCAAAAAAAAAGGAAGTGATTTAGAAAAAGAACATTGTTGGTCTTCCATGGAAAGGAACCACACAAGTACTGAGAATCAATGGCACAGAGAGCCACTCAGCAGTAAACACCCACTGTTCTGGGAGGTAATTAAGAGTAATTAAAGGACTAGTGGTTAACGAGTGTCCGTCCACCAGGGGGGCTGATGTTGATAGATTAGCTGCACTAACGCATTTACAGACTGCCAATCACTGCGGATGAAGCGGTTTTCCGGAGTAGGAGGGAAAAGTCCATTAGCACAGGCTTAAATCAGATCTTAGCACAGTTATCAGCCCCATTTTCCTGATGTTCATTATCTGTCCCTTGATGCTCGTACGTTTGGCCTCAGCTGATTGGCGCCCCCGCTCTTTTTGGCTTTATTTTCTAATGAGCATCACTGAGTTGGTGATATATGATATTGTTTGGGGCAGTATTTTCAGTAATGTATCACTAATGCATCTGACTCTGTTTTTTGTGGAACCACTGGATGCTGTCATTTCTCAGTGTTCTTCAACTTTCAGAGGTGCTAATGTGTCTGAAATGAGAAAATAACTGTCAGTCTCCTGGGTCAAACTGCAGCTGTAATTTAGAAGTACAGTGTATATGAGGTGAAGGAGTTCTTTAAGAGGGAAGTAAAGTAAGTTCACTCTCCTTTGTCCTCTCATTTCTCATTGTATGTCTGCATTAAATGGGAAGCCATACCTGCCACACTTCACTCATATTATTTTAACACTTCTCACCAGTCGCCAAAGTGAATGGCAGATGACAAAGAGCTCCATTAGAGGCATGGTGGGAACATACTCGTATTTGTAGAAGGGGCATTTAAAAGGAATCGGCACAGTGCATTTTTCTTTTCTCTGGCTGTCCACCCTGCCTGCACTAGAAAAATGGCCCCAGTGTGCTCTGGCCCTAATCTCCATTAAGCCCGGCGACTTGTATTGAGCCTGTGAATGTTTCGAGAGTGTGGTTTTATTGTGCAGGCACTTACACTCAATGTCCAATTGCACCATGTCCTCCCCAGGCCCAGCTTGGTTCTCGGCCTCACACGTCAGGTTGTACAGGTTGTCACTGGAGGAAACGTTGGAGAGGTAAAGGACCAGCTCTACTGTGGAGCCCGAGGTTTTCATCTGCAGCGGCCGAGAGTGCACACAAAGAGCAGAGGAGGTTAATGCAGCCAATTCAGAACTATGTATGGATCACTTAGAGCTATACAGGTTTGAAAGATGAAATGGAAGCCAATTTACTCTACTTTTGATCAATCAGTGGTGTACTGAACCCAACTGAACTTTATTTATGTCACTTTAAGAACTGCACAGTTGATCTAAAGAGCTTCACAGCACAGAAAAGAGAGAAAAGTGGAACAGAAAGAAACAGTACATTAAAAAAAAGAGAGAGTGAAAGCACATTTTTAAGCTGAATCAAGTTGAAGTGAGATCACTAAGATAACCAAGACGACAAACAAAGGAAGATAAGGGAGGTAAGAATAATAGGGTTTATTTGGGTATGCCTGAAATGGTGGCTCTACAACACTAGACCAAACATACTCATAGTCACTACCCTGTAGCTTTACAAACTTTCATTGGAGACGATTGGGATAATCCCTTGTTACTGGTGAATGGGTCCATTTTTGGTCAACATTAGCAGTCAAAGAGTTATTTTGAACCCAGTTTAAGCACATGTTGATGGGTGGAGCCGCCAGCAAATTTGGCACCAGCTGAGCGGATAGGAGGCTGCCAGCCAGAGGGAGAGCTACTCATTTTTCCTTTGGTGTGAAAAACTCAGTACATATATTTATTATTCCTTTACACAGACTTTTTAAAAAAAGTTACATTAGTAGTTTATTAGCAAACCTTAAACAAACAGGAGTAAATAGTAAATATAGATTTAAGGAGGATGCATATGTGGGACTGAGTGAAAAGAAGTGACTGTGATAATGGAAGTGAAGGAACATATCATCCAGTGCAAAAGGTCTGACTCACTGATGTAGTTTTTAATAGTTTATGGACCAAAGGGAGGTCTATGTTACTATGGCACAGCAGCATCTGGTCACACTTGCAATACATGTAGGATAAAGAGGTTTTTGTAATTTTTGACAATAAGAAAAAATACAGAATACCACCACCACACTAAACTTTTAATAATACCAAAATATGCAAGACATGAGGGCAGGGATAGTTTTTTTCTCCAAGTCAGACAAAACACAGAAAGGTCCTGAGTTGTTTAAAGCTGGATTTCAGTGGTTAGCTTAACATTTAACTTCTGAATTAAATATGACTCCTACTTTTGCGATTGCTTGGAGCTGAAGCTTCCATGACATGATTACATAGATTTATTTTTATTTTTGCTACATATCATGATTGTTTAATGATTTTTTACAAACCATTACCTTGGTGGAGAAGGGAGAGTAGAGCTCATTTGTTCGCCATCTCACTTCAGGAGTGGGACTTCCTGTCACATGACACTCAAAAGTCAGATTGCCTCCTTGCTCAGTCTTGTTGTTGGAGGGGAGAATAGTCACCTCAGGCAGACCTAAGCACAGCAGAGGAGACAGCATGAGAGCATAGCAATGAGCACAGTTCGCCAATGTGAAGGTAGTGATGGTGGTGGTGACTGTAGAGATGAGCTTTTTTTAGCATCTCAGAGAAAAAGCACAGAGCCAGAAAACTCTCTTATATGTTTCCTGGCAACAAGATGTTCCCAGTGTATGAGATTTAATCAACAACGCTGACCCACTTTCTTTGGCTCATCTTAGTTGTTTGGAAAAATGAAATGCATTCAATGATGACCATTTATTTAAGCAACATCCTAGCAATGGTTCATTAGTGAGATCTGGCCTACTCAGCTCAATGCACCTGCTTGTTACAGACATGTATATGCAGAAAAGAAACAACCCCCCCCCACCCCCACCCCATTTCAAGCCAATTGGATTGAGCTGCATCATTTCATATATTCATCACACTATGGGAAGGACACTTACTTTGATTTTTATGTTGGATTTTTTAAATTAGATCTACTGTTTCTACCTCATTGAAAAATCTATAATCTTTAAAATATGTCTCTTACTTGGCTGGAAAAAGTCAATTTTCAGTTTATGTGTGCTGAAGGTTTCAAGTTTCCACCTCACATTTATGAAGGTTGAATACTCACTCCTCACTATTTTACTTCAGACTGTTAACTTTTGCAAAAAACTGCACAGCTCAATTATTTTTTAACAAACATACTTATTCATATGACAGTTTTTCATATCTTCTCTTGTCTCCCTGTCACTACATGTTTCTTGTATTTTGCAGTACTTGCCAGTTATTTGTCCTCACACAGTGTTTATTGTTATGCATCATCAGACCAAAGCAAATTCTTTGTATGTGAAAACTTACTTGGCATTAAAACTGATTCTGATTCTGATTCGGGATGTATGGAAGTAAATCTGTGCCTTCTGCTTTTGAATTTGAATTTTTAGCACTGAATTTTTTTGCATCAAATTCAATGTCTCAAATTCAGAGTCAACATCCGGGTAACTAAACAGAAGCAATCGATTCCTGAATCAAATCGTTCACCATCCAGCCAATCAAGTTACGCTCCGTTTGTCCTGTGACCCCCGACACAGGAAGGCGGTGAAGATATGCGGTTAAGCCCACTCAGCTATGTCAGCTACCGGCAGAAACAATGATGGCGCTTCGGTGAGTATTTGCCATTTTATTTATGGTGAACGATTTGATTCAGGGATCGATTGCTTCTGTTTAGTTACCCGGATGTTGACTCTGAATTTGAGACACTGAATTTTTTTAAACATTAGAAAAAATTCAGAGGAAAAAAAAATTCAGTTCTTGAAATTCAAAAGCATTTAAAATTCAAAGTCTGATTTCAATGAAAAAAAAATCAGTGTTTGAAATTCGATGCAAAAAAATGCAGTGCTAAAAATTCAAATTCACAAGCAGATGGCACAGATTTACTTCCATAGGGATGTCACAAATCATGCTCGTATGTATGTACACACATTTAAGTCAGATTTAAGGTGAGCACTGAGAAACCTTCGCCCTTCAGAAGATTTGAAAACATCCTTTTAGTGTTGAACTCTGCCCATAAATCATTCTGCACACTGAAGAAGTAACAATAAGCAACAATATATAAATTCACAATATCAAAATGAAAGCCACACTCACTGCAGTTATCTATCACCAAAGAGTTGAGGGGTACTTCTTGGTCATTGGAGATACAAAACAACATTTGGTTGTCCAGGTCACCGCGTTCATTATGCTGCCAGTGCTGGAGCCAGTGGAGGTCACATGAGCAAACGAGAGGGTTGTCCCGCAAAACCCTGAGAAATGATGAAAAAAGGAGTAAAATAAACGTCATTGGCTTCAAATTCAAACTTTGTAAATACGATATTTATAGAGAAATTAAAGAATAAGTTTATTTATCATGAGTATTTTTTAAAAAAAATACATTTTCCTCATCTTTGAAGATCTGAATGAGCCATAACCAGTGAAAAAGTGTTGCTGCCATCAAAAACACAACACAGAAAGGCCAACAAATACTAGGACTATACTTAGTTTCTTTGTATTCATAATCATAAATCATCAAACCAGAATTTTAACATATATTTATCATCATAATGTCTCAATAATGTCTTTCTCTTTGCAAATACCTCCCTGCTATGTCCTAAATTAAAGTTAAAAAAAACACATTTGTCCTTGGTGGAAAAAAACAACCATATTTTCTGATGAAATGTGGATATCAAAGTATGTTTTGTATATTATAGTTTTATAGTATATTATAGTTTTTGTCCAATTGTCCAAATTCAGATCAACCATATGTCTATATATGGAACAGTGCTGGGCTGTGAGGACACTACAGTAGGTACTGTGGCCACAGTCGGTACTGCAGGAGACTGTAATAATGACACCCACTGGCTAAAAAAGACTTTTCTCTTTACACAATAATTATAGAAGAAACAGTTAAACAATGAATACATTGAGTACACAATGCATTGAGTGTCATAAATACTCCAAAACAGCTGTCTGTATTGTTGTATGTGAGTCATTACATCCAATAAACTTCTCAAGTCTCAAAGATGCATATCAGTAAATGATTGTTGTGCGGGTGAGTCAGCAGGATGTCAGCTGCCTCAGCCACACAAGATCTCAAATGTAAATGCTTTTGACCAGAAATGATAGTTTGCCATTTAAATCCAAACCTGACCACAAACAAAAGTGAACCCTTAACACTGATGTCTGTAAAGTGCTTTGTGTTGAATCTCGTGCACAGATCATCTACAAGCTGCAGATCTACTTGCTGATGTTTGTCACTAAGGGCATTTTCAAACCTATCATTTGCTTTGATATGAATCAGTGAATGAGTGAATGGTAAACCTGTTGTGCTCTAGTGAACCAAAATGTATGTGCCTGGAGCAAGACTGAGAATATTAAAACTAAGAGAAGCTTCTGAAGAAAATCCTCTCACCAAATATCAAGGTAACATACTTCATTGTTCTTCATTGTTAGTCTAGGTGGGACCTTGATTCATTCTCTGGCTAGCTGCTAGCAACTCTTGATTTTGCTCATCCATATGCCGGTATGCAAAGTGAACCTGGCTACAGGAATCATTCAGCTCAAACTTACACCATACGCCTATAGTAGTTTGGTCAGATTGAGGTCAGATCACTTCCCCACCACAAATTAAGCGCTCCAGAATTAATTTGTGACCAGACTGAGACCACTTCCTTCTTTAACTGGGTTGTGTTGGTCCTCACCAGAGTATGATCACTGTGTTCAGATCTGCCCGAAAGAGTTGCACCAAGGGAGGAAGATGAACCACAGCCCCATTTTAAACAACCCAGCTTTGAAAATGCTTAAATTAAAGTTTAAATTTCTTCTGATCCTTTCTTTGACTTAGAGAAGAAAATCTGTAACTCCCTTCCCTCCCAAAACTCAAAATAATATATAATAGGGTTGAACGGGTACAACTTCTTGAACCTATTACCAAAAAGAAAAAAGAGAGAGAATCGACTATTGTGAGATTGTTTATTCCCTTACGGCCAGTCTGACCTCATCGAAATTTATACTTTTTTTTAATGAAATGATTAACACCATTCTGAATTTAGAAGAACTCACAGGTTCAGCAGAGGCAGAGAATGAAACACCCTCCAGGAAATGTGTTCCAGATAGTTTGACGCCAGATTCCTATGAGACAAAGAGAGAAGACACAATGCACAATCAACAAGACTTGCTTTGCTATATGTAACAACAGTCATTTAACCTGCGCTGCTGTACTGAGCTCAGGAAAGCTTTTACATGTGGTACGTTTACTTTGCCGACATTTTACTTTTACAAGTGGCACAAAAGCAGCATTTTCTTAGAGGAAGGACCCCCCCCCCTGAACAAAGAGATTTGTAGAAACTTGTTGATTCACCCCCTCATATACACAATGAGGCAACTGTACCGTGGCAATGTATTTGATGTTTTGCCATCCAACCATCTGCTCAAGTGTTATTTTGAGAGAGTACAAGACATTCAGAGAAAATTAAACTATTCTCAGCCTAAATAAATACAAGATTCAAGTAAAAAATGTTCTCTTCATTGTTGCAGTCCAGTCCTGTTCTGCAGTTGAGTCACGCTGTGATTTGATTGCTCACTTTCAGAATAATGCGTACCTGCTTTGAATCACTCTCTGTGGAAAACGTTAATGCATCCAAATGGGTTCTGATCAATTACCTTGGCAAGTATTTCACACAGCTAGGAGCCACATTCACAAACACCTTCAGCACACCTCTCAGTGTTTGCTTAGCGTTCAGTACATTAGGTGATTAGTCCAGAGTGACAAACACTTCTTGGAAGAAGGACACAACAAAGGCGGCTACACAAACTCAAATACTCCACAGAATTACATGTGCAGGAAAAGTTTGTCACTTACTATAGAAACTTTTAGTTTTCATGCAGTATATACAAGTTCAACCACTTTGTTCCAGACTGAAATATCTCAACAAATACTGGATGGATTCCCTTGACATTTTTACTGTTCAGATTAGACAAGCTGATACAGTATATTTGAAATTTGGTACAGATATATATATGTCTGACTTTTCCTCTACCGCCACCAACACAAGTTTTTAATTATCCTGTGAAATATCTCAACATCTGCCAGATGGATCAACATATTTTGTACAGGGTGACTTCATAACCATGAGGTTTGCATGTGGTTTTGTGTGAAGTGTCTCAATAACCACTGTAAAATTAAAAACAACCCTAATTTAAGTTAAATGAAGGGGTAGTTTTTATGGTTTTTGGTCTATGTTTAGGTTTATTTTTTACCCCTTAAAATCCCATTAAATAATTTATTGTAATCCATTAATTGATCAATTAATCATCCCCTTAAAATCCACGAATTCCACCTTTATTAATGGGAAAACTGTTTTTATGGGTAGCCATGAAATTTGGTACAAATATTCATCCACCAACACACACGAACATACCCCAACAAGACAAATTCCCTTCAGTCTCATCTGAACTTTGTCTTTTGTGCTAATTAGCAATTCCTCAACAAAGATGGCGGACTTGACATCAGATATTACTTGCTTAATGTCATCATGCTAGCATTGTCACTGTCAGCGAACTGGAGAAATGCAAACATGGCAATAATGTTATCCTACTTCAAATTCTGTATGTCAGGCTATTATAACAATGCTGTGATAGATAAATGTTAAATATCCCCCTGTCAATCCTCTCAGGCCACTAAAGTATCATCACAGCAGTTCTCAAATGATCTTCGGAGAGCCAAGGAACCAAGCTGTAAATAAAACTCCCTCAGAAGATGACAAAAAAGCCACACAGGGGAGAGTGCGCACATGGAAGCCAATATATATTCGCTCTGGTAGGGCCAAGGGTTCAAATATTTGTTTTCCTTGCTCCCAAAAGTTCATGTCAGATGGGTTAGCCATTGGGGCTTATCCATTACCAGTTCGATTCCTCCTCGGCCCCACAGGGAGACAGTAGAGACAGGAATACCATGTCATTCCTCCTTTAGCTGGTCTTAAAACCTGAAAGTATTTTTGTGTAAGGCAGCTGAACTCCAGGAGGTTTGTGGATGAAGTGGAAAGCAGGAGAGGAAGGAGAGAGAAAGGAAAGCTGACTTAGCCTTCCTGTTGACTGCTTAGTTTAGTTAAAGTCAGTCCCTCTTAATCTCAGAAATACATCTGTCACACAGAAGCCCCTATACTACACCCAACCCCACCCCCACCCCCTCCCCCCCACAGTGAAATATTGATTATGTGATAATGGACCCTTAGTGGAGTGTATTTATTATGCATCAGTTGTCGATAATCCGCCAAAGTGAGCGAGTAAAAGGTGACTGGTGGATGTCTTCTCCAATTTCTCAAGCTCACCCGCGCCTACCTCATCCTCCACCCGCCCCCACCCCAATCTCTGGTCCACAAAACCCGCCTGTCTTTCAGATAAACATCAGACATGTCGCACATGCTTAGTAAAACCAGGGGACAAGATGGTGGCGGTGAGGGTCAGCTGGTGATAATTAGACTGATTTGATGGTAACAATAGATAAGTCTTCATGGTATTATTCATCTTCAGGCCTGGACTGTAAGACCGAAGAGAGACATGATGGATGAAATTTTGAGGTTTAATGCTGCCTAGTTTTATAGATGATCATTTTAAAAAGTAGGCGGTGACTATTGGAT